>NW_027278054.1:0-352636 GCF_030028105.1 Mobula birostris
TCGGGTCCTGCGTTCCTGTCTGCAGCTCGGAGCGTGTCCTGTGTTCCCGTCTGGAGCTCGGATGAGCCGCTCGCTCCGGTCTTATATTCCTGTCTGGAGCTCAGAACGAGTCCAGTGTTCCTGTCTGGAGCTCGGATCGGGTCTTGCATCCTATCTGGAGCTCGGCTCGGGTCCTGCGTTCCTGTCTGGAGATCGGCTCGGGTCCTGCGTTCCTGTCTGCAGCTCGGAGTGAGTCTTGTGCTCCGTCTGCAGCTTGGACGAGCTGCGCGCTCGGGTCCTGTATTCCTGTCTGCAGCTCTGATCGGGTCCTGTGTTCCTCTCTGGAGCTCAGCTCGTGTCCTGTATTCCTGTCTGGAGCTCGTCTCGCGTCCTGCATTCCTGTCTGGAGCTCCGATCGGGTCCTGTGTTCCTGTCTGGAGCTTGGATCATGTCCCATGTTCCTGTCTGGATCGCGGATCGGGTCCTGTATTCTTGTCGGCAGCTCGCTGAGCCACTGGGCTCGGTTCCTGTGTTGCTGTCCGCAGCTCTGCTCGGGTCCTGTGTTCCTTTCTGGAGCTTGCATCGGGTCCTGTGTTCCTGTCTGGAACTCGGATCGGGTGCTGTGTTCCTGTCTGGAATTCGGATCGGGTCCTGTGTTCCTGTCTGGAGCTTGGATCGGGTCCTGTGCTCCTGTCTGGAACTCGGATCCGGTCCTGTTTTCCTGTCTGGAGCTTGGATCGGCTCCTGTATTCCTGTCGGCAGGTCTGCTCGGGTCCTGTGTTGCTGTTTTGGAGCTCTATTCGGTCCTGTGTTCGTAACGGAAGCTCGAATCGGGTCCTGTGTTCCGTTCTGGAGCTTGGATCGGGTTTTGTTTTCCTGTCTGGGAGCTCCAAGCGGGTCCTGTGTTCCTGTCTGTAGCTCGGATCGGGTCCTGTGTTCCTGTCTGCAGCTCGGATCGGGTCCTGTGATCCTGTCTGGAGCTCGGATCTAGTCCTGTCTTCCTGTCTGGAGATCGGATCGGGTCCTGTGCCCCTGTCTGGAGCTCTGATCGGGTCCTGTGTTCCTGTCTGGAGCTCAGCTCGGGTCCTTTGTTCCTGTCTGGAGCTCGGCTGGGGTCCTGTGTTCCTGTCTGGAGCTCCGATCGGGTCCTGTGTTCCTGTCTGGAGCTTGGATCATGTCCCATGTTCCTGTCTGGATCTCGGATCGGGTCCTGTATTCTTGTCGGCAGCTCGCTGAGCCACTGGGCTCGGGTCCTGTGTTGCTGTCCGGAGCTCTGCTCGGGTCCTGTGTCCCTATCTGGAGCTCGGATCTGGTCCTGTGTTCCTGTCTGGAGCTCCGAAGTGCTGCTCGGCTCCGGTCCTGCGTTCCTGTCTGGAGCTCCGATCGTGTCCTGTGTTCCCGTCTGGAGCTCGGATGAGCACTCGCTCGGGTCCTGTGTACCTGTCTGGAACTCGGAATGGGTCCTGTGTTCCTGTCTGGAGGTCGGATCGGGTCCTGTGTTCCTGTCTGGAGCTTGGATCGGGTCCTGTGTTCCTGTCTGGAACTCGGATCCGGTCCTGTGTTCCTGTCTGGAGCTTGGATCGTCTCCTGTATTCCTGTCGGCAGGTCGGCTCGGGTCCTGTGTTGCTGTTTTTGGAGCTCTACTCGGGTCCTGTGTTCGCATTTGGAGCTCAAATCGGGTCCTGTGTTCCGTTCTGGAGCTTCGATCGGGTCCAGTTTTCCTGTCTGGAAGCTCCAATCGGGTACTGTGTTCCCGTCTGCAGCTCGGATGAGCCGCTCGCTCGGGTCCTGTGTTCCTGTCTGGAGCACGGATGGGGTCCTGTTTTCCTGTCTGCAGCTCGGATCGGGTCCTGTGTTCCTGTCTGGAGCTCGGATCTAGTCCTGTGTTCCTGTCTGGAGCTCGGATCTGGTCCTGTGCCCCTGTCTGGAGCTCTGATCGTGTCCTGTGTTCCTGTCTGGAGCTCAGCTCGGGTCCTTTGTTCCTGTCTGGAGCTCGGCTGGGGTCCTCTGTTCCTGTCTGGAGCTCGGATTGGGTCCTCTCTTCCTGTCTGGAGATCGGCTCGGGTCCTGCGTTCCTGTCTGCAGCTCGGAGTGAGTCTTGTGCTCCGTCTGCAGCTTGGACGAGCTGCGCGCTCGGGTCCTGTGTTTCTGTCTGGAGCTCAGCTGGTGTCCTGTATTCCTGTCTGGAGCTCGGATCCGGTCCTGTGCCCCTGTCTGGAGCTCTGATCGGGTCCTGTGTTCCTGTCTGGAGCTCAGCTCGGGTCCTTTGTTCCTGTCTCGAGCTCGGCTGGGGTCCAGTGTTCCTGTCTGGAGCTCGGATTCGGTCCTGTCTTCCTGTCTTGAATTCAGCTCGGGTCCTGTGCTCATGTCTGGAGCTCGGTTCGGGTCCTGCGTTCCTGTCTGCAGCTCGGAGCGTGTCCTGTGGAGCTCGGATGAGCCGCTCACTCCGGTCCTGCGTTCCTGTCTGGAGCTCGGATCGGGTCCTGCGTTCCTGTCTGGAGATCGGCTCGGGTCCTGCGTTCCTGTCTGCAGCTCGTAGCGGGTCTTGTTTTCCCGTCTGGAGCTCGGATGAGCCGCACGCTCGGATCCTGTGTTTCTGTCTGGAGCTCAGCTCGACTCCTGTGTTTCCGTCTGGAGCATGGATCATGTCCCATGTTCCTGTCTGGAGCTCGGTTCGGGTCCTGCGTTCCTGTCTGCAGCTCGGAGCGTGTCCAGTGTTCCTGTCTGGAGCTCGGATCGGGTCTTGCCTTCCTATCTGGAGCTCGGCTCGGTCCTGCGTTCCTGTCTAGAGATCGGCTCGGGTCCTGCGTTCCTGTCTGCAGCTCTGATCGGGTCCTGTGTTCCTGTCTGGAGCTCAGCTCGGATCCTGTGTTCCTGTCCGGAGCTCGGATTGGGTCCTGTCTTCCTGTCTGGAGTTCAGCTCGGGTCCTGTGATAATGTCTGGAGCTCGGTTCCGGTCCTGCGTTCCTGTCTGCAGCTCGGAGCGTGTCCTGTGGAGCTCGGATGAGCCGCTCACTCCGGTCCTGCGTTCCTGTCTGGAGCTCGGATCGGGTCCTGCGTTCCTGTCTGGAGCTTGGATCATGTCCCATGTTCCTGTCTGGATCTCGGATCGGGTCCTGTATTCTTGTCGGCAGGTCGCTGAGCCACTGGGCTGGGGTCCTGTGTAGCTGTCCGGAGCTCTGCTCGGGTCCTGTGTCCCTATCTGGAGCTCGGATCGGGTCCTGTGTTCCTGTCTGGAGCTCCGAAGTGCTGCTCGGCTCGGGTCCTGCGTTCCTGTCTGGAGCTCCGATCGTGTCCCGTGTTCCCGTCTGGAGCTCGGATGAGCCGCTCGCTCGGGTCCTGTGTACCTGTCTGGAACTCGGATCGGGTCCTGTGTTCCTGTCTGGAGGTCGGATCGGGTCCTGTGTTCCTGTCTGGAGCTTGGATCGGGTCCTGTGTTCCTGTCTGGAACTCGGATCCGGTCCTGTGTTCCTGTCTGGAACTTGGATCGGCTCCTGCATTCCTGTCGGCAGGTCGGCTCGGCTCCTGTGTTGCTGTTTTGGAGCTCTACTCGGGACCTGTGTTCGTATTTGGAGCTCGAATCGGGTCCTGTGTTCCGTTCTGGAGCTTGGATCATGTCCTGTTTTCCTGTCTGGAAGCTCCAATCGGGTACTGTGTTCCCGTCTGCAGCTCGGATGAGCCGCTCGCTCGGGTCCTGTGTTCCTGTCTGGAGCACGGATCGGGTCCTGTTTTCCTGTCTGCAGCTCGGATCGGGTCCTGTGTTCCTGTCTGGAGCCCGGATCTAGTCCTGTGTTCCTGTCTGGAGCTCGGATCTGGTCCTGTGACCCTGTCTGGAGCTCTGATCGGGTCCTGTGTTCCTGTCTGGAGCTCAGCTCGGGTCCTTTGTTCCTGTCTGGAGCTCGGCTGGGGTCCTGTGTTCCTTTCTGGAGCTCTAATCGGGTCCTGTGTTCCTGTCTGCAGCTCGGATCGGGTCCTGTGTTCATGTCTGGAGCTCGGATCTAGTCCTGTGTTCCTGTCTGGAGCTCCGAAGTGCTGCTCGGCTCGGGTCCTGCGTTCCTGTCTGGAGCTCCGAAGTGCTGCTCGGCTCGGGTCCTGCGTTCCTGTCTGGAGCTCCGATCGTGTCCCGTGTTCCCGTCTGGAGCTCGGATGAGCCGCTCGCTCGGGTCCTGTGTTTCTGTCTGGAGCTCAGCTCGACTCCTGTGTTTCAGTCTGGAGCATTGATCATGTCCCATGTTCCTGTCTGGAGCTCGGTTCGGGTCCTGCGTTCCTGTCTGCAGCTCGGAGCGTGACCAGTGTTCCTGTCTGGAGCTCGGATCGGGTCTTGCCTTCCTATCTGGAGCTCGGCTCGGGTCCTGCGTTCCTGTCTGGAGATCGGCTCGGGTCCTGCTTTCCTGTCTGCACCTCGGAGTGAGTCTTGTGCTCCCGTCTGCAGCTTGGACGAGCTGCGCGCTCGGGTCCTGTGTTTCTGTCTGGAGCTCAGCTGGTGTCCTGTATTCCTGTCTGCAGCTCTGATCGGGTCCTGTGTTCCTGTCTGGAGCTCAGCTCGGGTTCTGTGCTCATGTCTGGAGCTCGGTTCCGGTCCTGCTTTCCTGTCTGCAGCTCGGAGCGTGTCCTGTGGAGCTCGGATGAGCCGCTCACTCCGGTCCTGCGTTCCTGTCTGGAGCTCGGATCGGGTCCTGCGTTCCTGTCTGTAGATCGGCTCGGGTCCTGCGTTCCTGTCTGCAGCTCGTAGTTGGTCTTGTTTTCCCGTCTGGAGCTCGGATGAGCCGCTCGCTCGGGTCCTGTGTTTCTGTCTGGAGCTCAGCTCGACTCCTGTGTTTCCGTCTGGAGCATGGATCATGTCCCATGTTCCTGTCTGGAGCTCGGTTCGGGTCCTGCGTTCCTGTCTGCAGCTCGGAGCGTGTCCAGTGTTCCTGTCTGGAGCTCGGATCGGGTCTTGCCTTCCTATCTGGAGCTCGGCTCGGTCCTGCGTTCCTGTCTAGAGATCGGCTCGGGTCCTGCGTTCCTGTCTGCAGCTCTGATCGGGTCCTGTGTTCCTGTCTGGAGCTCAGCTCGGATCCTGTGTTCCTGTCCGGAGCTCGGATTGGGTCCTGTCTTCCTGTCTGGAGTTCAGCTCGGGTCCTGTGATAATGTCTGGAGCTCGGTTCCGGTCCTGCGTTCCTGTCTGCAGCTCGGAGCGTGTCCTGTGGAGCTCGGATGAGCCGCTCACTCCGGTCCTGCGTTCCTGTCTGGAGCTCGGATCGGGTCCTGCGTTCCTGTCTGGAGCTTGGATCATGTCCCATGTTCCTGTCTGGATCTCGGATCGGGTCCTGTATTCTTGTCGGCAGGTCGCTGAGCCACTGGGCTGGGGTCCTGTGTAGCTGTCCGGAGCTCTGCTCGGGTCCTGTGTCCCTATCTGGAGCTCGGATCGGGTCCTGTGTTCCTGTCTGGAGCTCCGAAGTGCTGCTCGGCTCGGGTCCTGCGTTCCTGTCTGGAGCTCCGATCGTGTCCCGTGTTCCCGTCTGGAGCTCGATGAGCCGCTCGCTCGGGTCCTGTGTACCTGTCTGGAACTCGGATCGGGTCCTGTGTTCCTGTCTGGAGGTCGGATCGGGTCCTGTGTTCCTGTCTGGAGCTTGGATCGGGTCCTGTGTTCCTGTCTGGAACTCGGATCCGGTCCTGTGTTCCTGTCTGGAACTTGGATCGGCTCCTGCATTCCTGTCGGCAGGTCGGCTCGGCTCCTGTGTTGCTGTTTTGGAGCTCTACTCGGGACCTGTGTTCGTATTTGGAGCTCGAATCGGGTCCTGTGTTCCGTTCTGGAGCTTGGATCATGTCCTGTTTTCCTGTCTGGAAGCTCCAATCGGGTACTGTGTTCCCGTCTGCAGCTCGGATGAGCCGCTCGCTCGGGTCCTGTGTTCCTGTCTGGAGCACGGATCGGGTCCTGTTTTCCTGTCTGCAGCTCGGATCGGGTCCTGTGTTCCTGTCTGGAGCCCGGATCTGGTCCTGTGTTCCTGTCTGGAGCCCGGATCTAGTCCTGTGTTCCTGTCTGGAGCTCGGATCTGGTCCTGTGACCCTGTCTGGAGCTCTGATCGGGTCCTTTGTTCCTGTCTGGAGCTCGGCTGGGGTCCTGTGTTCCTTTCTGGAGCTCTAATCGGGTCCTGTGTTCCTGTCTGCAGCTCGGATCGGGTCCTGTGTTCATGTCTGGAGCTCGGATCTAGTCCTGTGTTCCTGTCTGGAGCTCGGATCTGGTCCTGTGCCCCTGTCTGGAGCTCTGATCGGGTCCTGTGTTCCTGTCTGGAGCTCAGCTCGTGTCCTTTGTTCCTGTCTGGAGCTCGGATCGGGTCCCATGTTCCTGTCTGGAGCTCGGATCGGGTCCTGTGTTCCTATCAGGTGCTGGGATAGGGTCCTTTGTTCCTTTCTAGAGCTCTGCTCCGGTCCTGTATTCCTGTCTGGAGCTCGGTTCGGGTCCTGCGTTCCTGTCTGCAGCTCGGAGCGTGTCCTGTGTTCCTGTCTGGAGCTCGGATGAGCCGCTCGCTCCGGTCATATGTTCCTGTCTGGAGCTCAGAACGAGTCCAGTGTTCCTGTCTGGAGCTCGGATCGGGTCTTGCCTTCCTATCTGGAGCTCGGCTCGGGTCGCACGTTCCTGTCTGGAGATCGGCTTGGGTCCTGCGTTCCTCTCTGCAGCTCGGAGTGAGTATTGTGCTCCCGTCTGCAGCTTGGACGAGCTGCGCGCTCGGGTCCTGTGTTTCTGTCTGGAGCTCAGCTGGTGTCCTGTATTCCTGTCTGCAGCTCTGATCGGGTCCTGTGTTCCTGTCTGGAGCTCAGCTCGGGTCCTGTGTTCCTGTCTGGAGCTCGGATTCGGTCCTGTCTTCCTGTCTGGCGTTCAGCTCGGGTCCTGTGCTCATGTCTGGAGCTCGGTTCCGGTCCTGCTTTCCTGTCTGCAGCTCGGAGCGTGTCCTGTGGAGCTCGGATGAGCCGCTCACTCCGGTCCTGTTTTCCTGTCACAGCTCGGATCGGGTCCTGTGTTCCTGTCTGGATGCCGGATCCAGTCCTGTGTTCCTGTCTGGAGCTCGGATCTGGTCCTGTGACCTTGTCTGGAGATCTGATCGGGTCCTGTGTTCCTGTCTGGAGCTCGGATCGGGTCCTGTGTTCCTGTCTGCAGCTCGGATCGGGTCCTGTATTCAAGTCTGGAGCTCGGATCTAGTCCTGTGTTCCTGTCTGGAGCTCGGATCTGGTCCTGTGCCCCTGTCTGGAGCTCTGATCGGGTCCTGTGTTCCTGTCTGGAGCTCAGCTCGTGTCCTTTGTTCCTGTCTGGAGCTCGGATCGGTTCCCATCTTCCTGTCTGGAGCTCGGATCGGGTCCTGTGTTCCTATCAGGTGCTGGGATCGGGTCCTTTGTTCCTTTCTAGAGCTCTGCTCTGGTCCTGTATTCCTGTCTGGAGTTCGGTTCGGGTCCTGCGTTCCTGTCTGCAGCTCGGAGTAGCCGCTCGCTCCGGTCCTATGTTCCTGGCTGGAGCTCAGAAGGAGTCCTGCGTTCCTGTCTGGAGATCGGCTCGGGTCCTGCGTTCGTGTCTGCAGCTCGGAGTGAGTCTTGTGCTCCCGTCTGCAACTTGGTCGAGCTGCGCGCTCGGGTCCTGTGTTTCTGTCTGGAGCTCAGCTGGTGTCCTGTATTCCTGTCTGCAGCTCTGTTCGGGTCCTGTGTTCCTGTCTGGAGCTCAGCTCGTGTCCTGTGTTCCTGTCTGGAGCTCGGATTCGGTCCTGTCTTCCTGTCTGGAGTTCAGCTCGGGTCCTGTGCTCATGTCTGGAGCTCGGTTCCGGTCCTGCTTTCCTGTCTGCAGCTCGGAGCGTGTCCTGTGGAGCTCGGATGAGCCGCTCACTCCGGTCCTGCGTTCCTGTCTGGAGCTCGGATCGGGTCCTGCGTTCCTGTCTGTAGATCGGCTCGGGTCCTGCGTTCCTGTCTGCAGCTCGTAGTGGGTCTTGTTTTCCCGTCTGGAGCTCGGATGAGCCGCTCACTCGGGTCCTGTGTTTCTGTCTGGAGCTCAGCTCGACTCCTGTGTTTCCGTCTGGAGCATGGATCATGTCCCATGTTCCTGTCTGGAGCTCGGATCGGGTCCTGTGTTCCTATCAGGTGCTGGGATCGCGTCCTTTGTTCCTGTCTAGAGCTCTGCTCCGGTCCTGTATTCCTGTCTGGAGCTCGGTTCGGGTCCTGCGTTCCTGTCTGCAGCTCGGAGCGTGTCCTGTGTTCCCGTCTGGAGCTCGGATGAGCCGCTCGCTCCGGTCCTATGTTCCTGTCTGGTGCTCAGAACGAGTCCAGTGTTCCTCTCTGGAGCTCGGATCGGGTCTTGCCTTCCTATCTGGAGCTCGGCTCGGGTCCTGCGTTCCTGTCTGGAGATCGGCTCGGGTCCTGCGTTCCTGTCTGCAGCTCGGAGTGAGTCTTGTGCTCCCGTCTGCAGCTTGGAGGAGCTGCGCGCTCGGGTCCTGTGTTTCTGTCTGGAGCTCAGCTGGTGTCCTGTATTCCTGTCTGGAGCTCTGATCGGGTCCTGTGTTCCTGTCTGGAGGTCAGCTCGGGTCCTTTGTTCCTGTCTCGAGCTCGGATCGGGTCCTGTGTTCCTGTCTGGAGCTCGGATCTAGTCCTGTGTTCCTGTCTGGAGCTCGGATCTGGCCCTGTGATCCTGTCTGGAGCTCTGATCGGGTCCTGTGTTCCTGTCTGGAGCTCAGCTCGGGTCCTTTGTTCCTGTCTGGAGCTCGGCTGGGGTCCTGTGTTCCTGTCTGGAGCTCGGATTGGGTCCTGTCTTCCTGTCTGGAGATCGGCTCGGGTCCTGTGTTCCTGTCTGCAGCTCGGAGTGAGTCTTGTGCTCCCGTCTGCAGCTTGGACGAGCTGCGCGCTCGGGTCCTGTGTTTCTGTCTGGAGCTCGGATCCGGTCCTGTGCCCCTGTCTGGAGCTCTGATCGGGTCCTGTGTTCCTGTCTGGAGCTCGGATTCGGTCCTGTCTTCCTGTCTGGAGTTCAGCTCGGGTCCTGTGCTCATGTCTGGAGCTCGGTTCCGGTCCTGCTTTCCTGTCTGCAGCTCGGAGCGTGTCCTGTGGAGCTCGGATGAGCCGCTCACTCCGGTCCTGCGTTCCTGTCTGGAGCTCGGATCGGGTCCTGCGTTCCTGTCTGTAGATCGGCTCGGGTCCTGCGTTCCTGTCTGCAGCTCGTAGTGGGTCTTGTTTTCCCGTCTGGAGCTCGGATGAGCCGCTCACTCGGGTCCTGTGTTTCTGTCTGGAGCTCAGCTCGACTCCTGTGTTTCCGTCTGGAGCATGGATCATGTCCCATGTTCCTGTCTGGAGCTCGGATCGGGTCCTGTGTTCCTATCAGGTGCTGGGATCGCGTCCTTTGTTCCTGTCTAGAGCTCTGCTCCGGTCCTGTATTCCTGTCTGGAGCTCGGTTCGGGTCCTGCGTTCCTGTCTGCAGCTCGGAGCGTGTCCTGTGTTCCCGTCTGGAGCTCGGATGAGCCGCTCGCTCCGGTCCTATGTTCCTGTCTGGTGCTCAGAACGAGTCCAGTGTTCCTCTCTGGAGCTCGGATCGGGTCTTGCCTTCCTATCTGGAGCTCGGCTCGGGTCCTGCGTTCCTGTCTGGAGATCGGCTCGGGTCCTGCGTTCCTGTCTGCAGCTCGGAGTGAGTCTTGTGCTCCCGTCTGCAGCTTGGAGGAGCTGCGCGCTCGGGTCCTGTGTTTCTGTCTGGAGCTCAGCTGGTGTCCTGTATTCCTGTCTGGAGCTCTGATCGGGTCCTGTGTTCCTATCTGGAGGTCAGCTCGGGTCCTTTGTTCCTGTCTCGAGCTCGGATCGGGTCCTGTGTTCCTGTCTGGAGCTCGGATCTAGTCCTGTGTTCCTGTCTGGAGCTCGGATCTGGCCCTGTGACCCTGTCTGGAGCTCTGATCGGGTCCTGTGTTCCTGTCTGGAGCTCAGCTCGGGTCCTTTGTTCCTGTCTGGAGCTCGGCTGGGGTCCTGTGTTCCTGTCTGGAGCTCGGATTGGGTCCTGTCTTCCTGTCTGGAGATCGGCTCGGGTCCTGTGTTCCTGTCTGCAGCTCGGAGTGAGTCTTGTGCTCCCGTCTGCAGCTTGGACGAGCTGCGCGCTCGGGTCCTGTGTTTCTGTCTGGAGCTCGGATCCGGTCCTGTGCCCCTGTCTGGAGCTCTGATCGGGTCCTGTGTTCCTGTCTGGAGCTCAGCTCGGGTCCTTTGTTCCTGTCTCGAGCTTGGCTGGGGTCCTGTGCTCATGTCTGGAGCTCGGTTCGGGTCCTGCGTTCCTGTCTGCAGCTCGGAGCGTGTCATGTGGAGCTCGGATGAGCCGCTCACTCCGGTCCTGTGTTCCTGTCTGGAGCTCGGATCGGGTCCTGCGTTCCTGTCTGGAGATCGGCTTGGGTCCTGCGTTCCTGTCTGCAGCTCGTAGTGGGTCTTGTTTTCCCGTCTGGAGCTCGGATGAGCCGCTCGCGCGGGTCCTGTGTTTCTGTCTGGAGCTCAGCCCGTGTCCTGTATTCCTGTATGAAGCTCGTCTCGCGTCCTGCATTCCTGTCTGGAGCTCCGATCGGGTCCTGTGTTCCTGTCTGGAGCTTGGATCATGTCCCATGTTCCTGTCTGGATCTCGGATCGGGTCCTGTATTCTTGTCGGCAGCTCGCTGAGCCACTGGGCTCGGTTCCTGTGTTGCTGTCCGCAGCTCTGCTCGGGTCCTGTGTTCCTTTCTGGAGCTTGCATCGGGTCCTGTGTTCCTGTCTGGAACTCGGATCGGGTGCTGTGTTCCTGTCTGGAATTCGGATCGGGTCCTGTGTTCCTGTCTGGAGCTTGGATCGGGTCCTGTGCTCCTGTCTGGAACTCGGATCCGGTCCTGTTTTCCTGTCTGGAGCTTGGATCGGCTCCTGTATTCCTGTCGGCAAGTCTGCTCGGGTCCTGTGTTGCTGTTTTGGAGCTCTATTCGGTCCTGTGTTCGTAACGGGAGCTCGAATCGGGTCCTGTGTTCCGTTCTGGAGCTTGGATCGGGTTTTGTTTTCCTGTCTGGGAGCTCCAAGCGGGTCCTGTGTTCCTGTCTGCAGCTCGGATCGGGTCCTGTGATCCTGTCTGGAGCTCGAATCTAGTCCTGTCTTCCTGTCTAGAGCTCGGATCTGGTCCTGTGCCCCTGTCTGGAGCTCTGATCGGGTCCTGTGTTCCTGTCTGGAGCTCAGCTCGGGTCCTTTGTTCCTGTCTGGAGCTCGGCTGGGGTCCTGTGTTCCTGTCTGGAGCTCGGATTGGGTCCTGTCTTCCTGTCTGGAGTTCAGCTCGGGTCCTGTGCTCATGTCTGGAGCTCGGATCCGGTCCTGCGTTCCTGTCTGCAGCTCGGAGCGTGTCCTGTGGAGCTCGGATGAGCCGCTCACTCCGATCCTGTGTTCCTGTCTGGAGCTTGGATCATGTCCCATGTTCCTGTCTGGAGCTCTGTTCGGGTCCTGCGCTCCTATTAGGTGCTGGGATCGGGTCCTTTGTTCCTTTCTAGAGCTCTGCTCCGGTCCTGTATTCCTGTCTGGAGCTCGGTTCGGGTCCTGCGTTCCTGTCTGCAGCTCGGAGCGTGTCCTGTGTTCCCGTCTGGAGCTCGGATGAGCCGCTCGCTCCGGTCCTATGTTCCTGTCTGGAGCTCAGAACGAGTCCAGTGTTCCTCTCTGGAGCTCTGCTCGTGTCCTGTATTCCTGTCTGGAGCTCGTCTCGCGTCCTGCATTCCTGTCTGGAGCTCCGATCGGGTCCTGTGTTCCTGTCTGGAGCTTGGATCATGTCCCATGTTCCTGTCTGGATCGCGGATCGGGTCCTGTATTCTTGTCGGCAGCTCGCTGAGCCACTGGGCTCGGTTCCTGTGTTGCTGTCCGCAGCTCTGCTCGGGTCCTGTGTTCCTTTCTGGAGCTTGCATCGGGTCCTGTGTTCCTGTCTGGAACTCGGATCGGGTGCTGTGTTCCTGTCTGGAATTCGGATCGGGTCCTGTGTTCCTGTCTGGAGCTTGGATCGGGTCCTGTGCTCCTGTCTGGAACTCGGATCCGGTCCTGTTTTCCTGTCTGGAGCTTGGATCGGCTCCTGTATTCCTGTCGGCAGGTCTGCTCGGGTCCTGTGTTGCTGTTTTGGAGCTCTATTCGGTCCTGTGTTCGTAACGGGAGCTCGAATCGGGTCCTGTGTTCCGTTCTGGAGCTTGGATCGGGTTTTGTTTTCCTGTCTGGGAGTTCCAAGCGGGTCCTGTGTTCCTGTCTGGAGCTCGGATCGGGTCCTGTGTTCCTGTCTGCAGCTCGGATCGGGTCCTGTGATCCTGTCTGGAGCTCGGATCTAGTCCTGTCTTCCTGTCTGGAGCTCGGATCTGGTCCTGTGCCCCTGTCTGGAGCTCTGATCGGGTCCTGTGTTCCTGTCTGGAGCTCAGCTCGGGTCCTTTGTTCCTGTCTGGAGCTCGGCTGGGGTCCTGTGTTCCTGTCTGGAGCTCGGATTGGGTCCTGTCTTCCTGTCTGGAGTTCAGCTCGGGTCCTGTGCTCATGTCTGGAGCTCGGTTCCGGTCCTGCGTTCCTGTCTGCAGCTCGGAGCGTGTCCTGTGGAGCTCGGATGAGCCGCTCACTCCGGTCCTGTGTTCATGTCTGGAGCTTGGATCATGTCCCATGTTCCTGTCTGGAGCTCGGATCGGGTCCTGCGCTCCTATTAGGTGCTGGGATCGGGTCCTTTGTTCCTTTCTAGAGCTCTTCTCCGGTCCTGTATTCCTGTCTGGAGCTCGGTTCGGGTCCTGCGTTCCTGTCTGCAGCTCGGAGCGTGTCCTGTGTTCCCGTCTGGAGCTCGGATGAGCCGCTCGCTCCGGTCCTATGTTCCTGTCTGGAGCTCACAACGAGTCCAGTGTTCCTGTCTGGAGCTCGGATCGGGTCTTGCCTTCCTATCTGGAGCTCGGCTCGGGTCCTGCGTTCCTGTCTGGAGATCGGCTCGGGTCCTGCGTTCCTGTCTGCAGCTCGGAGTGAGTCTTGTGCTCCCGTCTGCAGCTTGGACGAGCTGCGCGCTCGGGTCCTGTATTCCTGTCTGCAGCTCTGATCGGGTCGTGTGTTCCTCTCTGGAGCTCAGCTCGGGTCCTGTATTCCTGTCTGGAGCTCGTCTCGCGTCCTGCATTCCTGTCTGGAGCTCCGATCGGGTCCTGTGTTCCTGTCTGGAGCTTGGATCATGTCCCATGTTCCTGTCTCTATCTCGGATCGGGTCCTGTATTCTTGTCGGCAGCTCGCTGAGCCACTGGGCTCGGGTCCTGTGTTGCTGTCCGGAGCTCTGCTCGGGTCCTGTGTCCCTATCTGGAGCTCGGATCTGGTCCTGTGTTCCTGTCTGGAGCTCCGAAGTGCTGCTCGGCTCCGGTCCTGCGTTCCTGTCTGGAGCTCCGATCGTGTCCTGTGTTCCCGTCTGGAGCTCGGATGAGCACTCGTTCGGGTCCTGTGTACCTGTCTGGAACTCGGAATGGGTCCTGTGTTCCTGTCTGGAGGTCGGATCGGGTCCTGTGTTCCTGTCTGGAGCTTGGATCGGGTACTGTGTTCCTGTCTGGAACTCGGATCCGGTCCTGTGTTCCTGTCTGGAGCTCAGAACGAGTCCAGTGTTCCTGTCTGGAGCTCGGATCGGGTCTTGCCTTCCTATCTGGAGATGGGCTCGGGTCCTGCGTTCCTGTCTGGAGATCGGCTCGGGTCCTGCGTTCCTGTCTGCAGCTCGGAGTGAGTCTTGTGCTCCCGTCTGCAGCTAGGACGAGCTGCGCGATTGGGTCCTGTATTCCTCTCTGCAGCTCTGATCGGGTCGTGTGTTCCTCTCTGGAGCACAGCTCGGGTCCTGTATTCCTGTCTGGAGCTCGTCTCGCGTCCTGCATTCCTGTCTGGAGCTCCGATCGGGTCCTGTGTTCCTGTCTGGAGCTTGGATCATGTCCCATGTTCCTGTCTGGATCTCGCATCGGGTCCTGTATTCTTGTCGGCAGCTCGCTGAGCCACTGGGCTCGGGTCCTGTGTTGCTGTCCGGAGCTCTGCTCGGGTCCTGTGTCCCTATCTGGAGCTCGGATGTGGTCCTGTGTTCCTGTCTGGAGCTCCGAAGTGCTGCTCGGCTCCGGTCCTGCGTTCCTGTCTGGAGCTCCGATCGTGTCCTGTGTTCCCGTCTGGAGCTCGGATGAGCACTCGCTCGGGTCCTGTGTACCTGTCTGGAACTCGGAATGGGTCCTGTGTTCCTGTCTGGAGGTCGGATCGGGTCCTGTGTTCCTGTCTGGAGCTTGGATCGGGTCCTGTGTTCCTGTCTGGAACTCGGATCCGGTCCTGTGTTTCTGTCTGGAGCTTGGATCGTCTCCTGTATTCCTGTCGGCAGGTCGGCTCGGGTCCTGTGTTGCTGTTTTGGAGCTCTACTCGGGTCCTGTGTTCGCATTTGGAGCTCAAATCGGGTCCTGTGTTCCGTTCTGGAGCTTGGATCGGGTCCTGTTTTCCTGTCTGGAAGCTCCAATCGGGTACTGTGTTCCCGTCTGCAGCTCGGATGAGCCGCTCGCTCGGGTCCTGTGATCCTGTCTGGAGCTCGAATCTAGTCCTGTCTTCCTGTCTGGAGCTCGGATCTGGTCCTGTGCCCCTGTCTGGAGCTCTGATCGGGTCCTGTGTTCCTGTCTGGAGCTCAGCTCGGGTCCTTTGTTCCTGTCTGGAGCACGGCTGGGGTCCTGTGTTCCTGTCTGGAGCTCGGATTGGGTCCTGTCTTCCTGTCTGGAGTTCAGCTCGGGTCCTGTGCTCATGTCTGGAGCTCGGTTCCGGTCCTGCGTTCCTGTCTGCAGCTCGGATCGTGTCCTGTGGAGCTCGGATGAGCCGCTCACTCCGGTCCTGTGTTCCTGTCTGGAGCTTGGATCATGTCCCATGTTCCTGTCTGGATCTCGGATCGGGTCCTGCGCTCCTATTAGGTGCTGGGATCGGGTCCTTTGTTCCTTTCTAGAGCTCTGCTCCGGTCCTGTATTCCTGTCTGGAGCTCGGTTCGGGTCCTGCGTTCCTGTCTGCAGCTCGGAGCGTGTCCTGTGTTCCCGTCTGGAGCTCGGATGAGCCGCTCGCTCCGGTCCTATGTTCCTGTCTGGAGCTCAGAACGAGTCCAGTGTTCCTGTCTGGAGCTCGGATCGGGTCTTGCCTTCCTATCTGGAGCTCGGCTCGGGTCCTGCGTTCCTGTCTGGAGATCGGCTCGGGTCCTGCGTTCCTGTCTGCAGCTCGGAGTGAGTCTTGTGCTCCCGTCTGCAGCTTGGAGGAGCTGCGCGCTCGGGTCCTGTGTTTCTGTCTGGAGCTCAGCTGGTGTCCTGTATTCCTGTCTGGAGCTCTGATCGGGTCCTGTGTTCCTGTCTGGAGGTCAGCTCGGGTCCTTTGTTCCTGTCTCGAGCTCGGATCGGGTCCTGTGTTCCTGTCTGGAGCTCGGATCTAGTCCTGTGTTCCTGTCTGCAGCTCGGATCTGGTCCTGTGACCCTGTCTGGAGCTCTGATCGGGTCCTGTGTTCCTGTCTGGAGCTCAGCTCGGGTCCTTTGTTCCTGTCTGGAGCTCGGCTGGGGTCCTGTGTTCCTGTCTGGAGCTCGGATTGGGTCCTGTCTTCCTGTCTGGAGATCGGCTCGGGTCCTGTGTTCCTGTCTGCAGCTCGGAGTGAGTCTTGTGCTCCCGTCTGCAGCTTGGACGAGCTGCGCGCTCGGGTCCTGTGTTTCTGTCTGGAGCTCAGCTGGTGTCCTGTATTCCTGTCTGGAGCTCGGATCCGGTCCTGTGCCCCTGTCTGGAGCTCTGATCGGGTCCTGTGTTCCTATCTGGAGCTCAGCTCGGGTCCTTTGTTCCTGTCTCGAGCTTGGCTGGAGTCCTGTGCTCATGTCTGGAGCTCGGTTCGGGTCCTGCGTTCCTGTCTGCAGCTCGGAGCGTGTCATGTGGAGCTCGGATGAGCCGCTCACTCCGGTCCTGTGTTCCTGTCTGGAGCTCGGATCGGGTCCTGCGTTCCTGTCTGGAGATCGGCTTGGGTCCTGCATTCCTGTCTGCAGCTCGTAGTGGGTCTTGTTTTCCCGTCTGGAGCTCGGATGAGCCGCTCGCGCGGGTCCTGTGTTTGTGTCTGGAGCTCAGCTCGTGTCCTGTATTCCTGTCTGGAGCTCGTCTCGCGTCCTGCATTCCTGTCTGGAGCTCCGATCGGGTCCTGTGTTCCTGTCTGGAGCTTGGATCATGTCCCATGTTCCTGTCTGGATCGCGGATCGGGTCCTGTATTCTTGTCGGCAGCTCGCTGAGCCACTGGGCTCGGTTCCTGTGTTGCTGTCCGCAGCTCTGCTCGGGTCCTGTGTTCCTTTCTGGAGCTTGCATCGGGTCCTGTGTTCCTGTCTGGAACTCGGATCGGGTGCTGTGTTCCTGTCTGGAATTCGGATCGGGTCCTGTGTTCCTGTCTGGAGCTTGGATCGGGTCCTGTGCTCCTGTCTGGAACACCGATCCGGTCCTGTTTTCCTGTCTGGAGCTTGGATCGGCTCCTGTATTCCTGTCGGCAGGTCTGCTCGGGTCCTCTGTTGCTGTTTTGGAGCTCTATTCGGTCCTGTGTTCGTAACGGGAGCTCGAATCGGGTCCTGTGTTCCGTTCTGGAGCTTGGATCGGGTTTTGTTTTCCTGTCTGGGAGCTCCAAGCGGGTCCTGTGTTCCTGTCTGGAGCTCGGATCGGGTCCTGTGTTCCTGTCTGCAGCTCGGATCGGGTCCTGTGATCCTGTCTGGAGCTCGGATCTAGTCCTCTCTTCCTGTCTGGAGCTCGGCTGGGGTCCTGTGTTCCTGTCTGGAGCTCGGATTGGGTCCTGTCTTCCTGTCTGGAGTTCAGCTCGGGTCCTGTGCTCATGTCTGGAGCTCGGTTCCGGTCCTGCGTTCCTGTCTGCAGCTCGGAGCGTGTCCTGTGGAGCTCGGATGAGCCGCTCACTCCGGTCCTGTGTTCCTGTCTGGAGCTTGGATCATGTCCCATGTTCCTGTCTGGAGCTCGGATCGGGTCCTGCGCTCCTATTAGGTGCTGAGATCGGGTCCTTTGTTCCTTTCTAGAGCTCTGCTCCGGTCCTGTATTCCTGTCTGGAGCTCGGTTCGGGTCCTGCGTTCCTGTCTGCAGCTCGGAGCGTGTCCTGTGTTCCCGTCTGGAGCTCGGATGAGCCGCTCGCTCCGGTCCTATATTCCTGTCTGGAGCTCAGAACGAGTCCAGTGTTCCTGTCTGGAGCTCGGATCGGGTCTTGCATCCTATCTGGAGCTCGGCTCGGGTCCTGCGTTCCTGTCTGGAGATCGGCTCGGGTCCTGCGTTCCTGTCTGCAGCTCGGAGTGAGTCTTGTGCTCCCGTCTGCAGCTTGGACGAGCTGCGCGCTCGGGTCCTGTATTCCTGTCTGCAGCTCTGATCGGGTCCTGTGTTCCTCTCTGGAGCTCAGCTCGTGTCCTGTATTCCTGTCTGGAGCTCGTCTCGCGTCCTGCATTCCTGTCTGGAGCTCCGATCGGGTCCTGTGTTCCTGTCTGGAGCTTGGATCATGTCCCATGTTCCTGTCTGGATCGCGGATCGGGTCCTGTATTCTTGTCGGCAGCTCGCTGAGCCACTGGGCTCGGTTCCTGTGTTGCTGTCCGCAGCTCTGCTCGGGTCCTGTGTTCCTTTCTGGAGCTTGCATCGGGTCCTGTGTTCCTGTCTGGAACTCGGATCGGGTGCTGTGTTCCTGTCTGGAATTCGGATCGGGTCCTGTGTTCCTGTCTGGAGCTTGGATCGGGTCCTGTGCTCCTGTCTGGAACTCGGATCCGGTCCTGTTTTCCTGTCTGGAGCTTGGATCGGCTCCTGTATTCCTGTCGGCAGGTCTGCTCGGGTCCTGTGTTGCTGTTTTGGAGCTCTATTCGGTCCTGTGTTCGTAACGGAAGCTCGAATCGGGTCCTGTGTTCCGTTCTGGAGCTTGGATCGGGTTTTGTTTTCCTGTCTGGGAGCTCCAAGCGGGTCCTGTGTTCCTGTCTGTAGCTCGGATCGGGTCCTGTGTTCCTGTCTGCAGCTCGGATCGGGTCCTGTGATCCTGTCTGGAGCTCGGATCTAGTCCTGTCTTCCTGTCTGGAGATCGGATCTGGTCCTGTGCCCCTGTCTGGAGCTCTGATCGGGTCCTGTGTTCCTGTCTGGAGCTCAGCTCGGGTCCTTTGTTCCTGTCTGGAGCTCGGCTGGGGTCCTGTGTTCCTGTCTGGAGCTCCGATCGGGTCCTGTGTTCCTGTCTGGAGCTTGGATCATGTCCCATGTTCCTGTCTGGATCTCGGATCGGGTCCTGTATTCTTGTCGGCAGCTCGCTGAGCCACTGGGCTCGGGTCCTGTGTTGCTGTCCGGAGCTCTGCTCGGGTCCTGTGTCCCTATCTGGAGCTCGGATCTGGTCCTGTGTTCCTGTCTGGAGCTCCGAAGTGCTGCTCGGCTCCGGTCCTGCGTTCCTGTCTGGAGCTCCGATCGTGTCCTGTGTTCCCGTCTGGAGCTCGGATGAGCACTCGCTCGGGTCCTGTGTACCTGTCTGGAACTCGGAATGGGTCCTGTGTTCCTGTCTGGAGGTCGGATCGGGTCCTGTGTTCCTGTCTGGAGCTTGGATCGGGTCCTGTGTTCCTGTCTGGAACTCGGATCCGGTCCTGTGTTCCTGTCTGGAGCTTGGATCGTCTCCTGTATTCCTGTCGGCAGGTCGGCTCGGGTCCTGTGTTGCTGTTTTGGAGCTCTACTCGGGTCCTGTGTTCGCATTTGGAGCTCAAATCGGGTCCTGTGTTCCGTTCTGGAGCTTGGATCGGGTCCAGTTTTCCTGTCTGGAAGCTCCAATCGGGTACTGTGTTCCCGTCTGCAGCTCGGATGAGCCGCTCGCTCGGGTCCTGTGTTCCTGTCTGGAGCACGGATGGGGTCCTGTTTTCCTGTCTGCAGCTCGGATCGGGTCCTGTGTTCCTGTCTGGAGCTCGGATCTAGTCCTGTGTTCCTGTCTGGAGCTCGGATCTGGTCCTGTGCCCCTGTCTGGAGCTCTGATCGTGTCCTGTGTTCCTGTCTGGAGCTCAGCTCGGGTCCTTTGTTCCTGTCTGGAGCTCGGCTGGGGTCCTCTGTTCCTGTCTGGAGCTCGGATTGGGTCCTCTCTTCCTGTCTGGAGATCGGCTCGGGTCCTGCGTTCCTGTCTGCAGCTCGGAGTGAGTCTTGTGCTCCCGTCTGCAGCTTGGACGAGCTGCGCGCTCGGGTCCTGTGTTTCTGTCTGGAGCTCAGCTGGTGTCCTGTATTCCTGTCTGGAGCTCGGATCCGGTCCTGTGCCCCTGTCTGGAGCTCTGATCGGGTCCTGTGTTCCTGTCTGGAGCTCAGCTCGGGTCCTTTGTTCCTGTCTCGAGCTCGGCTGGGGTCCAGTGTTCCTGTCTGGAGCTCGGATTCGGTCCTGTCTTCCTGTCTTGAATTCAGCTCGGGTCCTGTGCTCATGTCTGGAGCTCGGTTCGGGTCCTGCGTTCCTGTCTGCAGCTCGGAGCGTGTCCTGTGGAGCTCGGATGAGCCGCTCACTCCGGTCCTGCGTTCCTGTCTGGAGCTCGGATCGGGTCCTGCGTTCCTGTCTGGAGATCGGCTCGGGTCCTGCGTTCCTGTCTGCAGCTCGTAGCGGGTCTTGTTTTCCCGTCTGGAGCTCGGATGAGCCGCACGCTCGGATCCTGTGTTTCTGTCTGGAGATCAGCTCGTGTCCTGTATTCCTGTCTGGAGCTCGTCTCGCGTCCTGCATTCCTGTCTGGAGCTCCGATCGGGTCCTGTGTTCCTGTCTGGAGCTTGGATCATGTCCCATGTTCCTGTCTGGATCTCGGATCGGGTCCTGTATTCTTGTCGGCAGCTCCAATCGGGTACTGTGTTCCCGTCTGCAGCTCGGATGAGCCGCTCGCTCGGGTCCTGTGTTCCTGTCTGGAGCTCGGATCGGGTCCTGTGTTCCTGTCTGGAGCTCGGATCGGGTCCTGTGTTCCTGTCTGGAGCTCGGATCTAGTCCTGTGTTCCTGTCTGGAGCTCGGATCTGGTCCTGTGCCCCTGTCTGGAGCTCTGATCGTGTCCTGTGTTCCTGTCTGGAACTCAGCTCGGGTCCTTTGTTCCTGTCTGGAGCTCGGCTGGGGTCCTGTGTTCCTGTCTGGAGCTCGGATTGGGTCCTGTCTTCCTGTCTGGAGTTCAGCTCGGGTCCTGTGCTCATGTCTGGAGCTCGGTTCCGGTCCTGCGTTCCTGTCTGCAGCTCGGAGCGTGTCCTGTGGAGCTCGGATGAGCCGCTCACTCCGGTCCTGTATTCCTGTCTGGAGCTTGGATCATGTCCCATGTTCCTGTCTGGAGCTCGGATCGGGTCCTGCGCTCCTATTAGGTGCTGGGATCGGGTCCTTTGTTCCTTTCTAGAGCTCTGCTCCGGTCCTGTATTCCTGTCTGGAGCTCGGTTCGGGTCCTGCGTTCCTGTCTGCAGCTCGGAGCGTGTCCTGTGTTCCCGTCTGGAGCTCGGATGAGCCGCTCGCTCCGGTCCTATGTTCCTGTCTGGAGCTCAGAACGAGTCCAGTGTTCCTGTCTGGAGCTCGGATCGGGTCTTGCCTTCCTATCTGGAGCTCGGCTCGGGTCCTGCGTTCCTGTCTGGAGATCGGCTCGGGTCCTGCGTTCCTGTCTGCAGCTCGGAGTGAGTCTTGTGCTCCCGTCTGCAGCTTGGACGAGCTGCGCGCTCGGGTCCTGTATGCCTGTCTGCAGCTCTGATCGGGTCCTGTGTTCCTGTCTGGAGCTCGGATTCGGTCCTGTCTTCCTGTCTGGAGTTCAGCTCGGGTCCTGTGCTCATGTCTGGAGCTCGGTTCCGGTCCTGCGTTCCTGCCTGCAGCTCGGAGCGTGTCCTGTGGAGCTCGGCTGAGCCGCTCACTCCGGTCCTGCGTTCCTGTCTGGAGCTCGGATCGGGTCCTGCGTTCCTGTCTGTAGATCGGCTCGGGTCCTGCGTTCCTGTCTGCAGCTCGTAGTGGGTCTTGTTTTCCCGTCTGGAGCTCGGATGAGCCGCACGCTCGGATCCTGTGTTTCTGTCTGGAGCTCAGCTCGTGTCCTGTATTCCTGTCTGGAGCTCGTCTCGCGTCCTGCATTCCTGTCTGGAGCTCCGATCGGGTCCTGTGTTCCTGTCTGGAGCTTGGATCATGTCCCATGTTCCTGTCTGGATCTCGGATCGGGTCCTGTATTCTTGTCGGCAGCTCGCTGAGCCACTGGGCTCGGGTCCTGTGTTGCTGTCCGGAGCTCTGCTCGGGTCCTGTGTCCCTATCTGGAGCTCGGATCTGGTCCTGTGTTCCTGTCTGGAGCTCCGAAGTGCTGCTCGGCTCCGGTCCTGCGTTCCTGTCTGGAGCTCCGATCGTGTCCTGTGTTCCCGTCTGGAGCTCGGATGAGCACTCGCTCGGGTCCTGTGTACCTGTCTGGAACTCGGAATGGGTCCTGTGTTCCTGTCTGGAGGTCGGATCGGGTCCTGTGTTCCTGTCTGGAGCTTGGATCGGGTCCTGTGTTCCTGTCTGGAACTCGGATCCGGTCCTGTGTTCCTGTCTGGAGCTTGGATCGTCTCCTGTATTCCTGTCGGCAGGTCGGCTCGGGTCCTGTGTTGCTGTTTTGGAGCTCTACTCGGGTCCTGTGTTCGCATTTGGAGCTCAAATCGGGTCCTGTGTTCCGTTCTGGAGCTTGGATCGGGTCCTGTTTTCCTGTCTGGAAGCTCCAATCGGGTACTGTGTTCCCGTCTGCAGCTCGGATGAGCCGCTCGCTCGGGTCCTGTGTTCCTGTCTGGAGCACGGATGGGGTCCTGTTTTCCTGTCTGCAGCTCGGATCGGGTCCTGTGTTCCTGTCTGGAGCTCGGATCTAGTCCTGTGTTCCTGTCTGGAGCTCGGATCTGGTCCTGTGCCCCTGTCTGGAGCTCTGATCGTGTCCTGTGTTCCTGTCTGGAGCTCAGCTCGGGTCCTTTGTTCCTGTCTGGAGCTCGGCTGGGGTCCTCTGTTCCTGTCTGGAGCTCGGATTGGGTCCTGTCTTCCTGCCTGGAGATCGGCTCGGGTCCTGCGTTCCTGTCTGCAGCTCGGAGTGAGTCTTGTGCTCCCGTCTGCAGCTTGGACGAGCTGCGCGCTCGGGTCCTGTGTTTCTGTCTGGAGCTCAGCTGGTGTCCTGTATTCCTGTCTGGAGCTCGGATCCGGTCCTGTGCCCCTGTCTGGAGCTCTGATCGGGTCCTGTGTTCCTGTCTGGAGCTCAGCTCGGGTCCTTTGTTCCTGTCTCGATTCTCGGCTGGGGTCCAGTGTTCCTGTCTGGAGCTCGGATTCGGTCCTGTCTTCCTGTCTTGAATTCAGCTCGGGTCCTGTGCTCATGTCTGGAGCTCGGTTCGGGTCCTGCGTTCCTGTCTGCAGCTCGGAGCGTGTCCTGTGGAGCTCGGATGAGCCGCTCACTCCGGTCCTGCGTTCCTGTCTGGAGCTCGGATCGGGTCCTGCGTTCCTGTCTGGAGATCGGCTCGGGTCCTGCGTTCCTGTCTGCAGCTCGTAGCGGGTCTTGTTTTCCCGTCTGGAGCTCGGATGAGCCGCACGCTCGGATCCTGTGTTTCTGTCTGGAGATCAGCTCGTGTCCTGTATTCCTGTCTGGAGCTCGTCTCGCGTCCTGCATTCCTGTCTGGAGCTCCGATCGGGTCCTGTGTTCCTGTCCGGAGCTTGGATCATGTCCCATGTTCCTGTCTGGATCTCGGATCGGGTCCTGTATTCTTGTCGGCAGCTCGCTGAGCCACTGGGCTCGGGTCCTGTGTTGCTGTCCGGAGCTCTGCTCGGGTCCTGTGTTCCATTCTGGAGCTTGGATCGTGTCCTGTGTTCCTGTCTGCAACTCGGATCGGGTCCTGTGTTCCTGTCTGGAGGTCGGATCGGGTCCTGTGTTCCTGTCTGGAGCTTGGATCTGGTCCTGTGTTCCTGTCTGGAACTCGGATCCGGTCCTGTTTTCCTGTCTGGAGCTTGGATCGGCTCCTGTATTCCTGTCGGCAGATCGGCTCGGGTGCTGTGTTGCTGTTTTGGAGCTCTATTCGGTCCTGTGTTCGTAACTGGAGCTCGAATCGGGTCCTGTGTTCCGTTCTGGAGCTTGGATCGGGTCCTGTTTTCCTGTCTGGAAGCTCCAATCGGGTACTGTGTTCCCGTCTGCAGCTCGGATGAGCCGCTCGCTCGGGTCCTGCGTTCCTGTCTGCAGCTCGTAGCGGGTCTTGTTTTCCCGTCTGGAGCTCGGATGAGCCGCACGCTCGGATCCTGTGTTTCTGTCTGGAGATCAGCTCGTGTCCTGTATTCCTGTCTGGAGCTCGTCTCGCGTCCTGCATTCCTGTCTGGAGCTCCGATCGGGTCCTGTGTTCCTGTCTGGAGCTTGGATCATGTCCCATGTTCCTGTCTGGATCTCGGATCGGGTCCTGTATTCTTGTCGGCAGCTCCAATCGGGTACTGTGTTCCCGTCTGCAGCTCGGATGAGCCGCTCGCTCGGGTCCTGTGTTCCTGTCTGGAGCTCGGATCGGGTCCTGTGTTCCTGTCTGGAGCTCGGATCGGGTCCTGTGTTCCTGTCTGGAGCTCGGATCTAGTCCTGTGTTCCTGTCTGGAGCTCGGATCTGGTCCTGTGCCCCTGTCTGGAGCTCTGATCGTGTCCTGTGTTCCTGTCTGGAACTCAGCTCGGGTCCTTTGTTCCTGTCTGGAGCTCGGCTGGGGTCCTGTGTTCCTGTCTGGAGCTCGGATTGGGTCCTGTCTTCCTGTCTGGAGTTCAGCTCGGGTCCTGTGCTCATGTCTGGAGCTCGGTTCCGGTCCTGCGTTCCTGTCTGCAGCTCGGAGCGTGTCCTTTGGAGCTCGGATGAGCCGCTCACTCCGGTCCTGTATTCCTGTCTGGAGCTTGGATCATGTCCCATGTTCCTGTCTGGAGCTCGGATCGGGTCCTGCGCTCCTATTAGGTGCTGGGATCGGGTCCTTTGTTCCTTTCTAGAGCTCTGCTCCGGTCCTGTATTCCTGTCTGGAGCTCGGTTCGGGTCCTGCGTTCCTGTCTGCAGCTCGGAGCGTGTCCTGTGTTCCCGTCTGGAGCTCGGATGAGCCGCTCGCTCCGGTCCTATGTTCCTGTCTGGAGCTCAGAACGAGTCCAGTGTTCCTGTCTGGAGCTCGGATCGGGTCTTGCCTTCCTATCTGGAGCTCGGCTCGGGTCCTGCGTTCCTGTCTGGAGATCGGCTCGGGTCCTGCGTTCCTGTCTGCAGCTCGGAGTGAGTCTTGTGCTCCCGTCTGCAGCTTGGACGAGCTGCGCGCTCGGGTCCTGTATGCCTGTCTGCAGCTCTGATCGGGTCCTGTGTTCCTGTCTGGAGCTCGGATTCGGTCCTGTCTTCCTGTCTGGAGTTCAGCTCGGGTCCTGTGCTCATGTCTGGAGCTCGGTTCCGGTCCTGCGTTCCTGCCTGCAGCTCGGAGCGTGTCCTGTGGAGCTCGGCTGAGCCGCTCACTCCGGTCCTGCGTTCCTGTCTGGAGCTCGGATCGGGTCCTGCGTTCCTGTCTGTAGATCGGCTCGGGTCCTGCGTTCCTGTCTGCAGCTCGTAGTGGGTCTTGTTTTCCCGTCTGGAGCTCGGATGAGCCGCACGCTCGGATCCTGTGTTTCTGTCTGGAGCTCAGCTCGTGTCCTGTATTCCTGTCTGGAGCTCGTCTCGCGTCCTGCATTCCTGTCTGGAGCTCCGATCGGGTCCTGTGTTCCTGTCTGGAGCTTGGATCATGTCCCATGTTCCTGTCTGGATCTCGGATCGGGTCCTGTATTCTTGTCGGCAGCTCGCTGAGCCACTGGGCTCGGGTCCTGTGTTGCTGTCCGGAGCTCTGCTCGGGTCCTGTGTCCCTATCTGGAGCTCGGATCTGGTCCTGTGTTCCTGTCTGGAGCTCCGAAGTGCTGCTCGGCTCCGGTCCTGCGTTCCTGTCTGGAGCTCCGATCGTGTCCTGTGCTCCCGTCTGGAGCTCGGATGAGCACTCGCTCGGGTCCTGTGTACCTGTCTGGAACTCGGAATGGGTCCTGTGTTCCTGTCTGGAGGTCGGATCGGGTCCTGTGTTCCTGTCTGGAGCTTGGATCGGGTCCTGTGTTCCTGTCTGGAACTCGGATCCGGTCCTGTGTTCCTGTCTGGAGCTTGGATCGTCTCCTGTATTCCTGTCGGCAGGTCGGCTCGGGTCCTGTGTTGCTGTTTTGGAGCTCTACTCGGGTCCTGTGTTCGCATTTGGAGCTCAAATCGGGTCCTGTGTTCCGTTCTGGAGCTTGGATCGGGTCCTGTTTTCCTGTCTGGAAGCTCCAATCGGGTACTGTGTTCCCGTCTGCAGCTCGGATGAGCCGCTCGCTCGGGTCCTGTGTTCCTGTCTGGAGCACGGATGGGGTCCTGTTTTCCTGTCTGCAGCTCGGATCGGGTCCTGTGTTCCTGTCTGGAGCTCGGATCTAGTCCTGTGTTCCTGTCTGGAGCTCGGATCTGGTCCTGTGCCCCTGTCTGGAGCTCTGATCGGGTCCTGTGTTCCTGTCTGGAGCTCAGCTCGGGTCCTTTGTTCCTGTCTGGAGCTCGGCTGGGGTCCTCTGTTCCTGTCTGGAGCTCGGATTGGGTCCTGTCTTCCTGTCTGGAGATCGGCTCGGGTCCTGCGTTCCTGTCTGCAGCTCGGAGTGAGTCTTGTGCTCCCATCTGCAGCTTGGACGAGCTGCGCGCTCGGGTCCTGTGTTTCTGTCTGGAGCTCAGCCGGTGTCCTGTATTCCTGTCTGGAGCTCGGATCCGGTCCTGTGCCCCTGTCTGGAGCTCTGATCGGGTCCTGTGTTCCTGTCTGGAGCTCAGCTCGGGTCCTTTGTTCCTGTCTCGATTCTCGGCTGGGGTCCAGTGTTCCTGTCTGGAGCTCGGATTCGGTCCTGTCTTCCTGTCTTGAATTCAGCTCGGGTCCTGTGCTCATGTCTGGAGCTCGGTTCGGGTCCTGCGTTCCTGTCTGCAGCTCGGAGCGTGTCCTGTGGAGCTCGGATGAGCCGCTCACTCCGGTCCTGCGTTCCTGTCTGGAGCTCGGATCGGGTCCTGCGTTCCTGTCTGGAGATCGGCTCGGGTCCTGCGTTCCTGTCTGCAGCTCGTAGCGGGTCTTGTTTTCCCGTCTGGAGCTCGGATGAGCCGCACGCTCGGATCCTGTGTTTCTGTCTGGAGATCAGCTCGTGTCCTGTATTCCTGTCTGGAGCTCGTCTCGCGTCCTGCATTCCTGTCTGGAGCTCCGATCGGGTCCTGTGTTCCTGTCCGGAGCTTGGATCATGTCCCATGTTCCTGTCTGGATCTCGGATCGGGTCCTGTATTCTTGTCGGCAGCTCGCTGAGCCACTGGGCTCGGGTCCTGTGTTGCTGTCCGGAGCTCTGCTCGGGTCCTGTGTTCCATTCTGGAGCTTGGATCGTGTCCTGTGTTCCTGTCTGCAACTCGGATCGGGTCCTGTGTTCCTGTCTGGAGGTCGGATCGGGTCCTGTGTTCCTGTCTGGAGCTTGGATCTGGTCCTGTGTTCCTGTCTGGAACTCGGATCCGGTCCTGTTTTCCTGTCTGGAGCTTGGATCGGCTCCTGTATTCCTGTCGGCAGATCGGCTCGGGTGCTGTGTTGCTGTTTTGGAGCTCTATTCGGTCCTGTGTTCGTAACTGGAGCTCGAATCGGGTCCTGTGTTCCGTTCTGGAGCTTGGATCGGGTCCTGTTTTCCTGTCTGGAAGCTCCAATCGGGTACTGTGTTCCCGTCTGCAGCTCGGATGAGCCGCTCGCTCGGGTCCTGTGTTCCTGTCTGGAGCTCGGATCGGGTCCTGTGTTCCTGTCTGGAGCTCGGATCGGGTCCTGTGTTCCTGTCTGGAGCTCGGATCTAGTCCTGTGTTCCTGTCTGGAGCTCGGATCTGGTCCTGTGCCCCTGTCTGGAGCTCTGATCGTGTCCTGTGTTCCTGTCTGGAGCTCGGCTGGGGTCCTGTGTTCCTGTCTGGAGCTCGGATTGGGTCCTGTCTTCCTGTCTGGAGTTCAGCTCGGGTCCTGTGCTCATGTCTGGAGCTCGGTTCCTGTCCCGCGTTCCTGTCTGCAGCTCGGAGCGTGTCCTGTGGAGCTCGGATGAGCCGCTCACTCCGGTCCTGTGTTCCTGTCTGGAGCTTGGATCATGTCCCATGTTCCTGTCTGGAGCTCGGATCGGGTCCTGTGTTCCTATCAGGTGCTGGGATCGGGTCCTTTGTTCCTTTCTAGAGCTCTGCTCCGGTCCTGTATTCCTGTCTGGAGCTCGGTTCGGGTCCTGCATTCCTGTCTGCAGCTCGGAGCGTGTCCTGTGTTCCCGTCTGGAGCACGGATTAGCCGCTCGCTCCGGTCCTATGTTCCTGTCTGGAGCTCAGAACGAGTCCAGTGTTCCTGTCTGGAGCTCGGATCGGGTCTTGCCTTCCTATCTGGAGCTCGGCTCGGGTCCTGCGTTCCTGTCTGGAGATCGGCTCGGGTCCTGCGTTCCTGTCTGCAACTCGGAGTGAGTCTTGTGCTCCCGTCTGCAGCTTGGAGGAGCTGCGCGCTCGGGTCCTGTGTTTCTGTCTGGAGCTCAGCTGGTGTCCTGTATTCGTGTCTGGAGCTCTGATCGGGTCCTGTGTTCCTGTCTGGAGCTCAGCTCGGGTCCTTTGTTCCTGTCTCGAGCTCGGCTGGGGTCCTGTGTTCCTCTCTGGAGCTCGGATTGGGTCCTGTCTTCCTGTCTGGAGTTCAGCTCGGGTCCTGTGCTCATGTCTGGAGCTCGGTTCCGGTCCTGCGTTCCTGTCTGCAGCTCGGAGCGTGTCCTGTGGAGCTCGGATGAGCCGCTCACTCCGGTCCTGCGTTCCTGTCTGGAGCTCGGATCGGGTCCTGCGTTTCTGTCTGGAGAACGGCTCGGGTCCTGCGTTCCTGTCTGCAGCTCGTAGTGGGTCTTGTTTTCCTGTCTGGAGCTCGGATGAGCCGCTCGCGCGGGTCCTGTGTTTCTGTCTGGAGCTCAGATCGTGTCCTGTATTCCTGTCTGGAGCTCGTCTCGCGTCCTGCATTCCTGTCTGGAGCTCCGATCGGGTCCTGTGTTCCTGTCTGGAGCTTGGATCATGTCCCCTGTTCCTGTCTGGATCTCGGATCGGGTCCTGTATTCTTGTCGGCAGCTCGCTGAGCCACTGGGCTCGGGTCCTGTGTTGCTGTCCGGAGCTCTGCTCGGGTCCTGTGTTCCTTTCTGGAGCTTGCATCGGGTCCTGTGTTCCTGTCTGGAACTCGGATCGGGTCCTGTGTTCCTGTCTGCAGCTCGGATCGGGTCCTGTGTTCTTGTTTGGAGCTCGGATCTAGTCCTGTGTTCCTGTCTGGAGCTCGGATCTGGTCCTGTGCCCCTGTCTGGAGCTCTGATCGGGTCCTGTGTTCCTGTCTGGAGCTCGGATCGGGTCCTGTGTTCCTATCAGGTGCTGGGATCGGGTCCTTTTTTCCTTTCTAGAGCTCTGCTCCAGTCCTGTATTCCTGTCTGGAGCTCGGTTCGGGTCCTGCGTTCCTGTCTGCAGCTCGGAGCGTGTCCTGTGTTCCCGTCTGGAGCTCGGATGAGCCGCTCGCTCCGGTCCTATGTTCCTGTCTGGAGCTCAGAACGAGTCCAGTGTTCCTGTCTGGAGCTCGGATCGGGTCTTGCCTTCCTATCTGGAGCTCGGCTCGGGTCCTGTGCTCATGTCTGGAGCTCGGTTCCGGTCCTGCGTTCCTGTCTGCAGCTCGGAGCGTGTCCTGTGGAGCTCGGATGAGCCGCTCAGTCCGGTCCTGCGTTCCTGTCTGGAGCTCGGATCGGGTCCTGCATTTCTGTCTGGAGATCGGCTCGGGTCCTGCGTTCATGTCTGCAGCTCGTAGTGGGTCTTGTTTTCCCGTCTGGAGCTCGGATGAGCCGCTCGCTCGGGTCCTGTGTTTCTGTCTGGAGCTCAGCTCGTGTCCTGTATTCCTGTCTGGAGCTCGTCTCGCGTCCTGCATTCCTGTCTGGAGCTCCGATCGGGTCCTGTGTTCCTGTCTGGAGCTTGGATCATGTCCCATGTTCCTGTCTGGATCTCGGATCGGGTCCTGTATTCTTGTCGGCAGCTCGCTGAGCCAGTGGGCTCGGGTCCTGCGTTGCTGTCCGGAGCTCTGCTCGGGTCCTGTGTCCCTATCTGGAGCTCGGATCGGGTCCTGTGTTCCCGTCTGGAGCTCCGAAGTGCTGCTCGGCTCTGGTCCTGCGTTCCTGTCTGGAGCTCCGATCGTGTCCTGTGTTCCCGTCTGCAGCTCGGATGAGCCGCTCGCTCGGGTCCTGTTTACCTGTCTGGAACTCGGATCGGGTCCTGTGTTCCTGTCTGGAGGTCGGATCGGGTCCTGTGTTCCTGTCTGGAGCTTGGATCGGGTCCTGTGTTCCTGTCTGGAACTCGGATCCGGTCCTGTGTTCCTGTCTGGAGCTTGGATCGGCTCCTGTATTCCTGTCGGCAGGTCGGCTCGGGTCCTGTGTTGCTGTTTTGGAGCTCTACTCGGGTCCTGTGTTCGTATTTGGAGCTCGAATCGGGTCCTGTGTTCCTGTCTGGAGAACGGATCGGGTCCTGTTTTCCTTTCTGCAGCTCGGATCGGGTCCTGTGTTCCTGTCTGGAGCTCGGATCTAGTCCTGTGTTCCTGTCTGGAGCTCGGATCTGGTCCTGTGCCCCTGTCTGGAGCTCTGATCGGGTCCTGTGTTCCTGTCTCGAGCTCAGCTCGGGCCCTTTGTTCCTTCCTGGAGCTCGGCTGGGGTCCTGTGTTCCTGTCTGGAGCTCGGATTGGGTCCTGTCTTCCAGTCTGGAGATCGGCTCGGGTCCTGCGTTCCAGTCTGGAGCTCTGATCGGGTCCTGTGTTCCAGTCTGGAGCTCAGCTCGGGTCCTTTGTTCCTGTCTCGAGCTCGGCTGCGGTCCTGTGTTCCTGTCTGGAGCTCGGATTCGGTCCTGTCTTCCTGCCTGGAGCTCAGCTCGGGTCCTGTGCTCATGTCTGGAGCTCGGTTCGGGTCCTGCGTTCCTGTCTGCAGCTCGGAGCATGTCCTGTGGAGCTCGGATGAGCCGCTCACTCCGGTCCTGCGTTCCTGTCTGGAGCTCGGATCGGGTCCTGCGTTCCTGTCTGCAGCTCGTAGTGGGTCTTGTTTTCCCGTCTGGAGCTCGGATGAGCCGCTCGCGCGGGTCCTGTGTTTCTGTCTGGAGCTCAGCTCGTGTCGTGTATTCCAGTCTGGAGCTCGTCTCGCGTCCTGCATTCCTGTCTGGAGCTCCGATCGGGTCCTGTGTTCCTGTCTGGAGCTTGGATCATGTCCCATGTTCCTGTCTGGATCTCGGATCGGGTCCTGTATTCTTGTCGGCAGCTCGCTGAGCCACTGGGCTCGCGTCCTGTGTTGCTGTCCGAAGCTCTGCTCCGGTCCTGTGTTCCTTTCTGGAGCTTGGATCGGGTCCTGTGTTCCTGTCTGGAACTCGGATCGGGTCCTGTGTTCCTGTCTGGAGGTCGGATCGGGTCCTGTGTTCCTGTCTGGAGCTTGGATCGGGTCCTGTGTTCCTGTCTGGAACTCGGATCCGGTCCTGTTTTCCTGTCTGGAGCTTGGATCGGCTCCTGTATTCCTGTCGGCAGGTCGGCTCGGGTCCTGTGTTGCTGTTTTGGAGCTCTACTCGGGTCCTGTGTTCGTATCTGGAGCTCGAATCGGGTCCTGTGTTCCGTTCTGATGCTTGGATCGGGTCCTGTTTTCCAGTCTGGAAACTCCAATAGGGTACTGTGTTCCCGTCTGGAGCTCGGATGAGCCGCTCGCTCGGGTCCTGTGTTCCTGTCTGGAGCTCGGATCAGGTCCTTTGTTCCTGTCTGCAGCTCGGTTCGGATCCTGTGTTCCTGTCTGGAGCTCAGCTCGGGTCCTTTGTTCCTGTCTCGAGCTCGGCTGGGGTCCTGTGTTCCTGTCTGGAGCTCGGATTGGGTCCTGTCTTCCTGTCTGGAGTTCAGCTCGGGTCCTGTGCTCATGTCTGGAGCTCGGTTCCGGTCCTGCGTTCCTGTCTGCAGCTCGGAGCGTGTCCTGTGGAGCTCGGGTGAGCCGCTCACTCCGGTCCTGTGTTCCTGTCTGGAGCTTGGATCATGTCCCATGTTCCTGTCTGGAGCTCGGATCGGGTCCTGTGTTCCTATCAGGTGCTGGGATCGGGTCCTTTGTTCCTTTCTAGAGCTCTGCTCCGGTCCTGTATTCCTGTCTGGAGCTCGGTTCGGGTCCTGCGTTCCTGTCTGCAGCTCGGAGCGTGTCCTGTGTTCCCGTCTGGAGCTCGGATGAGCCGTCGCTCCGGTCCTATGTTCCTGTCTGGAGCTGAGAACGAGTCCAGTGTTCCTGTCTGGAGCTCGGATCGGGTCTTGCCTTCCTATCTGGAGCTCGGCTCGGGTCCTGCGTTCCTGTCTGGAGATCGGCTCGTGTCCTGCGTTCCTGTCTGCAGCTCGGAGTGAGTCTTGTGCTCCCGTCTGCAGCTTGGACGAGCTGCGCGCTCGGGTCCTGTGTTTCTGTCTGGAGCTCAGCTGGTGTCCTGTATTCCTGTCTGCAGCTCTGATCGGGTCCTGTGTTCCTGTCTGGAGCTCAGCTCGGGTCCTTTGTTCCTGTCTCGAGCTCGGCTGGGGTCCTGTGTTCCTGTCTGGAGCTCGGATTCGGTCCTGCCTTCCTGTCTGGAGTTCAGCTCGGGTCCTGTGCTCATGTCTGGAGCTCGGTTCGGGTCCTGCGTTCCTGTCTGCAGCTCGGAGCGTGTCCTGTGGAGCTCGGATGAGCCGCTCACTCCGGTCCTGTGTTCCTGTCTGGAGCTCGGATCGGGTCCTGCGTTCCTGTCTGGAGATCGGCTCGGGTCCTGCGTTCCTGTCTGCAGCTCGTAGTGGGTCTTGTTTTCCCGTCTGGAGCTCGTATGAGCCGCTCGCGCGGGTCCTGTGTTTCTGTCTGGAGCTCAGATCGTGTCCTGTATTCCTGTCTGGAGCTCGTCTCGCGTCCTGCATTCCTGTCTGGAGCTCCGATCGGGTCCTGTGTTCCTGTCTGGAGCTTGGATCATGTCCCCTGTTCCTGTCTGGATCTCGGATCGGGTCCTGTATTCTTGTCGGCAGCTCGCTGAGCCACTGGGCTCGGGTCCTGTGTTGCTGTCCGGAGCTCTGCTCGGGTCCTGTGTTCCTTTCTGGAGCTTGGATCGGGTCCTGTGTTCCTGTCTGGAACTCGGATCGGGTCCTGTGTTCCTGTCTGGAGGTCGGATCGGGTCCTGTGTTCCTGTCTGGAGCTTGGATCGGGTCCTGTGTTCCTGTCTGGAACTCGGATCCGGTCCTGTTTTCCTGTCTGGAGCTTGGATCGGCTCCTGTATTCCTGTCGGCAGGTCGGCTCGGGTGCTGTGTTGCTGTTTTGGAGCTCTATTCCGTCCTGTGTTCGTAACTGGAGCTCGAATCGGGTCCTGTGTTCTTGTCTGGAGCTCGGATCTAGTCCTGTGTTCCTGTCTGGAGCTCGGATCTTGTCCTGTGCCCCTGTCTGGAGCTCTGATCGGGTCCTGTGTTCCTGTCTGGAGCTCGGCTGGGGTCCTGTGTTCCTGTCTGGAGCTCGGATTCGGTCCTGTCTTCCTGTCTGGAGATCGGCTCGGGTCCTGCGTTCCTGTCTGCAGCTCGCAGTGAGTCTTGTGCTCCCGTCTGCAGCTTGGACGAGCAGCGCGCTCGGGTCCTGTGTTTCTGTCTGGAGCTCAGCTCGGGTCCTGTCTTCCTGTCTGGAGCTCAGCTCGGGTCCTGTGCTCATGTCTGGAGCTCGGTTCGGGTCCTGCGTTCCTGTCTGCAGCTCGGAGCATGTCCTGTGGAGCTCGGATGAGCCGCTCACTCCGGTCCTGCGTTCCTGTCTGGAGCTCGGATCGGGTCCTGCGTTCCTGTCTGGAGATCGGCTCTGGTCCTGCGTTCCTGTCTGCAGCTCGTAGTGGGTCTTGTTTTCCCGTCTGGAGCTCGGATGAGCCGCTCGCGCGGGTCCTGTGTTTCTGTCTGGAGCTCAGCTCGTGTCGTGTATTCCAGTCTGGAGCTCGTCTCGCGTCCTGCATTCCTGTCTGGAGCTCCGATCGGGTCCTGTGTTCCTGTCTGGAGCTTGGATCATGTCCCATGTTCCTGTCTGGATCTCGGATCGGGTCCTGTATTCTTGTCGGCAGCTCGCTGAGCCACTGGGCTCGCGTCCTGTGTTGCTGTCCGAAGCTCTGCTCCGGTCCTGTGTTCCTTTCTGGAGCTTGGATCGGGTCCTGTGTTCCTGTCTGGAACTCGGATCCGGTCCTGTTTTCCTGTCTGGAGCTTGGATCGGCTCCTGTATTCCTGTCGGCAGGTCGGCTCGGGTCCTGTGTTGCTGTTTTGGAGCTCTACTCGGGTCCTGTGTTCGTATCTGGAGCTCGAATCGGGTCCTGTGTTCCGTTCTGATGCTTGGATCGGGTCCTGTTTTCCTGTCTGGAAACTCCAATAGGGTACTATGTTCCCGTCTGGAGCTCGGATTAGCCGCTCGCTCGGGTCCTGTGTTCCTGTCTGGAGCTCGGATCAGGTCCTTTGTTCCTGTCTGCAGCTCGGTTCGGATCCGGTGTTCCTGTCTGGAGCTCAGCTCGGGTCCTTTGTTCCTGTCTCGAGCTCGGCTGGGGTCCTGTGTTCCTGTCTGGAGCTGGGATTGGGTCCTGTCTTCCTGTCTGGAGTTCAGCTCGGGTCCTGTGCAAATGTCTGGACCTCGGTTCCGGTCCTGCGTTCCTGTCTGCAGCTCGGAGCGTGTCCTGTGGAGCTCGGATGAGCCGCTCACTCCGGTCCTGTGTTCCTGTCTGGAGCTTGGATCATGTCCCATGTTCCTGTCTGGAGCTCGGATCGGGTCCTGTGTTCCTATCAGGTGCTGGGATCGGGTCCTTTGTTCCTTTCTAGAGCTCTGCTCCGGTCCTGTATTCCTGTCTGGAGCTCGGTTCGGGTCCTGCGTTCCTGTCTGCAGCTCGGAGCGTGTCCTGTGTTCCCGTCTGGAGCTCGGATGAGCCGTCGCTCCAGTCCTATGTTCTTGTCTGGAGCTCAGAACGAGTCCAGTGTTCCTGTCTGGAGCTCGGATCGACTCTTGCCTTCCTATCTGGAGCTCGGCTCGGGCCCTGCGTTCCTGTCTGGAGATCGGCTCGGGTCCTGCGTTCCTGTCTGCAGCTCGGAGTGAGTCTTGTGCTCCCGTCTGCAGCTTGGACGAGCTGCGCGCTCGGGTCCTGTGTTTCTGTCTGGAGCTCAGCTGGTGTCCTGTATTCCTGTCTGCAGCTCTGATCGGGTCCTGTGTTCCTGTCTGGAGCTCAGCTCGAGTCCTTTGTTCCTGTCTCGAGCTCGGCTGGGGTCCTGTGTTCCTGTCTGGAGCTCGGATTCGGTCCTGTCTTCCTGTCTGGAGTTCAGCTCGGGTTCTGTGCTCATGTCTGGAGCTCGGTTCGGGTCCTGCGTTCCTGTCTGCAGCTCGGAGCGTGTCCTGTGGAGCTCGGATGAGCCGCTCACTCCGGTCCTGTGTTCCTGTCTGGAGCTCGGATCGGGTCCTGCGTTCCTGTCTGGAGATCGGCTCGGGTCCTGCGTTCCTGTCTGCAGCTCGTAGTGGGTCTTGTTTTCCCGTCTGGAGCTCGGATGAGCCGCTCGCGCGGGTCCTGTGTTTCTGTCTGGAGCTCAGCTCGTGTCGTGTATTCCAGTCTGGAGCTCGTCTCGCGTCCTGCATTCCTGTCTGGAGCTCCGATCGGGTCCTGTGTTCCTGTCTGGAGCTTGGATCATGTCCCATGTTCCTGTCTGGATCTCGGATCGGGTCCTGTATTCTTGTCGGCAGCTCGCTGAGCCACTGGGCTCGCGTCCTGTGTTGCTGTCCGAAGCTCTGCTCCGGTCCTGTGTTCCTTTCTGGAGCTTGGATCGGGTCCTGTGTTCCTGTCTGGAACTCGGATCGGGTCCTGTGTTCCTGTCTGGAGGTCGGATCGGGTCCTGTGTTCCTGTCTGGAGCTTGGATCGGGTCCTGTGTTCCTGTCTGGAACTCGGATCCGGTCCTGTTTTCCTGTCTGGAGCTTGGATCGGCTCCTGTATTCCTGTCGGCAGGTCGGCTCGGGTCCTGTGTTGCTGTTTTGGAGCTCTACTCGGGTCCTGTGTTCGTATCTGGAGCTCGAATCGGGTCCTGTGTTCCGTTCTGATGCTTGGATCGGGTCCTGTTTTCCTGTCTGGAAACTCCAATAGGGTACTGTGTTCCCGTCTGGAGCTCGGATGAGCCGCTCGCTCGGGTCCTGTGTTCCTGTCTGGAGCTCGTATCAGGTCCTTTGTTCCTGTCTGCAGCTCGATTCGGATCCTGTGTTCCTGTCTGGAGGTCAGCTCGGGTCCTTTGTTCCTGTCTCGAGCTCGGCTGGGGTCCTGTGTTCCTGTCTGGAGCTCGGATTGGGTCCTGTCTTCCTGTCTGGAGTTCAGCTCGGGTCCTGTGCTCATGTCTGGAGCTCGGTTCCGGTCCTGCGTTCCTGTCTGCAGCTCGGAGCGTGTCCTGTGGAGCTCGGATGAGCCGCTCACTCCGGTCCTGTGTTCCTGTCTGGAGCTTGGATCATGTCCCATGTTCCTGTCTGGAGCTCGGATCGGGTCCTGTGTTCCTATCAGGTGCTGGGATCGGGTCCTTTGTTCCTTTCTAGAGCTCTGCTCCGGTCCTGTATTCCTGTCTGGAGCTCGGCTCGGGTCCTGCGTTCCTGTCTGCAGCTCGGAGCGTATCCTGTGTTCCCGTCTGGAGCTCGGATGAGCCGCTCGCTCCGGTCCTATGTTCCTGTCTGGAGCTCAGAACGAGTCCAGTGTTCCTGTCTGGAGCTCGGTTCGGGTCTTGCCTTCCTATCTGGAGCTCGGCTCGGGTCGTGCGTTCCTGTCTGGAGATCGGCTCGGGTCCTGCGTTCCTGTCTGCAGCTCGGAGTGAGTCTTGTGCTCCCGTCTGCAGCTTGGACGAGCTGCGCGCTCGGGTCCTGTGTTTCTGTCTGGAGCTCAGCTGGTGTCCTGTATTCCTGTCTGCAGCTCTGATCGGGTCCTGTGTTCCTGTCTGGAGCTCAGCTCGGGTCCTTTGTTCCTGTCTCGATCTCGGCTGGGGTCCTGTGTTCCTGTCTGGAGCTCGGATTCGGTCCTGTCTTCCTGTCTGGAGTTCAGCTCGGGTCCTGTGCTCATGTCTGGAGCTCGGTTCGGGTCCTGCGTTCCTGTCTGCAGGTCGGAGCGTGTCCTGTGGAGCTCGGATGAGCCGCTCACTCCGGTCCTGTGTTCCTGTCTGGAGCTCGGATCGTGTCCTGCGTTCCTGTCTGCAGATCGGCTCGGGTCCTGCGTTCCTGTCTGCAGCTCGTAGTGGGTCTTGTTTTCCCGTCTGGAGCTCGGATGAGCCGCTCGCGCGGGTCCTGTGTTTCTGTCTGGATCTCAGATCGTGTCCTGTATTCCTGTCTGGAGCTCGTCTCGGGTCCTGCATTCCTGTCTGGAGCTCCGATCGGGTCCTGTGTTCCTGTCTGGAGCTTGGATCATGTCCCCTGTTCCTGTCTGGATCTCGGATCTGGTCCTGTATTCTTGTCGGCAGCTCGCTGAGCCACTGGGCTCGGGTCCTGTGTTGCTGTCCGGAGCTCTGCTCGGGTCCTGTGTTCCTTTCTGGAGCTTGGATAGGGTCCTGTGTTCCTGTCTGGAACTCGGATCGGGTCCTGTGTTCCTGTCTGGAGGTCGGATCGGGTCCTGTGTTCCTGTCTGGAGCTTGGATCGGGTCCTGTGTTCCTGTCTGGAACTCGGATCCGGTCCTGTTTTCCTGTCTGGAGCTTGGATCGGCTCCTGTATTCCTGTCGGCAGGTCGGCTCGGGTGCTGTGTTGCTGTTTTGGAGTTCTATTCGGTCCTGTGTTCGTAACTGGAGCTCGAATCGTGTCCTGTGTTCCGTTCTGGAGCTTGGATCGTGTCCTGTTTTCCTGTCTGGAAGCTCCAATCGGGTACTGTGTTCCCGTCTGCAGCTCGGATGAGCCGCTCGCTCGTGTCCTGTGTTCCTGTCTGGAGCTCGGATCGGGTCCTGTGTTCCTGTCTGCAGCTCGGATCGGGTCCTGTGTTCTTGTTTGGAGCTCGGATCTAGTCCTGTGTTCCTGTCTGGAGCTCGGATATGGTCCTGTGCCCCTGTCTGGAGCTCTGATCGGGTCCTGTGTTCCTGTCTGGAGCTCGGCTGGGGTCCTGTGTTCCTGTCTGGAGCTCGGATTGGGTCCTGTCTTCCTGTCTGGAGATCGGCTCGGGTCCTGCGTTCCTGTCTGGAGCTCGGAGTGAGTCTTGTGCTCCCGTCTGCAGCTTGGACGAGCTGCGCGCTCGGGTCCCGTGTTTCTGTCTGGAGCTCAGCTGGTGTCCTGTATTCCTGTCTGGAGCTCGGATCCGGTCCTGTGCCCCTGTCTGGAGCTCTGATCGGGTCCTGTGTTCCAGTCTGGAGCTCAGCTCGGGTCCTTTTTTCCTGTCTCGAGCTCGGCTGGGGTCCTGTGTTCCTGTCTGGAGCTCGGATTCGGGCCTGTCTTCCTGTCTGGAGTTCAGCTCGGGTCCTGTGCTCATGTCTGGAGCTCGGTTCGGGTCCTGCGTTCCTGTCTGGAGCTCGGTTCCGGTCCTGCTTTCCTGTCTGCAGCTCGGAGCGTGTCCTGTGGAGCTCGGATGAGCCGCTCACTCCGGTCCTGTGTTCCTGTCTGGAGCTCGGATCGGGTCCTGCGTTCCTGTCTGGAGATCGGCTCGGGTCCTGCGTTCCTGTCTGCAGCTCGTAGTGGGTCTTGTTTTCCCGTCTGGAGCTCGGATGAGCCGCTCGCGCGGGTCCTGTTTTTCTGTCTGGAGCTCAGCTCGTGTCGTGTATTCCAGTCTGGAGCTCGTCTCGCGTCCTGACTTCCTGTCTGGAGCTCCGATCGGGTCCTGTGTTCCTGTCTGGAGCTTGGATCGGGTCCTGTGTTCCTGTCTGGAACTGGGATCGGGTCCTGTGTTCCTGTCTGGAGGTCGGATCGGGTCCTGTGTTCCTGTCTGGAGCTTGGATCGGGTCCTGTGTTCCTGTCTGGAACTCGGATCCGGTCCTGTGTTCCTGTCTGGAGCTTGGATCGTCTCCTGTATTCCTGTCGGCAGGTCGGCTCGGGTCCTGTGTTGCTGTTTTGGAGCTCTACTCGGGTCCTGTGTTCGTATCTGGAGCTCGAATCGGGTCCTGTGTTCCCTTCTGAAGCTTGGATCGGGTCCTGTTTCCATGTCTGGAAACTCCAATCAGGTACTGTGTTCTCGTCTGGAGCTCGGATGAGCCGCTCGCTCGGGTCCTGTGTTCCTGTGTGGAGCTCGGATCAGGTCCTGTGTTCCTGTCTGCAGCTCGGATCGGGTCCTGTGTTCCTGTCTGGAGCTCGGATCTAGTCCTGTGTTCCTGTCTGGAGCTCGGATTGGGTCCTGTCTTCCTGTTTGGAGTTCAGCTCGGGTCCTGTGCTCATGTCTGGAGCTCGGTTCCGGTCCTGCTTTCCTGTCTGCAGCTCGGAGCGTGTCCTGTGGAGCTCGGATGTACCGCTCACTCCGGTCCTGTGTTCCTGTCTGGGGCTTGGATCATGTCCCATGTTCCTGTCTGGAGCTCGGATCGGGTCCTGTGTTCCTATCAGGTGCTGGGATCGGGTCCTTTGTTCCTTTCTAGAGCTCTGCTCCGGTCCTGTATTCCTGTCTGGAGCTCGGTTCGGATCCTGCGTTTCTGTCTGCAGCTCGGAGCGTGTCCTGTGTTCCCGTCTGGAGCTCGGATGAGCCGCTCGCTCCGGTCCTATGTTCCTGCCTGGAGCTCAGAACGAGTCCAGTGTTCCTGTCTGGAGCTCGGATCGGGTCTTGCCTTCCTATCTGGAGCTCGGCTCGGGTCCTGCGTTCCTGTCTGGAGCTCAGCTCGTGTCGTGTATTCCAGTCTGGAGCTCGTCTCGCGTCCTGACTTCCTGTCTGGAGCTCCGATCGGGTCCTGTGTTCCTGTCTGGAGCTTGGATCGGGTCCTGTGTTCCTGTCTGGAACTGGGATCGGGTCCTGTGTTCCTGTCTGGAACTGGGATCGGGTCCTGTATTCCTGTCGGCAGGTCGGCTCGGGTCCTGTGTTGCTGTTTTGGAGCTCTACTCGGGTCCTGTGTTCGTATCTGGAGCTCGAATCGGGTCCTGTGTTCCGTTCTGAAGCTTGGATCGGGTCCTGTTTCCATGTCTGGAAACTCCAATCAGTTACTGTGTTCCCGTCTGGAGCTCGGATGAGCCGCTCGCTCGGGTCCTGTGTTCCTGTGTGGAGCACGGATCAGGTCCTGTGTTCCTGTCTGCAGCTCGGATCGGGTCCTGTGTTCCTGTCTGGAGCTCGGATCTAGTCCTGTGTTCCTGTCTGGAGCTCGGATCTGGTCCTGTGCCCCTGTCTGGAGCTCTGATCGGGTCCTGTGTTCCTGTCTGGAGCTCAGCTCGGGTCCTTTGTTCCTGTCTGGAGCTCGGCTGGGGTCCTCTGTTCCTGTCTGGAGCTCGGATTCGGTCCTGTCTTCCAGTCTGGAGTTCAGCTCGGGTCCTGTGCTCATGTCTGGAGCTTGGATCATGTCCCATGTTCCTGTCTGGAGCTCGGATCGGGTCCTGTGTTCCTATCAGGTGCTGGGATCGGGTCCTTTGTTCCTTTCTAGAGCTCTGCTCCGGTCCTGTATTCCTGTCTGGAGCTCGGTTCGGGTCCTGCGTTCCTGTCTGCAGCTCGGAGCGTGTCCTGTGTTCCCGTCTGGAGCTCGGATGAGCCGCTCGCGCGGGTCCTGTGTTTCTGTCTGGATCTCAGATCGTGTCCTGTATTCCTGTCTGGAGCTCGTCTCGCGTCCTGCATTCCTGTCTGGAGCTTGGATCATGTCCCCTGTTCCTGTCTGGATCTCGGATCTGGTCCTGTATTCTTGTCGGCAGCTCGCTGAGCCACTGGGCTCGGGTCCTGTGTTGCTGTCCGGAGCTCTGCTCGGGTCCTGTGTTTCTTTCTGGAGCTTGGATAGGGTCCTGTGTTCCTGTCTGGAACTCGGATCGGGTCCTGTGTTCCTGTCTGGAGGTCGGATCGGGTCCTGTGTTCTTGTTTGGAGCTCGGATCTAGTCCTGTGTTCCGTTCTGGAGCTTGGATCGTGTCCTGTTTTCCTGTCTGGAAGCTCCAATCGGGTACTGTGTTCCCGTCTGCAGCTCGGATGAGCCGCTCGCTCGTGTCCTGTGTTCCTGTCTGGAGCTCGGATCGGGTCCTGTGTTCCTGTCTGCAGCTCGGATCGGGTCCTGTGTTCTTGTTTGGAGCTCGGATCTAGTCCTGTGTTCCTGTCTGGAGCTCGGATATGGTCCTGTGCCCCTGTCTGGAGCTCTGATCGGGTCCTGTGTTCCTGTCTGGAGCTCGGCTGGGGTCCTGTGTTCCTGTCTGGAGCTCGGATTGGGTCCTGTCTTCCTGTCTGGAGATCGGCTCGGGTCCTGCGTTCCTGTCTGGAGCTCGGAGTGAGTCTTGTGCTCCCGTCTGCAGCTTGGACGAGCTGCGCGCTCGGGTCCCGTGTTTCTGTCTGGAGCTCAGCTGGTGTCCTGTATTCCTGTCTGGAGCTAGGATCCGGTCCTGTGCCCCTGTCTGGAGCTCTGATTGGGTCCTGTGTTCCAGTCTGGAGCTCAGCTCGGGTCCTTTTTTCCTGTCTCCAGCTCGGCTGGGGTCCTGTGTTCCTGTCTGGAGCTCTGATTCGGGCCTGTCTTCCTGTCTGGAGTTCAGCTCGGGTCCTGTGCTCATGTCTGGAGCTCGGTTCGGGTCCTGCGTTCCTGTCTGGAGCTCGGTTCCGGTCCTGCTTTCCTGTCTGCAGCTCGGAGCGTGTCCTGTGGAGCTCGGATGAGCCGCTCACTCCGGTCCTGTGTTCCTGTCTGGAGCTCGGATTGGGTCCTGTCTTCCTGTCTGGAGATCGGCTCGGGTCCTGCGTTCCTGTCTGGAGCTCGGGGTGAGTCTTGTGCTCCCGTCTGCAGCTTGGACGAGCTGCGCGCTCGGGTCCCGTGTTTCTGTCTGGAGCTCAGCTGGTGTCCTGTATTCCTGTCTGGAGCTAGGATCCGGTCCTGTGCCCCTGTCTGGAGCTCTGATCGGGTCCTGTGTTCCAGTCTGGAGCTCAGCTCGGGTCCTTTTTTCCTGTCTCGAGCTCGGCTGGGGTCCTGTGTTCCTGTCTGGAGCTCGGATTCGGGCCTGTCTTCCTGTCTGGAGTTCAGCTCGGGTCCTGTGCTCATGTCTGGAGCTCGGTTCGGGTCCTGCGTTCCTGTCTGGAGCTCGGTTCCGGTCCTGCTTTCCTGTCTGCAGCTCGGAGCGTGTCCTGTGGAGCTCGGATGAGCCGCTCACTCCGGTCATGTGTTCCTGTCTGGAGCTCGGATCGGGTCCTGCGTTCCTGTCTGGAGATCGGCTCGGGTCCTGCGTTCCTGTCTGCAGCTCGTAGTGGGTCTTGTTTTCCCGTCTGGAGCTCGGATGAGCCGCTCGCGCGGGTCCTGTTTTTCTGTCTGGAGCTCAGCTCGTGTCGTGTATTCCAGTCTGGAGCTCGTCTCGCGTCCTGACTTCCTGTCTGGAGCTCCGATCGGGTCCTGTGTTCCTGTCTGGAGCTTGGATCGGGTCCTGTGTTCCTGTCTGGAACTGGGATCGGGTCCTGTGTTCCTGTCTGGAGGTCGGATCGGGTCCTGTGTTCCTGTCTGGAGCTTGGATCGGGTCCTGTGTTCCTGTCTGGAACTCGGATCCGGTCCTGTTTTCCTGTGTGGAGCTTGGATCGGCTCCTGTATTCCTGTCGGCAGGTCGGCTCGGGTCCTGTGTTGCTGTTTTGGAGCTCTACTCGGGTCCTGTGTTCGTATCTGGAGCTCGAATCGGGTCCTGTGTTCCGTTCTGAAGCTTGGATCGGGTCCTGTTTCCATGTCTGGAAACTCCAATCAGGTACTGTGTTCCCGTCTGGAGCTCGGATGAGCCGCTCGCTCGGGTCCTGTGTTCCTGTGTGGAGCTCGGATCAGGTCCTGTGTTCCTGTCTGCAGCTCGGATCGGGTCCTGTGTTCCTGTCTGGAGCTCGGATCTAGTCCTGTGTTCCTGTCTGGAGCTCGGATCTGGTCCTGTGCCCCTGTCTGGAGCTCTGATCGGGTCCTGTGTTCCTGTCTGGAGCTCAGCTCGGGTCCTTTGTTCCTGTCTGGAGCTCGGCTGGGGTCCTGTGTTCCTGTCTGGAGCTCGGATTCGGTCCTGTCTTCCTGTCTGGAGTTCAGCTCGGGTCCTGTGCTCATGTCTGGAGCTCGGTTCCGGTCCTGCGTTCCTGTCTGCAGCTCGGAGCGTGTCCTGTGGAGCTCGGATGAGCCGCTCACTCCGGTCCTGTGTTCCTGTCTGGAGCTTGGATCATGTCCCATGTTCCTGTCTGGAGCTCGGATCGGGTCCTGTGTTCCTATCTGGTGCTGGGATCGGGTCCTTTGTTCCTTTCCAGAGCTCTGCTCCGGTCCTGTATTCCTGTCTGGAGCTCGGTTCGGGTCCTGCGTTCCTGTCTGCAGCTCGGAGCGTGTCCTGTGTTCCCGTCTGGAGCTCCGATGAGCCGCTCGCTCCGGGCCTATGTTCCTGTCTGGAGCTCAGAACGAGTCCAGTGTTCCTGTCTGGAACTCGGATCGGGTCTTGCCTTCCTATCTGGAGCTCGGCTCGGGTCCTGCGTTCCTGTCTGGAGATCGGCTCGGGTCCTGCGTTCCTGTCTGCAGCTCGGAGTGAGTCTTGTGCTCCCGTCTGCAGCTTGGACGAGTTGCGCGCTCGGGTCCTGTGTTTCTGTCTGGAACTCAGCTGGTGTCCTGTATTCCTGTCTGCAGCTCTGATCGGGTCCTGTGTTCCTGTCTGGAGCTCAGCTCGGGTCCTTTGTTCCTGTCTCGAGCTCGGCTGGGGTCCTGTGTTCCTGTCTGGAGCTCAGATTCGATCCTGTCTTCCTGTCTGGAGTTCAGCTCGGGTCCTGTGCTCATGTCTGGAGCTCGGTTCGGGTCCTGCGTTCCTGTCTGCAGCTCGGAGCGTGTCCTGTGGAGCTCGGATGAGCCGCTCACTCCGGTCCTGCGTTCCTGTCTGGAGCTCGGATCGGGTCCTGCGTTCCTGTCTGGAGATCGGCTCGGGTCCTGCGTTCCTGTCTGCAGCTCGTAGTGGGTCTTGTTTTCCCGTCTGGAGCTCGGATGAGCCGTTCGCTCTGGTCCTGTGTTTCTGTCTGGAGCTCAGCTCGTGTCCTGTATTCCTGTCTGGAGCTCGTCTCGCGTCCTGCATTCCTGTCTGGAGCTCCGATCGGGCCCTGTGTTCCTGTCTGGAGCTTGGATCATGTCCCATGTTCCTGTCTGGATCTCGGATCGGGTCCTGTATTCTTGTCGGCAGCTCGCTGAGCCACTGGGCTCGGGTTCTGTGTTGCTGTCCGGAGCTCTGCTCGGGTCCTGTGTCCCTATCTGGAGCTCGGATCGGGTCCTGTGTTCCTGTCTGGAGCTCCGAAGTGCTGCTCGGCTCGGGTCCTGCGTTCCTGTCTGGAGCTCCGATCGTGTCCTGTGTTCCCGTCTGGAGCTCGGATGAGCCGCCGGCTCGGGTCCTGTGTTGCTGTTTTGGTGCTCTACTCGGGTCCTGTGTTCGTATTTGGAGCTCGAATCGGGTCCTGTGTTCCGTTCTGGAGCTTGGATCGGGTCCAGTTTTCCTGTCTGGAAGCTCCAATCGGGCACCGTGTTCCCCTCTGCAGCTCGGATGAGCCGCTCGCTCGGGTCCTGTGTTCCTGTCTGGAGCACGGATCGGGTCCTGTTTTCCTGTCTGCAGCTCGGATCGGGTCCTGTGTTCCTGTCTGGAGCTCGGATCTAGTCCTGTGTTTCTGTCTGGAGCTCGGATCTGGTCCTGTGCCCCTGTCTGGAGCTCTGATCGGGTCCTGTGTTCCTGTCTGGAGCTCAGCTCGGGTCCTTTGTTCCTGTCTGGAGCTCCGATTGGGTCCTGTCTTCCTGTCTGGAGATCGGCTCGGGTCCTGCGTTCCTGTCTGGAGCTCGGATCGGGTCCTGTGTTCCTGTCTGGAGCTCCGAAGTGCTGCTCGGCTCGGGTCCTGCGTTCCTGTCTGGAGCTCCGATCGTGTCCTGTGTTCCCGTCTGGAGCTCGGATGAGCCGCTCGCTCGGGTCCTGTGTACCTGTCTGGAACTCGGATCGGGTCCTGTGCTCCTGTCTGGTGGTCGGATCGGGTCCTGTGTTCCTGTCTGGAGCTTGGATCGGGTCCTGTGTTCCTGTCTGGAACTCGGATCCGGTCCTGTGTTCCTGTCTGGAGCTTGGATCGGCTCCTGTATTCCTGTCGGCAGGTCGGCTCGGGTCCTGTGTTGCTGTTTTGGAGCTCTACTCGGGTCCTGTGTTCGTATTTGGAGCTCGAATCGGGTCCTGTGTTCCGTTCTGGAGCTTGGATCGTGCCCTGTTTTCCTGTCTGGAAGCTCCAATCGGGTACTGTGTTCCCGTCTGCAGCTCGGATGAGCCGCTCGCTCGGGTCCTGTGTTCCTGTCTGGAGCACGGATCGGGTCCTGTTTTCCTGTTTGCAGCTCGGATCGGGTCCTGTGTTCCTGTCTGGAGCTCGGATTGGGTCCTGTCTTCCTGTCTGGAGATCGGCTCGGGTCCTGCGTTCCTGTCTGGAGCTCGGAGTGAGTCTTGTGCTCCCGTCTGCAGCTTGGACGAGCTGCGCGCTCGGGTCCCGTGTTTCTGTCTGGAGCTCAGCTGGTGTCCTGTATTCCTGTCTGGAGCTAGGATCCGGTCCTGTGCCCCTGTCTGGAGCTCTGATCGGGTCCTGTGTTCCAGTCTGGAGCTCAGCTCGGGTCCTTTTTTCCTGTCTCGAGCTCGGCTGGGGTCCTGTGTTCCTGTCTGGAGCTCGGATTCGGGCCTGTCTTCCTGTCTGGAGTTCAGCTCGGGTCCTGTGCTCATGTCTGGAGCTCGGTTCGGGTCCTGCGTTCCTGTCTGGAGCTCGGTTCCGGTCCTGCTTTCCTGTCTGGAGCTTGGATCGGGTCCTGTGTTCCTGTCTGGAACTCGGATCCGGTCCTGTTTTCCTGTCTGGAGCTTGGATCGGCTCCTGTATTCCTGTCGGCAGGTCGGCTCGGGTCCTGTGTTGCTGTTTTGGAGCTCTACTCGGGTCCTGTGTTCGTATCTGGAGCTCGAATCGGGTCCTGTGTTCCGTTCTGAAGCTTGGATCGGGTCCTGTTTCCATGTCTGGAAACTCCAATCAGGTACTGTGTTCCCGTCTGGAGCTCGGATGAGCCGCTCGCTCGGGTCCTGTGTTCCTGTGTGGAGCTCGGATCAGGTCCTGTGTTCCTGTCTGCAGCTCGGATCGGGTCCTGTGTTCCTGTCTGGAGCTCGGATCTAGTCCTGTGTTCCTGTCTGGAGCTCGGATCTGGTCCTGTGCCCCTGTCTGGAGCTCTGATCGGGTCCTGTGTTCCTGTCTGGAGCTCAGCTCGGGTCCTTTGTTCCTGTCTGGAGCTCGGCTGGGGTCCTGTGTTCCTGTCTGGAGCTCGGATTCGGTCCTGTCTTCCTGTCTGGAGTTCAGCTCGGGTCCTGTGCTCATGTCTGGAGCTCGGTTCCGGTCCTGCGTTCCTGTCTGCAGCTCGGAGCGTGTCCTGTGGAGCTCGGATGAGCCGCTCACTCCGGTCCTGTGTTCCTGTCCGGAGCTTGGATCATGTCCCATGTTCCTGTCTGGAGCTCGGATCGGGTCCTGTGTTCCTATCAGGTGCTGGGATCGGGTCCTTTGTTCCTTTCCAGAGCTCTGCTCCGGTCCTGTATTCCTGTCTGGAGCACGGTTCGGGTCCTGCGTTCCTGTCTGCAGCTCGGAGCGTGTCCTGTGTTCCCGTCTGGAGCTCGGATGAGCCGCTCGCTCCGGTCCTATGTTCCTGTCTGGAGCTCAGAACGAGTCCAGTGTTCCTGTCTGGAACTCGGATCGGGTCTTGCCTTCCTATCTGGAGCTCGGCTCGGGTCCTGCGTTCCTGTCTGGAGATCGGCTCGGGTCCTGCGTTCCTGTCTGCAGCTCGGAGTGAGTCTTGTGCTCCCGTCTGCAGCTTGGAGGAGCTGCGCGCTCGGGTCCTGTGTTTCTGTCTGGAGCTCAGCTGGTGTCCTGTATTCCTGTCTGCAGCTCTGATCGGGTCCTGTGTTCCTGTCTGGAGCTCAGCTCGGGTCCTTTGCTCCTGTCCCGAGCTCGGCTGGGGTCCTGTGTTCCTGTCTGGAGCTCAGATTCGATCCTGTCTTCCTGTCTGGAGTTCAGCTCGGTTCCTGTGCTCATGTCTGGAGCTCGGTTCCGGTCCTGCGTTCCTGTCTGCAGCTCGGAGCGTGTCCTGTGGAGCTCGGATGAGCCGCTCACTCCGGTCCTGCGTTCCTGTCTGGAGCTCGGATCGGGTCCTGCGTTCCTGTCTGGAGATCGGCTCGGGTCCTGCGTTCCTGTCTGCAGCTCGTAGTGGGTCTTGTTTTCCCGTCTGGAGCTCGGATGAGCCGTTCGCTCGGGTCCTGTTTTTCTGTCTGGAGCTCAGCTCGTGTCGTGTATTTCAGCCTGGAGCTCGTCTCGCGTCCTGACTTCCTGTCTGGAGCTCCGATCGGGTCCTGTGTTCCTGTCTGGAGCTTGGATCGGGTCCTGTGTTCCTGTCTGGAACTGGGATCGGGTCCTGTGTTCCTGTCTGGAGGTCGGATCGGGTCCTGTGTTCCTGTCTGGAGCTTGGATCGGGTCCTGTGTTCCTGTCTGGAACTCGGATCCGGTCCTGTTTTCCTGTGTGGAGCTTGGATCGGCTCCTGTATTCCTGTCGGCAGGTCGGCTCGGGTCCTGTGTTGCTGTTTTGGAGCTCTACTCGGGTCCTGTGTTCGTATCTGGAGCTCGAATCGGGTCCTGTGTTCCGTTCTGAAGCTTGGATCGGGTCCTGTTTCCATGTCTGGAAACTCCAATCAGGTACTGTGTTCCCGTCTGGAGCTCGGATGAGCCGCTCGCTCGGGTCCTGTGTTCCTGTGTGGAGCTCGGATCAGGTCCTGTGTTCCTGTCTGCAGCTCGGATCGGGTCCTGTGTTCCTGTCTGGAGCTCGGATCTAGTCCTGTGTTCCTGTCTGGAGCTCGGATCTGGTCCTGTGCCCCTGTCTGGAGCTCTGATCGGGTCCTGTGTTCCTGTCTGGAGCTCAGCTCGGGTCCTTTGTTCCTGTCTGGAGCTCGGCTGGGGTCCTGTGTTCCTTACTGGCGCTCGGATTGGGTCCTGTCTTCCTGTCTGGACTCAGCTCGGGTCCGGTGTTCTTGTCGGCAGCTCGGGGATCACTCGACTCGGGTCATGTGTTGCTGTTTTGGAGCTCTGCTCGTGTCCTGTGTTCCTTTCTGGAGCTTGGATCGGGTCCTGTGTTCCTGTCTGGAGCTCTGAAGTGCTGCATGGCTCGGGTCCTGTGTTCCTGGCTGGTGCTCGGCTCGGGTCCTGTGTTCCTGTCTAGAGCTCAGATCGGGTCCTGTGTCCCTGTCTGGAGCTCCGAAGTGCTGCTCGGCTCGGGTCTTGTGTTCCTGTCTGGAGCTCGGATCGGGTCCTGTGTTCCTGTCTGGAGCACAGCTCGTGTCCTGTGTACCTGTCTGGAGCACAGCTCGTGTTCTGTGTTCCTGTCTGGAGCTTGGATCGGGTCCTGTGTTCCTGTCTGGAACTCGGATCCGGTCCTGTGTTCCTGTCTGGAGCTTGGATCGTCTCCTGTATTCCTGTCGGCAGGTCGGCTCGGGTCCTGTGTTGCTGTTTTGGAGCTCTTCTTGGGTCCTGTGTTCGTATTCGGAGCTCGAATCGGGTCCTGTGTTCCGTTCTAGAGCTTGGATCGGGTCCTGATTTCCTGTCTGGAAGCTGCAATCGGGTACTGTGTTCCCGTCTGCAGCTCGGATGAGCCGCTCGCTCGGGTCCTGTGTTCCTGTCTGGAGCACGGATCGGGTCCTGTTTTCCTGTCTGCAGCTCGGATCGGGTCCTGTGTTCCTGTCTGGAGCTCGGATCTATTCCTGTGTTCCTGTCTGGAGCTCGGATCTGGTCCTGTGCCCCTGTCTGGAGCTCTGATCGGGTCCTGTGTTCCTGTCTGGAGCTCAGCTCGGGTCCTTTGTTCCTGTCTGGAGCTCGGCTGGGGTCCTGTGTTCCTGTCTGGAGCTCGGATTGGGTCCTGTCTTCCTGTCTGGAGATCGGCTCGGGTCCTGCGTTCCTGTCTGCAGCTCGGAGTGAGTCTTGTGCTCCCGTCTGCAGCTTGGACGAGCTGCGCGCTCGGGTCCTGTGTTTCTGTCTGGAGCTCAGCTGGTGTCCTGTATTCCTGTCTGGAGCTCGGATCCGGTCCTGTGCCCCTGTCTGGAGCTCTGATCGGGTCCTGTGTTCCTGTCTGGAGCTCGGCTGGGGTCCTGTGTTTCTGTCTGGAGCTCAGCTCGTGTCCTGTATTCCTGTCTGGAGCTCCGATCGGGTCCTGTGTTCCTGTCTGGAACTCGGATCGGGTCCTGTGTTCCTGTCTGGAGGTCGGATTGGGTCCTGTGTTCCTGTCTGGAACTCGGATCCGGTCCTGTTTTCCTGTCTGGAGCTTGGATGGGCTCCTGTATTCCTGTCGGCAGGTCGGCTCGGGTCCTGTGTTGCTGTTTTGGAGCTCTACTCGGGTCCTGTGTTCGTATCTGGAGCTCGAATCGGGTCCTGTGTTCGTATCTGGAGCTCGAATCGGGTCCTGTTTTCCTGTCTGGAAGCTTCAATCGGGTACTGTGTTCCCGTCTGGAGCTCGGATGAGTCGCTCGCTCGGGTCCTGTGTTCCTGTCTGGAGCTCGGATCGGGTCCTGTGTTCCTGTCTGCAGCTCGGATCGGGTCCTGTGTTCCTGTCTGGAGCTCGGATCTAGTCCTGTGTTCCTGTCTGGAGCTCGGATCTGGTCCTGTGCCCCTGTCTGGAGCTCTGATCGGGTCCTGTGTTCCTGTCTGGAGCTCAGCTCGGGTCCTGTCTTCCTGTCTGGAGTTCAGCTCGGGTCCTGTGCTCATGTCTGGAGCTCGGTTCCGGTCCTGCGTTCCTGTCTGCAGCTCGGAGCGTCTCCTGTGGAGCTCGGATGAGCCGCTCACTCCGGTCCTGTGTTCCTGTCTGGAGCTCGGAGCGAGTCCAGTGTTCCTGTCTGGAGCTCTGATCGGGTCTTGCGTTCCTATCTGGAGCTCGGCTCGGGTCCTGCGTTCCTGTCTGGAGATCGGCTCGGGTCTTGCATTCCTATCTGGAGCTCGGCTCGGGTCCTGCGTTCCTGTCTGGAGATCGTCTCGGGTCCTGCGTTCCTGTCTGCAGCTCGGAGTGGGTCTTGTTTTCCCGTCTGGAGCTCGGATGAGCCGCTCGCTCGGGTCCTGTGTACCTGTCTGGAACTCGGATCGGGTCCTGTGTTCCTGTCTGGAGGTCGGATCGGGTCCTGTGTTCCTGTCTGGAGCTTTGATCGGGCCCTGTGTCCCTGTCTGGAGCTTGGATCGGGTCCTGTATTCCTGTCTGGAGCTCGGGTCGGGTCCTGTGTTCCTTACTGGCGCTCGGATTGGGTCCTGTCTTCCTGTCTGGACTCAGCTCGGGTCCTGTGTTCTTGTCGGCAGCTCGGGGATCACTGGGCTCGGGTCATGTGTTGCTGTTTTAGAGCTCTGCTCGTGTCCTGTGTTCCTTTCTGGAGCTTGGATCGGGTCCTGTGTTCCTGTCTGGAGCTCTGAAGTGCTGCATGGCTCGGGTCCTGTGTTCCTGGCTGGTGCTCGGCTCGGGTCCTGTGTTCCTGTCTAGAGCTCAGATCGGGTCCTGTGTCCCTGTCTGGAGCTCGGATTGGGTCCTGTGTTCCTGTCTGGAGCTCCGAAGTGCTGCTCGGCTCGGGTCCTGTGTTCCTGTCTGGAGCTCGGATCGGGTCCTGTGTTCCTGTCTGGAGCACAGCTCGTGTCCTGTGTTCCTGTCTGGAGCTCAGCTCGGGTCCTGTGTTCCTGTTTGGACCTTGGCTCGGGTCCTGTGTTCCTGTCTTGACCTTGAATGAGGTCCTGTGTTCCTGTCTGGAGCTCAGCTCACGTCCTGTGTTTTTGTCTGGTGCTCGGCTCGGATTCTGTGTTCCTATCTGGAGCTTAGCTTGGGTCCTGTGTTCCTGTCTGGAGCTCCTCTGAGCCGCTCAGCTTGGGTCCTGTGTTCCATTGGTGGAGGAACTGCAGCTGACTTTGCACTGCCAGGGGTGCAGTGACACAATTATGGTCATGCTCTTACACCAGCGGAATTCTCTAAACTTGTTTAACTGGTTTAAGATGATCTATCAAAATATGTTCAGGTTTGCAAAAGCCATGCCAGCACACGCCTGTCAGGGAAGCCCTCGGAGCAGTCTTTAAGGAGCAGTAAAACTATTCGCTTGGGCCATTGGACTGTGGGTGATACATTGTGGTGTGATGCAGCCTAAAGCTGAGGTTCTGGGCCATTGCAGCCCAGAGGTTCGAAATGAATTGGAGACTGTGGTCAGAGGAAATATTAGATGGGGTGACAAACCGAGCAACTCGGATTCTGATGAACCCCTGAGCCACATCTGCAGTCATTGTGGATGCAAGAGAAATGACCGCTGGTCACCTAGTGTACGGTCCACCATGGTAGAAAGGTGTGTGAAACTGCTGGGAGTGGAAAAAGTAGACCAACAAAGTCCACATTGACATGGTCACTCAGGGACCTCAACAGGTGCCAATGGCACTTGAATGAACATGATGGTTAATTTTTGCGCCTTTGCACTTCACACCGGCTAAAGTCCAAATACACGCATCCTTTCTGAGGCCATGCCAAAAAACCTTCAGTGCAACCAGTTTCTGTGAGGTCTCCTGGCCTGGATACAACTCACTTTGCGGGCACGATGGGGTGAGAGTGATTGTTTAAGACATCGTACAGGAGAGAAACCCCACTTGCCCAAATTTAATGTCAGCCAACTGCAGCCTGTGACTGCTGTTCAGTAAGCCTGAACTTCTGGGTCAGTAACTTGGTCAGCCTCCATGCCAGCATAGTCAACCGCTATGTGTATGACCTCAAAGGCTGACCATGAGAGGCAGTCAGCCAAGTCAGCCAAGGTATTATTTTTCTCCTTGATATGTTGCATATCAGTTGCGAACTCAGGTATGTAGGCCAGGTGGCATTGCTGCTGTGCTGACCAAGGGTCTGATAGTTTGGCCATTGTATACACGAGAGGTTTGTGGTCAATGAATGCTATGAAATGGAAACCCTCTGAAAGAGAATGACAGCCAGCTAGAGGCTGAGAGGTTTAAACCAAACATGCTGTATTTCCTTTCAGGAGAACGGAGCTGCCGGCTGAAGGTGAGAGACTGTCACAAACCTCTGACCAACTGTTCATGCACAGCATCCACAGCATACACTGAAGTGTCAGTAGCAGTGACTATGGGTACGTTAGAGAGTGGGTGCTCCAATAGGGTTGCATTAGAAAGAGCTCGTTTGGTATTCTCAAATGCCCTGGTCATGTCCACTAAACGCTCAAGCACTTGATTAGGGGTATTGCCTTTCAGTGCACAGTACAGGGGGGGCATAGGTTCAGCAGCTCGCAGACTGAAGCAGTGATAAAAGTTCACCGTGTCTAAAAACTCCAGTAGTGTTTTAGTAGTGCAGAGTGGCATAAAATTCATAATAGCACTACCTTTGATGGGAGGAGTTTTGCACCTTTTTGTGGAGATGCAGTGGCCGAGGAAGTCAGTGTTTTAAAGCCAAAACTGGCATTTACCAGGGTTACTAATCAACCTGTGTTGGCTTAAGCACTTGAAATACCTGTTCAGAATTGGACATACTGGTGACAAGTATGTCATACAGGTGAATAAATAGAAAAACTAAATTTTTAACACAGAATCCATCAGCCATTGGAAAGTTGGTGCTGCATTTTTCAGTCCAAGTGGCATGCACAGCAACTCAAAGAGGTCAGACAGGGTTATCATAGCTGTTTTAAGAATGTCCTCCAAGCACACAGGCACCTGATGGTAGCCCCTAACTAGATGAACTTCAAAAACATTAACTTGCCAGCAAAGTGTGCTGAAAAGTCTTGAATGTGTGGGACTGGGTAATGATCGGAGGTGGAGGAGGTGATGATCAGATGTCGTTAAGGCATCAGTAATCACCACCATCAGACTTCGGGACCATATGGTGGGGTGAAGCCCAGGGACTATTTGTCGAGTGTACAATTCGGAGTCCTTCCATGTTGGCAATCTGATCTTTCTTGGTCCAGTATACAAACATGGACATGGACTGGCAGGAGAACGGTAGCGGTCGAGTAAACGTACATGTGGTGGTGCATGCATATGACAGAGTCATTGTGGGGAACTTACTGGGGGAGCAGGGTTATGACCCAAATCCTTGATATCCTCAAGCCAGCAGTTCATAAGATTGACCAACAGTCCTTGGACACACAGGAAATTTGCAGCGAGCAGAGGTCTAGCCACTTCAGGAAGGATGAAGTCCCATGTGTAATGTCACCCACTGAAGCAAAGCATCACCTGTCAGGTCCCGTAAGTCTGGATCCTGCTGCCATTGGCATCCTCCCACGAGCTTTCATCTCTCTTTGCTTTCTCATCAATTGGCGATGCTGCCAGCACACTCACTTGAGCACCCGTGTCACACAGGAAGCGGTGCCCTGAAAGGGTTCCATAATGAACAGTAGACAACCACAGCAGCTGGAACTGATTTCATGGAGTTTGCTGACAATGTCAAAGATGTGAGGTGGTCAGTACTTCCTAGCGTTCATACCAAAGTGAACATTGTAAAAACATAGATCTAGCATTGTCTGTTTCGCAGCCGTTGGCATCCTTATATTGGAAGCCTTGCTGCTCAGGCTTATTGAGCTAGGGAAAGGAAGAATGATGCACTACTGCCTGGCTGAGTGTAGACTACCAGCCATTTTAGTAAGATCCTTATAGTCCTTCTTGGGAGTATTAGTGAGGGCGATGGTGAGTTTTGGGAATTTGCCCAGCAGTCGAGTAACTCATATACAGTGGTGCATGCACTTGACAGAGTTGTTATGGGGAACCTACTGGGAGGAGCACGGTAATGACCCAAAGTCCTTGAAATCACAAGCCAGCAGTTCTTAAGATCAACCAACAGTTTATTACGTTCAGGCGAGTGTTCAAACAAACTCACCACTCTCACAGCCATGAAAATGCTGAGTGAGGCTACTATGTAGTGAAATTTGGTGTCCTCAGTGGAGATATCTCGCAAAGCAAACTGGACCACTGCTTGTACAAACTAAGCAATGGCATATGGATCCCAAAACTCCAGCAGTTCAAAGCGACCTCATTAGCCAACATATTCAACAACTCCAGAATCATCCCTGAGCATCGGGGTCACCAATATAGGCTTTTGCAAATAAAACAAAGTGAGGCATTTCATTTTTAATGTAATCTATAACAAATTTTATTGAACTCGCAGAACGCATACATGAAAGCATGCTAAAACTCTTTACATAAAAACATCATTTACATCAGACCAGTCTCTTAAAGTGAAACCCCAACCCCAATGTTGGTGGCTGTGAATTGTAAACATTTCTCCCAATTACATTACCCTACAGCAATTCTATATGCATCTACCACATTTTGCCATGAAACTGCCAGGCATTTCTGAATCCAGAGGGCCCAGGATTCCTGAATGGGCATTGTTCTGTCATTCTGACAATGATCCAGTTTTGGACTTCTGATCAGAGCTGGAGAACCAACTCTTGCAGTTTCCCAGCAGTCATAGCAATAAATCATCTCACTGGACCTAACTCAGGTTAGATCTGGTCCAGCTTCAGTTCCACCATTTCAACAATTGTGAACAAGACAAGTGGTACTCTAATTTACTAATTGTTTGAACAAATCTGTTCTATTGCTTTTAAGTTTAATCCAGTGCACTTCAGTGCTTCATTAAAAAAATATGCTTTGATAACATGTACAAATTTCTATTGAAATGACTAATTTGTCATAGTTTTAGATTATTTTCCTCCAAGAGGACAACAACTTTGCCGTGGTTTGGAGGTTTCTGTGCCTCAATGATCGGGAGAGCTATGTTGATTGGAGTCAAAGTTTTATGCTTTGCTCTTATTTAGATCACTCATGGCAAACAGGTGAATGGGTAGAGGCCAGACTAACAGTGGTCCACCGGTCCTCCAAGTTTAAGGGCCAACATCCTTGACTGATAAAGTAAAATTTGTTACAGAAACAGCAATGAAGAATCCTTCTATATATGAGTGCAATGGTATTTCAGGGTCTCCACCATGTACATGCATGGCTGACAGCAATGAAAACTGAAGGGAAGCTACTGATATACTGAAAGAAGCCCTGAAAACCACCAGAGATACAGAACCTTCACTGCTAACTTAAATACCACTGGCATAATTGGCAGTAAGCAAGTTGAGTATTTTGACTGATTGTGAATGCTGAACAGATCTTCAAACATTCAGAATTTAGAAACATAGAAACATAGAAAACCTACGGCACAATACAGGCCCCTCGGCCCACAAAGCTGTGCCGAATGTGTCACTACCTTAGAAATTACTAGACTTACCCATAGCCCTGTATTTTTCTAAGCTCCATGTACCTATTCAAAAGTCTCATAAAAGACCATATAGTATCCGCCTCCACCACCATTGCCGGCAGCCCATTCCATGCATTCACCACTCTCTGAGTAAAAAACTTACACCTGACATCTGTTCTGTACCTATTCCCCAGCACCTTAAACCTGTGTTCTCTTGTGGCAACCATTTCAGTCCTGGGAAAAAGCCTCTGGCTATTCACACGATCAATGCCTCTCATCATCTTATACACCTCTATTAGGTCACCTCTCATCCTCTGTCGCTCCAAGGAAAAAAGGCCAAGTTCACTCCACTCAATTTGATAGGTCTGATAATAGGTTTGCATGTAAGCAGGGTTCAAACAGCTGCCAAAGCATCTCAGTGGTCAAAGCTGCTATTTATGGTCAGTCAGCCTAGTTCTCAGCAGGGGGTTGCTGAAGGATTGGAAATTACATCCAGGGCCAAATAACTGCTCAAACATCTGTTTCAGAAGGGTGCAAACCCTCAGGTTAGCCTGCTACAGCCGGAAAATTCCAGGTCAATAGCATTAATGGTTCATCAAATATGTTACTCAATCCTTGTTAGGGAACAAATCAGAGGGAATGTTTTTGTTTCGCCTACCCGTTAACACTTGTCCTTTGTAAACACCAGACCAGTTTTTTTTAATGTTGCCAATTCCTAACATTTGTTTCAAACCAAATTTAATAAAATCTGATTATCAATCTGATCCTTGCTTTGATGTTGATAATTGGTAAAAAGGCCTAGATTTCAATGGTAATAAAATTCAGAATGTCTCCAATGAATATTATCTGTTTTTTAAAAAAAAATATTTTATTAAGAAACATAGTATGGAGTAGGTTAGTCCAGCAACCCCTGACAATCCCAATTTAACCTCCCAATCATAGGACAATTTTACAATGAACCCTTAACCAACCTGGTACATCTTTGGACTATGGGACAAAACCCGAACACAAACCCATGCATTCCATGGGGAGGATGTCTACTCTCTGGTTGTAATGTCTGTATGCTTGGGATTTGCTGCTGCTATGCTGAGACTGCTTCTCCTCTGAGTTGTCCAGCTCCTCTGAGACTAATTTAAACTGACAGCATCCTTGTGAATTGTATGATGGTTTGCTCACTGAGGACATAACTGTTGTACCAGGGCTCTCTTACTTGTTGAGTTGGTCAGTCATTAGTGTTGAATCAGTTTCACTGAGATTTTCTTGACCCAGAGAAGGTTATTGAGATTTTATGTGGATATTGAGGACTCAGTTTCCACAGAAGTAAGCTGCTTTTACTGAGTACAACCCTCTGTTGATGTGAGGTAATCAATGCCAAGTTGTCATTAGGTATTTGTTTGGGAATTCAAACAAAATAAAGTCACAGTCTACTTGGGCTTACAACAAGATATCATGATTTATCTCATCAACGGGCCACAATGGCAACGGTAACTATCCCCAACTAAAGTCAGTTGCAAAGTTACCCACTCCTTCTACAAAATAAATAACACATCTTCACAATTCAATATAACTGAGAAAAAAATATATTTATTTCTATTCATTTTCAGGAATCCTCTATTTACTTTAGTAGTCAAATACTCTTTTAAGTAGCAGTATACCCCATTACATACAGAATATATTGTGTCTTTAGCAACATTGTGGAGGTGAAAGGAGCACAGATGGTATTGTGAAGTGCAGTATACATAGAAACATAGAAACCTACAGCACATTACAGGCCCTTTGGCCCACAATGTTGTGTCGACCATGTAACCTACTCTAAAAGCTGTCTAGAATTTGATGTAAATGTAATTTATTAATGGTGAATCTAATTTAGTTAGTGTTGGCACGTGGCCAAGTGGTTAAGGCGATTGCCTAGTGATTTGAAGGTCGCTAGTTCGAGCCTTGGCTGAGGCAGCGTGTTGTGTCCTTGAGCAAGGCACTTAACCACACATTGCTCTCTACACCAGTGCCAAACTGTATGCCTCCTAATGCCCCTCCCTTGGACAACATCGGTGGCGTGGAGAGGGGAGACTTGCAGCATGGGCAACTGCTGGTCTTCCATACAACCTTGCCCAGGTCTGCTCCCTGGAAACTTTCCAAGGCACAAATCCATGGTCTCATGAGACTAACGGATGCCTATATAATTTAGTTGGAGGTGAACTTTTCACTACCTCCCATATGGACAGTCATGGATATGGTGACAAGGCAAGAAAATACATTATGGTCAGAGATAATCTTGTATTCACTTTCTCACATCACCATGCCTTCTGAATCACATGAAATCTAGTCTTGCTGTTAAAGGAGCTGAATCAGTCTGAGTACAAAACCAAACCATCACTAACTTCAACAGAAGAGAAGGCATATTTCATCAGCTCAGGATTGGCAATTTTAATGGTCATTTCCTGATCTCTCAACCCAATGCCAAAGATAAAGTGTGACCATAGCATTGTAAGGATGAAGCCAGCTATAGATGAGGAGAAATAGCAGTCTAAAGTAAAAATGACTAATAGAAAAGAGGTCAATTTCAATGATATGGAAATTGATTTGTTTGGGTAAATGGGAACAAAGTGATGATAGACAAAACTCTACCAGAACAGTGGTTGGCCTTAAAGAAGAGAAAGTTCAGATTTGGTTGAAGCACATTTCCATAAGGGGCAAAGGGGAAAAAACAATTCCATAGCTCTCTGGGTAACAAAAGGGAAAGTAAAACAAAAATAAAAGGCAGAATATGACATGGTCTGCTGTACGAACCAGTGAAAACCAAGATTGTTACAAAAAAAATGAGGTGAAATGACAATTAAAAAGAAAGACTGCATGAGGAAAAATTAACTTTCAATATTATTGAAAATCATTAAATGGGTGCTACTTGGGAGAAAATGGGAAACTTTCACATGGATGCTGAGGGCAGTGATGGAGTACCAGTTCTGTCTTCACCAGAGTATAAAGTGCTTACAAAATCATGAAGGCAGAGATATTTGAGACACAGGATATGTTAAAAATAGATGGCATGAAGGGGGTAGAAGACTTGGCTGAACTTCACATAGGTAGATCACCCGAACTGCATTATAAAACTTGAGGGGAAGTACGTGGAAAAATTAACGGAGGTGCTGCCCTAATTCCAATTTCGTTTGGATGTAGAATGATACCTAAATACTGGAGAGTAGTAAATGTTACTCATTTGTTCAAAAAAGGGAACAATGATAAGCCCAGGACATTCAGGACAATCATTTTAATCATGGTGGTGGGAAAACTTATAGAAATATGTATTCATGCGTGTGTGAGTAATCACCAGGAGGAGTATGATTACTTAAGACAACACAGCTTGGATAGGTCATCGTCATAATGACATGAAAAATGAGAACAACCCCTTCAACTTACTGAATCCCTGCCAGCCAGGAAGCACCTACTTATACTCATCCAATTTTTTTTCCCTAAAAATTCTACCACTCACCCATATACTACAGGTAACTTACAGAATCTAACAAACCTTTCAAACTACACATCTTTGAGATGGGGGAAGAAAGCTGAAAAACTAGGGAAAACCATGCAGTCACCGTGGGATGTCCAAATTCCACACTGCAGCCCCCAAGGACAAGAGAGAGTCCAGGTGTCTGGTTCTGTGAGGCAGTGGTTGTACCAGATGTTCCATGGTACAAGCCATTGTTAATGGGAAATTAGATTCAACTAATCTGATTCAAACCCCCCAGCAGTATCCATGGGAGTGTAATTGTTGGGGGGAATGGCCGCAGGGGAACCCTGCATTGACTGCTCAGTGAGGCAGTGAATGTGCTTCATAAATGGGTGAATATAACAGTCATAATCAAAATTGATAAAATAGGTAAAGACAGGCTGCTTGCATTAACAAGAGGAAATTGTAAACATTTCTAAGATGAGTAGGAAAAAACAGAGATCATGAATTTGTTTGTATAGCAGATCATAAGATTTGGAATATATCTGGGTTCGGTACAAAAATTCCAACAGAAATTGGATTTATTTTTACAGGGCAGTCAATTGCAGAGAATAACTAAAGATAGGATTACTGTTTGCAAAATTTGGCACAAGTACTATAGATTAAATAGCTTCCTTCATTGAAACAAATTGTTTTGCCCAGATGTTGGACCCCATTGTGCAGGTATTTTGTGCACCGACTGTTTGCTCTGTATCTGATGTGTATCTTCAACATCATTCAGTGTACGATGGGTATTTCTGTGGTTAGAGACAGAAACCCAATTTTACATTGTGACCTACGACCTGCATTTTTCACTTATGTAAAGAAGATGTAAGCTCCACAGCATGTCAAGGAAATAAATGATCTCCATATTTCCTTCAAAGTATTGCACTCTATATCTGCCAACTTCACTTTTTTATTACTCAGGATTCAGATCAGTGCTGTTGATTCCAAAAGCAAGGGTGACGGATACTTTGCAGACACATAACTTACCCTTTGCAATATTTGTCTAACTACGACAGCAGTGTTTCCTTCAGATGCAGTCTGGCCTCGTTGGAAAGAGGTTTATGAAGGAATGACTTCCTACGCTTTGCAGCAGCTCTGATGTGATGTCTGTAATCTCTGCATGCAGCTGTTTTGGAAATTGAGCAAGTGAAGTATTGATACATGAATAAGAATGAAAATCACTTTGATGACTCTTTCTCGTGTACCTCTCCCCCCTCCCATCTAATTCTTTCACTGGGCATAAAAATGGCATATCTGACACTAAAGGGCTTCACTCCATTTCTATCCATTTGTTCTAATCAGTGATTTTCTTGCAGCACAAAGCAGTCTGGAAAGAGTTTGATTTCAACTACAGCTTTTTAGGAAAACGGTTAAATTACATGTAAATATAATAAAAATTGTCCAGGTATCAGCCCACACAAGCATGCATTTTAAACATAATACACTTTTACTGTCAAAGCCCTGAAGCCACTTGCACTGAAAGAAGAACTTAGCTCTGTCAGCAGATCTGCAATCACTGTCACCTTCCTTTGATTCATATTTTAGATCATTCTTGCTGACATCCTGCTGGTGTCTGCCTGGGTTCTGATCTGTCATTGTGCCTCTCTGCTTTGATCGGTAGCAACTTTCCATCATAGTTTCTGCAACATCTGGTTTCAATGCAGATCATGCAGCTATGATGTGTTCAAGTCTTGGTACCCTTTCTCTCCACCACCTGCAGAAGTGCTTTGTTCTGCCTTTTCGAGCTCCAAGAAGGATTTTCTTTTCTTTCCCCTTGAGGGTCAACAATTGTTATGGAAGATGAAAATGTGCTTGACTCGAAGCCCCAGCTGTGAACATTTACCTCTCATGGATGGCAAGACCCTAGATTCTAAACACCTGTTTCTTATAGAAGACTGTTCATGAAGACATATGGCAACAAAAGGAAGCTGATAGAAGCCACGGGGGCTCAGAGAATATTGAACTATAGTCAGTACATAACTACTCCTGATTATAATGTCAAAAGCAGACCAGAACCTTAGACAGCTGACTCCATTTTCAAGACTATTTTGCTTCAAGTTGCCAATCATTACAAACAGATTGCAAACCGAAACATGAAAACAGCCCAAGTGTCTCACTATTGGCAATCAAGGTTCAGATGAAGAACCTGTGCATCTTCCTTCATAGCACTGTGGTCGCTCCGTGATCTGGGAGTTGTCTTGTGATACCCCAAGATACAATTGCATCTAGAAGCACTAAAATTCCACACAGTTCTCCTGCTATTGCTTTTGATCAGGCTCCAACACCACTGATCCCCACATCCCACAAATACAATACCTCTCTGCTCCCTTTCTCTTCTACATGCATCAAACATTGTGTGAGCTATTGCTAAATGCTCCACAGCTTTAACATTTCCATGTCAGCTTTTTTATGTTGAGTACCACTGCTGGTAATTTGTGTGAGAGATTTAACTTCAATATTCTTAAGTCATTTTCGCAAGACAGAGCTTTTCAAATTCTGTATCAGGATAAATAACAGTCGGATTCACCTGTTATAGGGGTCTTTGCTTATTGTGTTGTTAACAGGCAATAACCTATTCACCGTTTCCACCGTGCGCAAAGAACAATGAGTTTTTTTTTGGCTCTCAGGATGCAGGTAAGTGAAAGGAACACCGGAGCCCTTAAAACATACATTAAATTTGAATCTTTTCTTGGAAAAGATTCAGCTTTTATTATGCTTCCTCTAATTACAGGATTTATTTAACTCATTGTCATAATTTGTTGCAGTAGGATCGGAATTTGGATCTCTGAATAACTAGATGGCTACACACCATGAATGAGCGTACCTTTCTGCAAAAGGACATTGATTGTGAGTAAGTACAAGTTTAAACAAAAAGATCCAGCTGAATGAGGTGTGAATGTGAACTAAGTACCCTGTTTATACAGATGTTTTATGTTTTAAAATCTGAAATGAACAAAACTCATTTAGAACTGATAAGTGATGATGACTAACAGATGTACAACAGAAAAAAAAACATTTAAGACAGGAACCACCATTCAGTTTTGTTATTAGAACATATTTAGTCTTTCCCATAGATTATTAAAAAATGAACAATAGTCAGAAAGTGAATATGTGAAATGTGAAGTAAAAAAATATTGCTTATATATGTGTGAACTTCTATGCCTAATGTGACCCGAGGGGCACTTTGTTTCACTTTTCGCTGATATCAGCACGACTCACATACTGAGAAAGAGCACAACTGCAATTTTGAATAATATTCGGAAAATTGTACATTGGAATTCACAATATCCTCTTATTTTGTATGGCATTGGAGGCCATTTTGCCCAATTGGTCAATTCTAGTTTTGAGAACACTCATTCCACCACCTATTTCCTTGCAAACTGCTCTCTCACATCCTCAATAGTTCACACCAATTCTACCACATACTTATAGGGTGGGTAATGTACAATGGACAGCTTTGGAATGTGGGAAGAAAGAGAAGTATCCAAAGGAAACCTATATAATCAGGAAACATCTAAGGTCAAAATTGAACTTGGATCACTGGAGTAAGCCCTGTGAATTTAGAGTTTTGAGAAAGTTACTAGTTCAAGACAGTATAGTTTGCTAAATTCTGGATAATGGACTCAGAGAAAGACCGTAGCATGAAAAAGATTTGACATTGAAAAAGGCCGTGAATATGTGTAGGGTAGCAGAGAACACATGAGCACAAGCTAAGGAGCTGCTTAGGACAGACAAAACAGAGCATGCTGTGAAAATAGGGAGCAGCACACGAGGCATTTCCCAAACAACAGCACAGCAAAGAGGGAGCCATGCAGCAAATGCAGCATATGTAAAGGTAGTTACATTCCAAAGATGCGTACTGCTTATGAAAAATCATGCAATAATTGTGGGAAAAAGAATCATTTTGTATATTGCTGTAAAGCTGGGGCGATCAGGAGAAAGGTGCACATGGTTGATGAGGAAATGGAGGAATTCTTTGTAGATTCTCTACAGACTGCTGGTGCTGGTAAAACAGAATGGATTGTTCCAGTGACTGTGAATGAGGCAGTAATTCCATTGAAGCTTGACACCAAAGCCCAGGTGAATCTGTTATCCATGGATGATTATAAGACTCTCACAGTGAAGGGTAAGATTTACCCAGTGAAGTTAAAAATGACAGGTTATTCTGAAGATATCATTCCAGTAAAAGGATGCTGTATAGTGACCTTCAAACACAAGGGGCAGCACCTAAAGGCACACTACTGATTGTAGAAGAGATTACAGCCAATATTAGGTCTGAGTGCATGTGAAAAGCTTAACCTAGTGAAATTTTCATAGTGGCTTGACAGATCAAAGATGACCACACAACATGGAAGAGTACACAGATGCCTTTGAGGGGCTTGGATGCTTACCTGGTGTACACAAAATTCATATAAATGAGACAGAGACTTCTGTAGTCCATGCATGCAGGAAAGTTCCCTTCCCACTTAGAGATAAATTTAACAAGAACTAGCATTGATGGAATGAATGAGTGTTATACAGAACACTGAAGAAACAACAGATAGGGTGAGCTCATTGGTCATTGTACAAAAGAAAAATGGAGGATAGTGGATATTTCCACATCCACGAGATCTCAGTAAAGCCATTGAGAGACAGCAGTTCAAATTGCCAACATGGGAGGAGATCATGTCCCAGTTTGCAGGTGTCAAGTGGTTTAACAACCTTGACACATCATCTTCATTTTGGCAGGTGAAGCTTGATGAGGCAAGTTTGAGGCCATGTACTTTTAACACAGCACAGGGTAGATATTGCTTTCTTTGGCTACTGTATGCAATTGTGTTTGTACCAGAAGTCCACTATAAAAAAAACCACATGACCTTTGAAGGCATACCTGGTGTCGAGACCATGATGGATGATATCATCATCTGGGGGTCCAGCAAGCTGAATACGATACAGGGCTGAGACAAGTGCTTGGCTTTGGAATGTCAATTTAAAATTAAATAAAGAGAAATGTGAGTTTAGTGTTAAGACACTGACTTTCAAAAGAGATGTCATGTCTGAATAAGTAGTGAATCTTGACTGAAAAAAGACATCAGCCACTGAAAACATGAAGGGGCCCCAAAACAAGGGAGAGGTGAGACAGCACTGTCAACAGTGTCAGCACCTCTTAAGTCACTCCTTCAGAGGAAATATGAGCGGATTTCGTTTCATGATCAAGAAAAGTGTTTCCACACTCTGAAAGGGGTCATACGTGGAGAGCCTGTGCTGAAATTTTATGATCCAGAAAGGTGTACCAGGATCTCGGCTGATGCGTCCTGGTTCATCCTTGGATCATTAATACTACAGCAGCATGATAACACATGGCAGCCTGTGGCCTATGCATCCAGGACTTTAACAAGTGCGGAAGTCAACTAAGCACACATGGAGAAAGAACTTCTCGCCAGCGCATGTACATGTGAAAGGTTCCATCAGTACATCTGTGAACAATTTTTGAAGTGAAGACAGACCATAAAACACTGGTCTCAATTATGTCCAAGCCACTGAATGACTGTTCCATGAGGATACAGCGTATGTTGACAAAGCTGCAGAAATATAACATGAAGATGATCTACACACCGGGAATTGCACTGTCTCGTGCAATTGACAAGAAAGAAAAGAGGATAAGTCGTAGTCATAGTCATACTTCATTAATTCCGGGGGAAATTGGTTTTCGTTACAGTTGCTCCATAAATAATAAATAGTAATAGAACCATAAATAGTTAAATAGTAATATGTAAATTATGTCAATAAATTATGAAATAAATCCAGGACCAGCCTATTGACTCAGGATGTCTGAACCTTCAAGGGAGGAGTTGTAAGGTTTGATGGCCACAGGCAGGAATGTTGACGTCCTGCCTGTGGCCATCAAACTTTACAACTCAACTACAAACTTTTGTAGTTGAAGTACGAGGTGTAAATGGTGAAGGCCTATGTTGGTATGATTGTCACCTCCCTTCTAGTATCTTCTGATAGAGAGGAACAGATTAGGAAAGCAGCAGGGTCAGATGAAACAATGAAAGAACTTAAACAATGGTCAACAGCTAAGAATGATGCCCAGTGTGTATTCAGGGTTATTGAGCATGCAGAGCTGAACTGTCATTAGTGAAAGCTATAGTTTTCAAAGGGAACAAGTTTGTGCTTCAGTGTCGCTACATAAGGAAATACCATAGAAGATAAATGAAGGACCTCTTAGTGAGGAAAAATGTAGAGCTAAGTCATTGATGTACTGGCCAAGAATGAATCAAGACATCAGCCGGACCATTGCTTCATATGAAACATACCTTATCTACAGACCAAAGCAGCAATCAGAACCACTTACACCAAACCTTGTACCAGACAGGCCGTACTTCAGTGTTGGAGTGGATTTATCTGAATGTAACGGGAGAAGTCACATTGTCGTAACAGATTATTTCCCAATTACTCAGAGGTTGCAACTCTGCAATCAACATCCAGCAAAGTGGTCATCCCTTTCCTGAAAGCTGTGTTTGTGAGGTATGCAGTTCCATGTGAAGTGGTATCAGGCAATGGCCCACAATTTTCAAACTGTGAATTTGAGCCCTTTGCCAATGTTTGGGGGTTATGACATATAAATTCACGTCCACATCACTAAAAATGTAATGGCCTATGAGAGAGTTCAATCAAGGTAATGAAAGACTTCATGAAGAAAGTGCAAGATGGATGACTGATTTTCCCCAAAAGTCTAAGGATTTACAGAAGTGTGACACTGCAGAATGGCCTTTCACCAGACCAAATGCTGATAGTCCAACACATGCACACTAACGTTCCCTTGCATGAAAACCTGTTGAAACCTCAAGGAGCACACAAGGTCAAACTGGCTAAAGTGAAAGGGAAAGAAAAACAGAAACAGTATCATGATAAGACTGCGAAAAGCCGACCAGTCCTGATGCCTGTAGACCGAGTGCAAATTTGTGAACATGATTCTGATACATGGTCCACGCAAGGATATGTGAAAGAGGAAGTAACTCCACATTCCTACCAGTTCCAGGCGGAGTGAGAGACACCTCTTAGAAGGAACTATATGGAGTTATGACAACGAGCTCCAACCCATAGCTGTGATGCATCACCTGTCAGTACACCAAAGGGGCTAGTATATGTAAAAAAATTAATATGGTTATCAGAGTTCTCAGAAGGACACAGATATGAAATACAGCAAATGAAAGCAATACATCAGAAACAATTAGCACACCATAAAGGATCATCAAACCACCTCAGAGTCTGAGTGAAAGTTCATGAGTGGATAAGGGACTGTAGCTTCTCATTACAATTGAAGTTGAAATATTGAACATTGAAAATTCAAAAGAAAAGAACAGATATCAGCTAGATAATGTAAATATCTTTGTTGGAAACGATTATTGTTCCTTATAGGTTTATGAGGACATAGCACTGTGTTTGTTTTTCTTCCAAAGGGGAAGTTATGTTATTATGTGTGCATAATAAAGACTTCAGTTGTCAGTGAGCAATGTGAGGGTTCACCCAGAACCAGAAGATATGGTGGTGTTCAGGTTATGCACACATAGGGATGAGCAGTTCAGTAATAAAATGTTCTAGAATAAATCCAAGCCAAGTTTGTCTTCATCAAGAACAAACATAACAATGACTGCTTCTTGCACTATTGTGGAACTCATTAAATTTATCAGCGTTTAACCCTGTCCTCCAATTCACCTGGATTAACTCTGGTACCTCCTTTTCTTTATTGGATCTCTCTCTGTCTCTATTTTAGGAAATAAGCAATCTGCCAACATCTGTTGTAAACCTATGAACTCCCACAGTTTTCTAACTACACCTCTACCCATGTTATCTCCTGAGAGGGTTCCATCCCCTTCTCTCAGCTTTTCCATGTCAACTCATCTGTTTCAAACACCAGGATTTCAGCTAGGAGGATTCTGAAACGTTCTCCTTCTTCATGAAACTTCGCTTTCCCTCTGTCATAATTGTTGGAGCTCTTACAGCTGGTCCCAAAATATCAATGCCCCTATAAAGAAGGCAAGATGGAAGATATATTTTATTTGGAGTTTGAGAAGATTTGGTTTGTCAACTAACATACGCAAAAACTTCTATAGATACACCATACAGAGCAATCTAGCAAACTGCGTCACTGTCTGGCATGGCGGTTGGGGGCTACTGCACAGGACTGAAAGGAGCTACATAAAGTTGTAAAATTAGTCAGCTCTATTTTGGGTACTAGCCTCTGTAGTATCCAAGACATCATCAAGGAGCAGTGCCTCTGAAGGGCAACATACTTTATTAAGGACTCCCATCATCCGGGAAGTACCTCTTCTTATTGTTACCATCAGGAAGGTGATACAGAAGTCTGAAATTAGACATCCTGCCATTCAGGAACAGTTCCTTTCCCTCTGGTGTATGATTCCTAAATGGAGATTGAACTATCTCACTTTTTGTAATATATATTATTTCTGTTTTTGCACTATTTTTAATATATTCAATATGCATATAAATACTTTATTGATTTACTTATTTATTTTTTCTATTACCTTGTATTGTATTGAACTGCTACTGCTAAGTTAACAAATTTCATAACACATGCCAGTGATAATAAACCTGATTCTGATTATCTGATTCCACCTATCACCTACCAGTGTCTGTCATTAACCTTCACTCCCCTTCTTCACCCTGCTTTATTTGCCTGTTCTTATTTTTCCAACTATCACCTGTCAGCTTCCATTTCAACATTCAACACACCCAGCTTCCCCTTACCCAGCAGGCTCCATCCAAACTTAACCTATCTGTATTCAGTTGCAGTGTTCAAAAACAGGTTCTTCAATGCAACAGTCTTTCACCTATTTTTATTACAGAACTTGGATACCACCCACTCTGCCTCATCTTCCAGGCAATTAATACTAATCATAAATAATTGGTACCGAAGAACTTATCCTTGAGGCACGCCATTACCTTCATGCTTCCAGCCAGAAATAAAAGCATTTACTCTGACCCCTATTGTCTTACTTACAGATACAAATAGTCCATTTTAAGATATCTTCATTCTTGTACTCAAATTCTTGGTTATAAAGACTTACAGATCATTTGCTTTGTTTCTTCAAAGTTTTATTTTAACACTAGTTAAAATAAAGCTCTTCTGAATATACCTATCTGTTTTACCTTTACAAGCAGATCAGTGCTTCTCATCTCCTGTGTGAATATTTTGACTGATAGCTTGTGAGGAGGGACCCTTTCCACTATCACTATGCCCTCAAGGATTATGGTGTCACTTCTCCGTGTGCACTGGTCATTTCCCCAACATTTCACATCACATGACTTATCCATGACTTATGCATTGATGGAGATATACATTTTGCAAAACAGAAAACCAGCATGAAATCTGTTTGTGGTGTTACAGCAGGTTAAGCACAGAAGGAGGCAATTTAACCAATTTTATCTTATTTTGCTATACTGGACCTATCTACTGCTATCTCATTTATAAGTACCCATATATACTGTATTTTTCCTCACATTTATACGGTTCCCTTTAAAATGATGTAACTGATGTCTTCAAAAATTTCAGATAATGCAGCCTGTTTTCTAATCATCCAACACAACCTGATAAAAAAAACTCTTTGAAAATTGCAAATTTATGATCCTTTTCACTGATCCAAAATTTACTTGCATTAATTTACAATCTGTCAGTCAGCACAAATGATCTTTAAACAAGTGGTTTGCTTAATTATTAGCATGCCATAACACAAAATCAATGGCATTACAATAAGTTGTATTTAACAAACTCCCACAGCTTGATATTTGCAGAAAAGTGCATACCCAGTTGTAAGTATTAAATCTTCCGCATGGTCCAACAGAAAACTGCATTGAAGTTCGAGAGCAATTTAAATCCAGCTTAACACACCATTGTTGTGCAGGGTTATCAAAAGTTCTCCAAAGTAATTTCATGAGAACAAAAAAAGCTCTTGTGATATTTTACCTAATCACTTCCAAACTGGTGCATTTAATCTGAACAACACTACATTATTCCAACCTGTGCATCTCCAGATCCTTTGCAATATTTACAATAAATTGCACAGAACAGATTTTTTTTCCTCTTATCACTACAAATAAGATTGTAAAGCATACTTCCAAACTGCTATTTATGAAGGTAGCAATGAAAATTCCCTCTTTACCTGGTATCCAATACTTCTCCAAACTGCTATTTATGAAGGCAGTAATGAAAATTCCCTCTTTACCTGGTATCCAATACTTCAGCATGGAAGGCAGAGGAGAATCCAAATACTAGAATCCGCAGTAACTGACTGCTGGAGAAACTCAGTGGACTGAGCAGCATGTCAGTGTTTTGCATCAAAACTCTGCAATAGGATACAGGGTTTTTGGCCCAAAATGATGACGATTCCCCAACGATGTGCTCAGATTGCTGAGTTAGTCTGGTTAGTGGTTTATTTGTTACTTCGACATGGGAAGCATATTATGAACATCTCTAATTGGCCTGTTGTTTCCTCCAGCAGCAAATATCCTTTGCAGTTTCCACATTGTAGTGACATTATCTGCATAATTTAAAATGTTGAAGTGGCGCAGAATGATTCATGAACCAAGGCTCACGACTTTTTGATGAAGATTTTATTGAACTTTAGACCAGTAGACCATAAGACCAGCAGAATGAGGCCATTCGGAACACTGAGTTGGCTCCACCATTTCATCATGGCTGATCTATATACCCTTCAACCCTATTTTCCTGCCTTCTCCCCATGATCTTTCATCCCCGGACTAATCAAGAATCTATTCACATTCATCTTAAATGCAACCTGTGGCAACAAATTCCACAGATTTATCAACCTCTGGCAAAAGAAGTTCCTCCTCATTTCTGTTCTAAATGGATAACCCTCTATTTCAAGGCTGTGTCCACTTGTCCTAGACTCCCCAGTGCACGAAACAACCACTACACATCCAATCTACTAAGGCCTCTCAACATGGATTACAGGACAACTAGTCCAAAATAGTTGATCCCCTGTTTCAGCCACAGACTGCTCTAAAATGTCAGATCATAGGCATTCTACAAACTCCCTGTCTTGGGAGTCAACACCAAACTGATTTTCCAAATATACAGGATATTAAAATTTCCCATGACTATCATAACATACGCCTTTGAAAAGCATTTTCAATCTCTCATTACCCACCACTGTTAATCAGAAATATGACCAGATAAACATCACTGTCACTCAGTATTGTGAACAGGTAAACAATGATGATACTCAGTTCTGTGACCAGTAAACAACACAGATACTCAGTTATGTGACCAGTAAATAGCACTGAACTCATATTGAGCTCTTTGTCCGGCAAACTGCTATGATACTCAGCTCTGTGACCAGTAAAGACCACTGATACTCACCTCTGTGACCAGTAAACAACACTGATACTCAGTTCGGTGTCCAGTAAACAAAACTGATACTCAGCTCTGCGACCAGTAAACAGCACTGATACTCAGCTCTGAGAACAGTAAAAAACACTGATACTCAGCTCTGTGACCAGTAAACAATGCTGATACTCAGCTCTGTGACCAGTATACAGACCTGATACTCACCCCTGTGACAGTAAACAGCACTGATACTCTGTTCTGTGACCTGTAAACAACATACACACTCAGTTCTGTGATGAGTAAACACACTGATACTCAGTTCTGTGACCAGAAAACAACACTGATTCTCAGCTCTGTGAACAGTAAACAGCACTGATGCTCAGCTCGGGCCAGTAAACAGCACTGATAATTAGCTCTGAGAGCAGTAAACAACACTGACACTCAGTTCTGTGACTAGTAAACAGCCCTGATACGCAACTCTGTGTCTAGTAAACACCACTGATACTTGGCTCTGTGATCAGTAAACAACACTGATACTCAGATCTATGTCCAGTATACAACACTGATACTCAGCTCTATGTCCAGAAAACAACACTGATACTCAGCTCTGTGATCCGTAAAGAACACTAATACTCAGCTCTGTGACCAGTAGAGAGCACTGACACTCAGCTCTGTGATCCGTAAACAACACTGATACTCAGCTTGGTGTCCAGTAAACAACGCTGCTGCTCAGCTCTGCGATCAGTAAGCAACACTGATACTCAGTTCGGTGTCCAGTAAACAGATCTGATATTCAGCTGTGTGACTGGTAAACAACACTGATACCCAGCTCTGTAACCAGTAAGCTGCTCTGATACTGAGCTCTGTGACCAGTAAACACCACTGATACTCAATTCGGTGTCCAGTAAAAAATTCTGATACTCAGCTCTGTGACCAGTAAACAACACAAATACTCAGCCCGGTATCCAGTAAACAACACTGATACTGAGATCTGTAACCAGTAAACAGCACTGATTCTCTGTTCTATGACTAGTAAACAGCCCTGATAATAAGCTCTGTGACCAGTAAACAGCACTGACACTCAGATCTGTGATCAGTAAACAACATTGATATTCAGCTCTGTGTCCAGAAAACATCACTGATACTGAGCTCTGTGATGAGTATACAACACTGATACTCAGCTCTGTAAGCAGTAAACAGCCCTAATACTCAGCCCTGTATCCAGTAAACAACTCTGAGACTGAGCTCTGTAACCAGTAGACAGCACTGATACTCAGCTCTGTGATCCGTAAACAACACTAATAGTCAGCTCTGAGAGCAGTAAACAACACTGATACTCAGCTCTGTGACTAGTAAAATGCCCTGATACGCAGCTCTGTGTCCAGTAAACACCACTGATACACGGCTCTGTGATCAGTAAACAACACTGATACTCAGATCTATGTCTGGTATACAACACTGATACTCAGCTCTGTGTCCAGCAAACAGCACTGATACTCAGCTCTGTGATCCATAAACAACACTGATACTCAGCTCTGTGACCAGTAGACAGCACTGATACTCAGCTCTGTGATCCGTAAACAACACCGATACTCAGCTCTGTGACCAGTGGACAGCACTGATACTCAGCTCTGTGACCAGTAAACAGCCCTGATACTCAGCACTATGTCCAGTAAACAACACTGATACTCAGCTCTGTGTCCAGCAAACAGCACTGATACTCAGCTCTGAGATCAGTAAACTGCTCTGATACTCAGTTCTGTGACCAGTAAAGACCACTGATGCTCAACTCTGTGACCAGTAAACAACACTGTAACTCAGTTTGGTGCCCAGTAAACAACACTGATACTCAGCTCTGTGACCAGTAAACAACACTGATGCTCAGCTCTGTCCAGCAAACAGCACAGATACTCAGCTCTGTGACCAAAAAACACTGATACTCAGCTCTGTGACCAGTAAACAACCCTGATACTCAGCTCTCTGACCAGTAAACAGCCCTGATTCTAAGCTCTGTGACCAGTAAACAGCACTGATACTCATCTCTGTAATCAGTAAACAGCACTGATACTCAGCTCTGTGACCCGTAAACAACACACTATTCAGCTCTGTGTCCAGTAAACAACACTGATACTGAGCTCTGTGTCCAGCAAACAGCACTGATACTGAGCTCTGTGATGAGTAAACAACACTGATACTCAGCTCTGTGACCAGTAAACAGCCCTAATACTCAGCCCTGTATCCAGTGCACAACACTGATACTGAGCTCTGTAAACAGTAAACAGCAATGATGCTCAGCTCGGACCAGTAAACAACACTGATACTCAGCTCTGAGAGCAGTAAACAACACTGATATTCAGCTTTGTGATTAGTAAACAGCCCTGATACGCAGCTCTGTGTCCAGTAAACACCACTGATACACGGCTCTGTGATCAGAAAAAAGCACTGATACTCAGAACTATGTCCAGTATAGAACACTGATACTCAGCTCTGTGTCCAGCAAACAGCACTGATACTCAGCTCTGTGATCCATAAACAACACTGATACTGAGCTCTGTGACCAGTAGACAGCACTGATACTCAGCTCTGTGATCCGTAAACAACACTAATAGTCAGCTCTGTGATAAGTAGACAGCACAGATACTCAGCTCTGTGTCCAGTAAACACCACTGATACTGAGCTCTGTGACCAGTAATCAGCACTGATACTCAGCTCTGTGACCTGTAAACAGCCCTGATACTCAGCACTGTGTCCGGTAAACAACACTGATGCTCAGCTCTGTGATCAGTAAACAACACTGATACTCAGCTCTGTGACCAGTAAACAACAGCAATACTCAGCTTTGTGCCCAGCAAAGAGCACTGACACTCAGCTCTGTGATCCGTAAACAACACTGATACTCAGCTCTGTGACCAGTAGACAGCACTGATACTCAGCTCTGTGATCCATAAACAACACTAAAAGTCAGCTCTGTGATCAGTAGACAGCTCTGATACTCAGCTGTGTCCAGTAAACACCACTGCTACTCAGCTCTGTGACCAGTAAACAATACTGATACGCAGCTTGGTGTCCAGTAAACAACGCTGCTACTCAGCTCTGCGATCAGTAAGCAACACTGATACTCAGTTCGGTGTCCAGTAAACAGATCTGATATTCAGCTGTGACCTGTAAACTCATTGGCATAAAAGCTCCCCAGCAACAAACACAGCCAGTTCCATCATGGGCACTGACCTCCCCAGCATCAAACTCAGCCAGTTCCATCATGGGCACTGACCTCCCCAGCATCAAACTCAGCCAGTTCCATCATGGGCACTGACCTCCCCAGCATCAAATACAGCCAGTTGCATCATGGGCATTAACGTCCCCAGCATCAAACTCATTCAGTTCCATCATGGGCATTGACCTCTCCAACATCAAACACCGCCAGTTCCATCATGGGCACTGACCTCCCCAACATCAAACTCAGCCAGTTTCATCATGGGTATTAACGTCCCCAGCATCAAACTCCGGCAGTTCCATCATGGGCACTGACCTCCCCAGCATCAAACTCAGCCAGTTCCATCATGGGCATTGACCTCCCCAATATCAAACTCAGCCAGTTTCATCATTGGCATTAACGTCCCCAGCATCAAACTCAGCCAGTTCCATCATGGGCATTAACCTCCCCAGCACTGATACTCAGCTCTGTGACCAGTAAACAACAAGTTAGCAACACTGATACTCAGCTCTGTGACCAGTCAACAGCACTGATACTCAGCTCTGCGACCAGTAAACACTCTGATACTCAGTTCTCTGACAGTAAAAAGCACTTATACTCATCTCTGCGATGGTTAAGCAGCACTGATACGCAGCTCTGTGACCAGTAAACAACCAGCAACTAACACTGATATTCTGCTCTGTGACTTGTAAACAGATCTGATACTCAGCTCTGTTCAGTAAACAACACTGATACTCTGCTCTGTGACCAGTAAACAACACTGATACTCAGCTCTCTGACCAGTAATCAACACTGATACTCAGTTCGTTGTTCAGTAAACAACATTGAAATGCGGTTCTGTGACGAGTAAGCAACACTGATACTCAGCCCCGTGTCCAGTAAACAACACTGATACTCAGCTCTGTGACCAGTGAAAAACACTGATACTCAGCTCTGTGACCAATAAAAAACACTGATACTCAGCTCTGTGACCAGTAAACAGTACTGATATTCAGCTTGTGCCCAGTAAACGTCACTGATACTCAGTTCTGTGAACTGTAAACAACACTGATACTCAGATCTGTGTCCAGTAATCAGCACTGATACTCAGTTCCGTGACCAGTAAACAGCACTGACACTCAGCATTGTGACCAGTCAACAGCACTGATACGCAGCTCTGTGACCTGTAGACAGCTCTGATACTCAGCTCTGTGACTAGTAAACAGCACTGATACTCAGCTCTGTGACCAGAAAACAACACTGATATTCAACTCTGTGACCAGTAAACAACACGGATACTCAGTTCCCTGATCAGTAAACACCATTGATACTCAGTTCAGTGACCTGTAAACGACACTGATACTCAGCCCTGTGTCCAGTGATCAGCACTGATACTGAGCTCTGTGCCCTGAAATCAGCACTGATACTCAGTTGTGTGACCAGTAAACACCACTGATACTAAGTTCTGAGACCTGTAAACGACACTGATACTCAGCCCTGTCTCCAGTAATCAGCACTCATATTCAGCTCTGTGACTAGTATGCAGCACTGATACTCGGCTCTGTGATCAGTAAACAATACTGATATTCAGCTCTGTGTCCAGTAAATAACACTGATACTCAGTTCTGTGACCTGTAAACAACACTGATACTGAGCTCTGTGTCCTGTAATCAGCTCTGATACTGAACTGTGTGTCCTGTAAACAGCACTGATACTCGGTTGTGTGACCAGTAAACCACACTGATACTCAGTTCTGTGACCTATAAACACACTGATATTCAGTTCTGTGACCAGTAAACAAAACTGATATTCAGCTCTGTGACTAGTACGCAGCACAGATACTCAGCTCTGTGTCCAGTAAACAACACCGACACTCAGTTCTGTGACCTATAAACACACTCATTATGAGTTCTGTGACCAGTAAACTACACTGATACTCAGTTCTGTGACCTTTAAGCACACTGATACTCAGTTCTGTGACCAGTAATTAGTATTGATACTCAGCTCTGTGACCAGTAAATACCACTAATACTCAACTCTGTGACCAGTAAACAACACTGATATTCAGCTCTGTGACTAGTAAACAGCAATGATACTCAGCTCTGTGTCCAGTAAACAGCACTGATACTCAGCTCTGTGTCCAGTAAACAGCACTGATACTCAGCTCTGTGTCCAGTAAACAACACCGACACTCATTCCTGTGACCAGTAAACACGCTGATACTCATTTCTCTGACCAGTAAAAAGCACTCATTCTCAGCTCTGTGACGAGTAAGCAACAAGTTAGCAACACTGATACTCAGCTCTGCGACCAGTAAACACTCTGATACTCAGTTCTCTGACCAGTAAAAAGCACTTACACTCAGCTCTGTGATGGTTAATCAGCACTGATACTCAGCTCTGTGACCAGAAAACAACACTGATATTCAACTCTGTGACCAGTAAACAACACGGATACTCAGTTCTCTGATCAGTAAACACCAGTGATACTTAGGTCTGTGACCTGTAAACGACACTGATACTCAGCCCTGTGTCCAGTAATCAGCACTGATACTGAGCTCTGTGCCCTGAAATCAGCACTGATACTCAGTTGTGTGACCAGTAAACACCACTGATACTCAGTTATGAGACCTGTAAACGACACTGATACTCAGCCCTGTCTCCAGTAATCAGCACTGATATTCAGCTCTGTGACTAGTATGCAGCACTGATACTCAGCTCTGTGTCCAGTAAACAACACCGATACTCAGTTCTTTGACCTATAAACACACTCGTTATGAGTTCTGTGACCTGTAAACTACACTGATACTCAGTTCTGTGACATTTAAGCACACTGATACTCAGTTCTGTGACTAGTAAACAGCAATGATACTCAGCTCTGTGTCAGTAAACAGCACTGATACTCAGCTCTGTGTCCAGTAAACAGCACTGATACTCAGCTCTGTGTCCAGTAAACAGCACTGATACTCAGCTCTGTGTCCAGTAAACAGCACTGATACTCATTTCTGTGACCAGTAAACACGCTGATACTCATTTCTCTGACCAGTAAAAAGCACTGATTCTCAGCTCTGTGACGAGTAAGCAACAAGTTAGCAACACTGATACTCAGCTCTGCGACCAGTAAACACTCTGATACTCAGTTCTCTGACCAGTAAAAAGCACTTACACTCAGCTCTGTGATGGTTAATCAGCACCGATACGCAGCTCTGTGACCAGTAAACACGCTGATACTCATTTCTCTGACCAGTAAAAAGCACTGATTCTCAGCTCTGTGACGAGTAAGCAACAAGTTAGCAACACTGATACTCAACTCTGTGACCAGTAAAAAGCACTGATACTCAGCTCTGCGACCAGTAAACAACCAGCAACTAACACTGATATTCTGCTCTGTAACTTGTAAACAGATCTGATACTCAGTTCTGTTCAGTAAACAACACTGATACTCTGCTCTGTGACCAGTAAACAACACTGATACTCAGCTCTCTGACCAGTAAGCAACACTGCTGCTCAATTCGTTGTCCAGTAAACAACATTGAAATGCGGCTCTGTGACGAGTAAGCAACACTGATACTCAGCCCCGTGTCCAGTAAACAACACTGATACTCAGCTCTGTGACCAGTGAAAAACACTGATACTCAGCTCAGTGACCAGTAAACAGTACTGATATTCAGCTCTGTGTCCAGTAAACAGCTCTGATACTCAGCTCTGTGACCAGTAAACACACTGATACTCATTTCTGTGACCAGTAAAAAGCACTGATACTCATCTCTGTGACAAATAAACAGCACTGATACTCAGCTCTGTGACAAGTAAACAACAAGTGAACGACTCTGATACTGAGCTCTGTGACCAGTAAACATCACTGATACTCAGTTCTGTGACCAGAAAACACACTGATACTCAGTTCTGTGACCAGGAAAAAGCACTGATACTCAGCGCTGTGATGAGTAAACAACACTGATACTCAGTTCTGCGACCAGTAAACAACAAGTGAACAACACTGATAATCAGCTCTGTGACCAGAAAGCAGCACTGATACTCAGCTCTGTGATCAGTAAACACACTGATACTCAGTTCTGTGACCAGTAAAAAGCACTGATACTCATCTCTGTGACGAGTAAACAGCACTGATACTCAGCTCTGTGACAAGTAAACATCAAGTCAACGACTCTGATACTCAGCTCTGCAAACAGTAAACAACCAGTAAACAACATTGATATTCAGTTCTGAGACTAGTAAACAGCACTGTACTTAGCTCTGTGACCAATAAAAAACACTGATACTCAGCTCTGTGTTCAGTAAACAGCACTGATTCTCATTTCTGTGACCAGTAAGCACACTGATACTCATTTCTGTGACCAGTAAAAAGCACTGATACTCAGCTCTGTGACGAGTAAACAACAAGTTAGCAACACTGATACTCAGCTCTGTGACCAGTCAACAGCACTGATACTCAGCTCTGCGACCAGTAAACACTCTGATACTCAGTTCTCTGACCAGTAAAAAGCACTTATACTCAGCTCTGTGATGGATAAGCAGCACTGATACGCAGCTCTGTGACCAGTAAACAACCAGCAACTAACACTGATATTCTGCTCTGTGACTTGTAAACAGATCTGATACTCAGCTCTGTTCAGTAAACAACACTGATACTCTGCTCTGTGACCAGTAAACAACACTGATACTCAGCTCTCTGACCAGTAATCAACACTGATACTCAGTTCGTTTTTCAGTAAACAACACTGAAATGCGGTTCTGTGACGAGTAAGCAACACTGATACTCAGCCCCGTGTCCAGTAAACAACACTGATACTCAGCTCTGTGACCAGTGAAAAACACTGATACTCAGCTCTGTGACCAATAAAAAACACTGATACTCAGCTCTGTGACCAGTAAACAGTACTGATATTCAGCTTGTGCCCAGTAAACGTCACTGATACTCAGTTCTGTGAACTGTAAACAACACTGATACTCAGATCTGTGTCCAGTAATCAGCACTGATACTCAGTTCCGTGACCAGTAAACAGCACTGACACTCAGCATTGTGACCAGTCAACAGCACTGATACGCAGCTCTGTGACCTGTAGACAGCTCTGATACTCAGCTCTGTGACTAGTAAACAGCACTGATACTCAGCTCTGTGACCAGAAAACAACACTGATATTCAACTCTGTGACCAGTAAACAACACGGATACTCAGTTCCCTGATCAGTAAACACCATTGATACTCAGTTCAGTGACCTGTAAACGACACTGATACTCAGCCCTGTGTCCAGTGATCAGCACTGATACTGAGCTCTGTGCCCTGAAATCAGCACTGATACTCAGTTGTGTGACCAGTAAACACCACTGATACTAAGTTCTGAGACCTGTAAACGACACTGATACTCAGCCCTGTCTCCAGTAATCAGCACTCATATTCAGCTCTGTGACTAGTATGCAGCACTGATACTCGGCTCTGTGATCAGTAAACAATACTGATATTCAGCTCTGTGTCCAGTAAATAACACTGATACTCAGTTCTGTGACCTGTAAACAACACTGATACTGAACTGTGTGTCCTGTAAACAGCACTGATACTCGGTTGTGTGACCAGTAAACCACACTGATACTCAGTTCTGTGACCTATAAACACACTGATATTCAGTTCTGTGACCAGTAAACAAAACTGATATTCAGCTCTGTGACTAGTACGCAGCACAGATACTCAGCTCTGTGTCCAGTAAACAACACCGATACTCAGTTCTGTGACCTATAAACACACTCATTATGAGTTCTGTGACCAGTAAACTACACTGATACTCAGTTCTGTGACCTTTAAGCACACTGATACTCAGTTCTGTGACCAGTAATTAGTATTGATACTCAGCTCTGTGACCAGTAAATACCACTAATACTCAACTCTGTGACCAGTAAACAACACTGATATTCAGCTCTGTGACTAGTAAACAGCAATGATACTCAGCTCTGTGTCCAGTAAACAGCACTGATACTCAGCTCTGTGTCCAGTAAACAGCACTGATACTCAGCTCTGTGTCCAGTAAACAACACCGATACTCATTCCTGAGACCAGTAAACACGCTGATACTCATTTCTCTGACCAGTAAAAAGCACTGATTCTCAGCTCTGTGACGAGTAAGCAACAAGTTAGCAACACTGATACTCAGCTCTGCGACCAGTAAACACTCTGATACTCAGTTCTCTGACCAGTAAAAAGCACTTACACTCAGCTCTGTGATGGTTAATCAGCACTGATACTCAGCTCTGTGACCAGAAAACAACACTGATATTCAACTCTGTGACCAGTAAACAACACGGATACTCAGTTCTCTGATCAGTAAACACCAGTGATACTTAGGTCTGTGACCTGTAAACGACACTGATACTCAGCCCTGTGTCCAGTAATCAGCACTGATACTGAGCTCTGTGCCCTGAAATCAGCACTGATACTCAGTTGTGTGACCAGTAAACACCACTGATACTCAGTTATGAGACCTGTAAACGACACTGATACTCAGCCCTGTCTCCAGTAATCAGCACTGATATTCAGCTCTGTGACTAGTATGCAGCACTGATACTCAGCTCTGTGTCCAGTAAACAACACCGATACTCAGTTCTTTGACCTATAAACACACTCGTTATGAGTTCTGTGACCTGTAAACTACACTGATACTCAGTTCTGTGACATTTAAGCACACTGATACTCAGTTCTGTGACTAGTAAACAGCAATGATACTCAGCTCTGTGTCAGTAAACAGCACTGATACTCAGCTCTGTGTCCAGTAAACAGCACTGATACTCAGCTCTGTGTCCAGTAAACAGCACTGATACTCAGCTCTGTGTCCAGTAAACAGCACTGATACTCATTTCTGTGACCAGTAAACACGCTGATACTCATTTCTCTGACCAGTAAAAAGCACTGATTCTCAGCTCTGTGACGAGTAAGCAACAAGTTAATAACACTGATACTCAGCTCTGCGACCAGTAAACACTCTGATACTCAGTTCTCTGACCAGTAAAAAGCACTTACACTCAGCTCTGTGATGGTTAATCAGCACCGATACGCAGCTCTGTGACCAGTAAACACGCTGATACTCATTTCTCTGACCAGTAAAAAGCACTGATTCTCAGCTCTGTGACGAGTAAGCAACAAGTTAGCAACACTGATACTCAACTCTGTGACCAGTAAAAAGCACTGATACTCAGCTCTGCGACCAGTAAACAACCAGCAACTGACACTGATATTCTGCTCTGTAACTTGTAAACAGATCTGATACTCAGTTCTGTTCAGTAAACAACACTGATACTCTGCTCTGTGACCAGTAAACAACACTGATACTCAGCTCTCTGACCAGTAAGCAACACTGCTGCTCAATTCGTTGTCCAGTAAACAACATTGAAATGCGGCTCTGTGACGAGTAAGCAACACTGATACTCAGCCCCGTGTCCAGTAAACAACACTGATACTCAGCTCTGTGACCAGTGAAAAACACTGATACTCAGCTCAGTGACCAGTAAACAGTACTGATATTCAGCTCTGTGTCCAGTAAACAGCTCTGATACTCAGCTCTGTGACCAGTAAACACACTGATACTCATTTCTGTGACCAGTAAAAAGCACTGATACTCATCTCTGTGACAAATAAACAGCACTGATACTCAGCTCTGTGACAAGTAAACAACAAGTGAACGACTCTGATACTGAGCTCTGTGACCAGTAAACATCACTGATACTCAGTTCTGTGACCAGAAAACACACTGATACTCAGTTCTGTGACCAGGAAAAAGCACTGATACTCAGCGCTGTGATGAGTAAACAACACTGATACTCAGTTCTGCGACCAGTAAACAACAAGTGAACAACACTGATAATCAGCTCTGTGACCAGAAAGCAGCACTGATACTCAGCTCTGTGAACAGTAAACACACTGATACTCAGTTCTGTGACCAGTAAAAAGCACTGATACTCATCTCTGTGACGAGTAAACAGCACTGATACTCAGCTCTGTGACAAGTAAACATCAAGTCAACGACTCTGATACTCAGCTCTGCAAACAGTAAACAACCAGTAAACAACATTGATATTCAGTTCTGAGACTAGTAAACAGCACTGTACTTAGCTCTGTGACCAATAAAAAACACTGATACTCAGCTCTGTGTTCAGTAAACAGCACTGATTCTCATTTCTGTGACCAGTAAGCACACTGATACTCATTTCTGTGACCAGTAAAAAGCACTGATACTCAGCTCTGTGACGAGTAAACAACAAGTTAGCAACACTGATACTCAGCTCTGTGACCAGTCAACAGCACTGATACTCAGCTCTGCGACCAGTAAACACTCTGATACTCAGTTCTCTGACCAGTAAAAAGCACATACTCAGCTCTGTGATGGATAAGCAGCACTGATACGCAGCTCTGTGACCAGTAAACAACCAGCAACTAACACTGATATTCTGCTCTGTGACTTGTAAACAGATCTGATACTCAGCACCCTTCAGTAAACAACACTGATACTCTGCTCTGTGACCAGTAAACAACACTGATCCTCAGCTCTCTGACCAGTAAGCAACACTGATACTCAGTTCGTTTTTCAGTAAACAACATTGAAATGCGGCTCTGTGACGAGTAAGCAACACTGATACTCAGCCCCGTGTCCAGTAAACAGCACTGATACTCAGCTCTGTGACCAGTGAAAAACACTGATACTCAGCTCTGTGACCAATAAAAAACACCGATACTCAGCTCTGTGACCAGTAAACAGTACTGATATCCAGCTTGTGCCCAGTAAACGTCACTGATACTCAGTTCTGTGACCTGTAAACAAAACTGATACTCAGATCTGTGTCCAGTAATCAGCACTGATACTCAGTTCTGTGACCAGTAAAAAGCACTGACACTCAGCATTGTGACCAGTTAACAGCACTGATACGCAGCTCTGTGACCTGTAGACAGCTCTGATACTCAGCTCTGTGACCAGAAAACAACACTGATATTCAACTCTGTGACCAGTAAACAACACGGATACTCAGTTCTCTGATCAGTAAACACCAGTGATACTCAGTTCTGTGACCTGTAAACGACACTGATACTCAGCCCTGTGTCCAGTAATCAGCACTGATACTGAGCTCTGTGCCCTGATATCAGCGCTGATACTCAGTTGTGTGACCAGTAAACACCACTGATACTCAGTTATGAGACCTGTAAACGACACTGATACTCAGCCCTGTCTCCAGTAATCAGCACTGATATTCAGCTCTGTGACTAGTATGCAGCACTGATACTCAGCTCTGTGTCCAGTAAACAACACCGATACTCAGTTCTGTGACCTATAAACACACTCATTATGAGTTCTGTGACCTGTAAACTACACTGATACTCAGTTCTGTGACATTTAAGCACACTGATATTCAGTTCTGTGACTAGTAAACAGCAATGATACTCAGCTCTGTGTCAGTAAACAGCACTGATACTCAGCTCTGTGTCCAGTAAACAGCACTGATACTCAGCTCTGTGTCCAGTAAACAGCACTGATACTCATTTCTGTGACCAGTAAACACGCTGATACTCATTTCTCTGACCAGTAAAAAGCACTGATTCTCAGCTCTGTGACGAGTAAGCAACAAGTTAGCAACACTGATACTCAGCTCTGCGACCAGTAAACAACCAACAACTAACACTGATATTCTACTCTGTGACTTGTAAACAGATCTGATACTCAGTTCTGTTCAGTAAACAACACTGATTCTCTGCTCTGTGACCAGTAAACAACACTGATACTCTGCTATGTGACCAGTAAACAACACTGATACTCAGCTCTCTGACCAGTAAGCAACACTGCTGCTCAATTCGTTGTCCAGTAAACAACATTGAAATGCGGCTCTGTGACGAGTAAGCAACACTGATACTCAGCCCCGTGTCCAGTAAACAACACTGATACTCAGCTCTGTGACCAGTGAAAAACACTGATACTCAGCTCTGTGACCAGTAAACAGTACTGATATTCAGCTCTGTGTCCAGTAAACAGCTCTGATACTCAGCTCTGTGACCAGTAAACACACTGATACTCAGTTCTGTGACCAGTAAAAAGCACTGATACTCATCTCTGTGACGAATAAGCAGCACTGATACTCAGCTCTGTGACAAGTAAACAACACTGATACTCAGTTCTGTGACCTTTAAGCAAACTGATACACAGTTCTGTGACCAGTAATTAGTATTGATACTCAGATCTGTGACCAGTAAATACCACTAATACACAGCTCTGTGACCAGTAAACAACACTGATATTCAGCTCTGTGACTAGTAAACAGCAATGATACTCTGCTCTGTGTCCAGTAAACAGCACTGATACTCAGCTCTGTGTCCAGTAAACAGCACTGATACTGAGCTCTGTGTCCAGTAAACAGCACTGATACTCATTTCTGTGACCAGTAAACACACTGATACTCATTTCTCTGACAGTAAAAAGCACTGATTCTCAGCTCTGTGACGAGTAAGCAACAAGTTAGCAACACTGATACTCAACTCTGTGACCAGTAAACAGCACTGATACTCAGCTCTGCGACCAGTAAACACTCTGATACTCAGTTGTCTGACCAGTAAAAAGCACTTATACTCAGTTCTGTGATGGTTAAAAAGCACTGATACGCAGCTCTGTGACCAGTAAACAACACTGATACTCAGCTCTGCGACCAGTAAACAACCAGCAACTAACACTGATATTCTGCTCTGTGACTTGTAAACAGATCTGATACTCAGTTCTGTTCAGTAAACAACACTGATACTCTGCTCTCTGACTAGTAAACAACACTGATACTCAGCTCTCTGACCAGTAAGCAACACTGATACTCAATTCGTTGTCCAGTAAACAACATTGAAATGTGGCTCTGTGACGAGTAAGCAACACTGATACTCAGCCCCGTGTCCAGTAAACAACACTGATACTCAGCTCTGTGACCAGTGAAAAACACTGATACTCAGCTCTGTGACCAGTAAACAGTACTGATATTCAGCTCTGTGTCCAGTAAACAGCTCTGATACTCAGCTCTGTGACCAGTAAACACACTGATACTCAGTTCTGTGACCAGTAAAAAGCACTGATACTCATCTCTGTGACGAATAAGCAGCACTGATACTCAGCTCTGTGACAAGTAAACAACACTGATACTCAGTTCTGTGACCTTTAAGCACACTGATATACAGTTCTGTGACCAGTAATTAGTATTGATACTCAGATCTGTGACCAGTAAATACCACTAATACACAGCTCTGTGACCAGTAAACAACACTGATATTCAGCTCTGTGACTAGTAAACAGCAATGATACTCTGCTCTGTGACCAGTAAACAACACTGATACTCAGCTCTCTGACCAGTAAGCAACACTGCTGCTCAATTCGTTGTCCAGTAAACAACATTGAAATGCGGCTCTGTGACGAGTAAGCAACACTGATACTCAGCCCCGTGTCCAGTAAACAACACTGATACTCAGCTCTGTGACCAGTGAAAAACACTGATACTCAGCTCTGTGACCAGTAAACAGTACTGATATTCAGCTCTGTGTCCAGTAAACAGCTCTGATACTCAGCTCTGTGACCAGTAAACACACTGATACTCAGTTCTGTGACCAGTAAAAAGCACTGATACTCATCTCTGTGACGAATAAGCAGCACTGATACTCAGCTCTGTGACAAGTAAACAACACTGATACTCAGTTCTGTGACCTTTAAGCACACTGATACACAGTTCTGTGACCAGAAATTAGTATTGATACTCAGCTCTGTGACCAGTAAATACCACTAATACACAGCTCTGTGACCAGTAAACAACACTGATATTCAGCTCTGTGACTAGTAAACAGCAATGATACTCTGCTCTGTGTCCAGTAAACAGCACTGATACTGAGCTCTGCGTCCAGTAAACAGCACTGATACTCATTTCTGTGACCAGTAAACACACTGATACTCATTTCTCTGACAGTAAAAAGCACTGATTCTCAGCTCTGTGACGAGTAAGCAACAAGTTAGCAACACTGATACTCAACTCTGTGACCAGTAAACAGCACTGATACTCAGCTCTGCGACCAGTAAACACTCTGATACTCTGTTCTCTGACAAGTAAAAAGCACTTATACTCAGTTCTGTGATGGTTAAACAGCACTGATACGCAGCTCTGTGACCAGTAAACAACACTGATACTCAGCTCTGCGACCAGTAAACAACCAGCAACTAACACTGATATTCTGCTCTGTGACTTGCAGACAGATCTGATACTCAGTTCTGTTCAATAAACAACACTGATACTCTGCTCTCTGACCAGTAAACAACACTGATACTCAGCTATCTGACCAGTAAGCAACACTGATACTCAATTCGCTGTCCAGTAAACAACATTGAAATGTGGCTCCGTGACGAGTAAGCAACACTGATACTCAGCACGTGTCCAGTAAACAACACTGATACTCAGCTCTGTGACCAGTGAAAAACACTAATACTCAGCTCTGTGACCAATAAAAAACACTGATACTCAGCCCCGTGTCCAGTAAACAACACTGATAATCAGCTCAGTGACCAGTAAACAGCACTGATACTCAGCTCTGTGACCAGTAAACACACTGATACTCAGTTCTGCGACCAGTAAAAAGCACTGATACTCATCTCTGTGACGAGTAAACAGCACTGATACTCAGTTCTGTGACAAGTAAACAACAAGTGAACGACTCTGATACTCAGCTCTGTGACCAGTAAACATCACTGATACTCAGTTCTGCGAGCAGAAAACACACTGATACTCAGTTCTGTGACCAGTAAAAAGCACTGATACTCAGCGCTGTGATGAGTAAACAACACTGATACTCAGTTCTGCGACCAGTAAGCAACAAGTGAACAACACTGATAATCAGCTCTGTGACCAGTAAGCAGCACTGATGCTCAGCTCTGCAACCAGTAAGCAACCAGCAAACAACATTGATATTCAGCTCTGAGACTAGTAAACAGCTCTGATACTCAGCTCTGTGACCAATAAAAAGCACTGATACTCAGCTCTGTGACCAGTAAACAATACTGATATTCAGCTTGTGCCCAGTAAACACACTGATACTCAATTCTGTGACCAGTAAAAAGCACTGATACTCAGATCTGTGACGAGTAAACAACAAGTTAGCAACACTGATACTCAACTCTGTGACCAGCAAACAGTACTGATACTCAGCTCTGCGACCAGTAAACACTCTGATACTCAGTCCTCTGACCAGTAAAAAGCACTTATACTCAGCTCTGTGATGGTTAAACAGCACTGATACGCAGCTCTGTGATCAGTAAACAACACTGATACTCAGCTCTGCGACCAGTAAACAACCAGCAACTAACACTGATATTCTGCTCTGTGACTTGTAAACAGATCTGATACTCAGTTCTGTTCAGTAAACAACACTGATACTCAGCCCCGTGTCCAGTAAACAACACTGATACTCAGCTCTGTGACCAGTGAAAAACACTGATACTCAGCTCTGTGACCAGTAAACAATACTGATATTCAGCTCTGTGTACAGTAAACAACTGTGATACTCAGCTCAGTGATCAGTAAACAGCACTGATACTCAGCTCTGTGATCAGTAAACACACTGATACTCAGTTCTGCGACCAGTAAAAAGCACTGATACTCATCTTTGTAACGAGTAAACAGCACTGATACTCAGATCTGTGACAAGTAAACAACAAGTGAACGACTCTGATACTCAGCTCTGTGACCAGTAAACATCACTGATATTCAGTTCTGCGAGCAGAAAACACACTGATACTCAGTTCTGTGACCAGTAAAAAGCACTGATACTCAGCGCTGTGATGAGTAAACAACACTGATACTCAGTTCTGTGACCAGTAAACAACAAGTGAACAACACTGATAATCAGCTCTGTGACCAGTAAGCAGCACTGATACTCAGCTCTGCGACCAGTAAACTACCAGTAAACAACACTGATACTCAGTTCTGTGACCTTTAAGCACACTGATACTCAGTTCCGTGACAGTAATCAGTATTGACACTCAGCTCTGTGACCAGTAAATGCCACTGTTACTCAGCTCTGTGACCAGTAAACAACACTGATATTCAGCTCTGTGTCCAGTAAAAAGCACTGATACTCAGCTCTGTGTCCAGTAAACAGCACTGATACTCATTTCTGTGACCAGTAAAAAGCACTGATACTCAGCTCTGTGACGAGTAAACAACAAGTTAGTAACACTGATACTCAGCTCTGTGACCAGTGAAAAACATTGATACTCAGCTCTGTGACCAGTAAACAATACTGATATTCAGCTCTGTGTACAGTAAACAACTGTGATACTCAGCTCAGTGACCAGTAAACAGCACTGATACTCAGCTCTGTGACCAGTAAACACACTGATACTCAGTTCTGCGACCAGTAAAAAGCACTGATACTCATCTCTGTGACGAGTAAACAGCACTGATACTCAGCTCTGTGACAAGTAAACAACAAGTGAACGACTCTGATACTCAGCTCTGTGACCAGTAAACATCACTGATACTCAGTTCTGCGAGCAGAAAACACACTGATACTCAGTTCTGTGACCAGTAAAAAGCACTGATACTCAGCGCTGTGGTGAGTAATCAACACTGATACTCAGTTCTGCGACCAGTAAGCAACAAGTGAACAACACTGATAATCAGCTCTGTGACCAGTAAGCAGCACTGATGCTCAGCTCTGCAACCAGTAAGCAACCAGCAAACAACATTGATATTCAGCTCTGAGACTAGTAAACAGCTCTGATACTCAGCTCTGTGACCAATAAAAAACACTGATACTCAGCTCTGTGACCAGTAAACAATACTGATATTCAGCTTGTGCCCAGTAAACACACTGATACTCAATTCTGTGACCAGTAAAAAGCACTGATACTCAGATCTGTGACGAGTAAACAACAAGTTAGCAACACTGATACTCAACTCTGTGACCAGCAAACAGTACTGATACTCAGCTCTGCGACCAGTAAACACTCTGATACTCAGTTCTCTGACCAGTAAAAAGCACTTATACTCAGCTCTGTGATGGTTAAACAGCACTGATACGCAGCTCTGATATCAGTAAACAACACTGATACTCAGCTCTGCGACCAGTAAACAACCAGCAACTAACACTGATATTCTGCTCTGTGACTTGTAAACAGATCTGATACTCAGTTCTGTTCAGTAAACAACACTGATACTCAGCCCCGTGTCCAGTAAACAACACTGATACTCAGCTCTGTGACCTGTAGACAGCTCTGATACTCAGCTCTGTGACTAGTAAACAGCACTGATACTCAGCTCTGTGACCAGAAAACAACACTGATACTCAGTTCTCTGATCAGTAAACACCAGTGATACTCAGTTCTGTGACCTGTAAACGACACTGATACTCAGCCCTGTGTCCAGTAATCAGCACTGATACTGAGCTCTGTGCCCTGATATCAGCACTGATACTCAGTTGTGTGACCAGTAAACACCACTGATACTCAGTTATGAGACCTGTAAACGACACTGATACTCAGCCCTGTCTCCAGTAATCAGCACTGATATTCAGCTCTGTGACTAGTATGCAGCACTGATACTCAGCTCTGTGTCCAGTAAACAACACCGATACTCAGTTCTGTGACCTATAAACACACTCATTATGAGTTCTGTGACCTGTAAACTACACTGATACTCAGTTCTGTGACATTTAAGCACACTGATACTCAGTTCTGTGACTAGTAAACAGCAATGATACTCAGCTCTGTGTCAGTAAACAGCACTGATACTCAGCTCTGTGTCCAGTAAACAGCACTGATACTCAGCTCTGTGTCCAGTAAGCAGCACTGATACTCATTTCTGTGACCAGTAAACACGCTGATACTCATTTCTCTGACCAGTAAAAAGCACTGATTCTCAGCTCTGTGACGAGTAAGCAACAAGTTAGCAACACTGATACTCAGCTCTGCGACCAGTAAACAACCAACAACTAACACTGATATTCTACTCTGTGACTTGTAAACAGATGTGATACTCAGTTCTGTTCAGTAAACAACACTGATACTCTGCTCTGTGACCAGTAAACAACACTGATACTCTGCTATGTGACCAGTAAACAACACTGATACTCAACTCTCTGACCAGTAAGCAACACTGCTGCTCAATTCGTTGTCCAGTAAACAACATTGAAATGCGGCTCTGTGACGAGTAAGCAACACTGATACTCAGCCCCGTGTCCAGTAAACAACACTGATACTCAGCTCTGTGACCAGTGAAAAACACTGATACTCAGCTCTGTGACCAGTAAACAGTACTGATATTCAGCTCTGTGTCCAGTAAACAGCTCTGATACTCAGCTCTGTGACCAGTAAACACACTGATACTCAGTTCTGTGACCAGTAAAAAGCACTGATACTCATCTCTGTGACGAATAAGCAGCACTGATACTCAGCTCTGTGACAAGTAAACAACACTGATACTCAGTTCTGTGACCTTTAAGCACACTGATACACAGTTCTGTGACCAGAAATTAGTATTGATACTCAGCTCTGTGACAAGTAAACAACAAGTGAACGACTCTGATACTCAGCTCTGTGACCAGTAAACATCACTGATACTCAGTTCTGCGAGCAGAAAACACACTGATACTCAGTTCTGTGACCAGTAAAAAGCACTGATACTCAGCGCTGTGATGAGTAATCAACACTGATACTCAGTTCTGCGACCAGTAAGCAACAAGTGAACAACACTGATAATCAGCTCTGTGACCAGTAAGCAGCACTGATGCTCAGCTCTGCAACCAGTAAGCAACCAGCAAACAACATTGATATTCAGCTCTGAGACTAGTAAACAGCTCTGATACTCAGCTCTGTGACCAATAAAAAACACTGATACTCAGCTCTGTGACCAGTAAACAATACTGATATTCAGCTTGTGCCCAGTAAACACACTGATACTCAATTCTGTGACCAGTAAAAAGCACTGATACTCAGATCTGTGACGAGTAAACAACAAGTTAGCAACACTGATACTCAACTCTGTGACCAGCAAACAGTACTGATACTCAGCTCTGCGACCAGTAAACACTCTGATACTCAGTTCTCTGACCAGTAAAAAGCACTTATACTCAGCTCTGTGATGGTTAAACAGCACTGATACGCAGCTCTGATATCAGTAAACAACACTGATACTCAGCTCTGCGACCAGTAAACAACCAGCAACTAACACTGATATTCTGCTCTGTGACTTGTAAACAGATCTGATACTCAGTTCTGTTCAGTAAACAACACTGATACTCAGCCCCGTGTCCAGTAAACAACACTGATACTCAGCTCTGTGACCTGTAGACAGCTCTGATACTCAGCTCTGTGACTAGTAAACAGCACTGATACTCAGCTCTGTGACCAGAAAACAACACTGATATTCAACTCTGTGACCAGTAAACAACACGGATACTCAGTTCTCTGATCAGTAAACACCAGTGATACTCAGTTCTGTGACCTGTAAACGACACTGATACTCAGCCCTGTGTCCAGTAATCAGCACTGATACTGAGCTCTGTGCCCTGATATCAGCACTGATACTCAGTTGTGTGACCAGTAAACACCACTGATACTCAGTTATGAGACCTGTAAACGACACTGATACTCAGCCCTGTCTCCAGTAATCAGCACTGATATTCAGCTCTGTGACTAGTATGCAGCACTGATACTCAGCTCTGTGTCCAGTAAACAACACCGATACTCAGTTCTGTGACCTATAAACACACTCATTATGAGTTCTGTGACCTGTAAACTACACTGATACTCAGTTCTGTGACATTTAAGCACACTGATACTCAGTTCTGTGACTAGTAAACAGCAATGATACTCAGCTCTGTGTCAGTAAACAGCACTGATACTCAGCTCTGTGTCCAGTAAACAGCACTGATACTCAGCTCTGTGTTCAGTAAACAGCACTGATACTCATTTCTGTGACCAGTAAACACGCTGATACTCATTTCTCTGACCAGTAAAAAGCACTGATTCTCAGCTCTGTGACGAGTAAGCAACAAGTTAGCAACACTGATACTCAGCTCTGCGACCAGTAAACAACCAACAACTAACACTGATATTCTACTCTGTGACTTGTAAACAGATCTGATACTCAGTTCTGTTCAGTAAACAACACTGATACTCTGCTCTGTGACCAGTAAACAACACTGATACTCTGCTATGTGACCAGTAAACAACACTGATACTCAGCTCTCTGACCAGTAAGCAACACTGCTGCTCAATTCGTTGTCCAGTAAACAACATTGAAATGCGGCTCTGTGACGAGTAAGCAACACTGATACTCAGCCCCGTGTCCAGTAAACAACACTGATACTCAGCTCTGTGACCAGTGAAAAACACTGATACTCAGCTCTGTGACCAGTAAACAGTACTGATATTCAGCTCTGTGTCCAGTAAACAGCTCTGATACTCAGCTCTGTGACCAGTAAACACACTGATACTCAGTTCTGTGACCAGTAAAAAGCACTGATACTCATCTCTGTGACGAATAAGCAGCACTGATACTCAGCTCTGTGACAAGTAAACAACACTGATACTCAGTTCTGTGACCTTTAAGCAAACGGATACACAGTTCTGTGACCAGTAATTAGTATTGATACTCAGATCTGTGACCAGTAAATACCACTAATACACAGCTCTGTGACCAGTAAACAACACTGATATTCAGCTCTGTGACTAGTAAACAGCAATGATACTCTGCTCTGTGTCCAGTAAACAGCACTGATACTCAGCTCTGTGTCCAGTAAACAGCACTGATACTGAGCTCTGTGTCCAGTAAACAGCACTGATACTCATTTCTGTGACCAGTAAACACACTGATACTCATTTCTCTGACAGTAAAAAGCACTAATTCTCAGCTCTGTGACGAGTAAGCAACAAGTTAGCAACACTGATACTCAACTCTGTGACCAGTAAACAGCACTGATACTCAGCTCTGCGACCAGTAAACACTCTGATACTCAGTTCTCTGACTAGTAAAAAGCACTTATACTCAGTTCTGTGATGGTTAAACAGCACTGATACGCAGCTCTGTGACCAGTAAACAACACTGATACTCAGCTCTGCGACCAGTAAACAACCAGCAACTAACACTGATATTCTGCTCTGTGACTTGTAAACAGATCTGATACTCAGTTCTGTTCAGTAAACAACACTGATACTCTGCTCTCTGACTAGTAAACAACACTGATACTCAGCTCTCTGACCAGTAAGCAACACTGATACTCAATTCGTTGTCCAGTAAACAACATTGAAATGTGGCTCTGTGACGAGTAAGCAACACTGATACTCAGCCCCGTGTCCAGTAAACAACACTGATACTCAGCTCTGTGACCAGTGAAAAACACTGATACTCAGCTCTGTGACCAGTAAACAGTACTGATATTCAGCTCTGTGTCCAGTAAACAGCTCTGATACTCAGCTCTGTGACCAGTAAACACACTGATACTCAGTTCTGTGACCAGTAAAAAGCACTGATACTCATCTCTGTGACGAATAAGCAGCACTGATACTCAGCTCTGTGACAAGTAAACAACACTGATACTCAGTTCTGTGACCTTTAAGCACACTGATATACAGTTCTGTGACCAGTAATTAGTATTGATACTCAGATCTGTGACCAGTAAATACCACTAATACACAGCTCTGTGACCAGTAAACAACACTGATATTCAGCTCTGTGACTAGTAAACAGCAATGATACTCTGCTCTGTGACCAGTAAACAACACTGATACTCAGCTCTCTGACCAGTAAGCAACACTGCTGCTCAATTCGTTGTCCAGTAAACAACATTGAAATGCGGCTCTGTGACGAGTAAGCAACACTGATACTCAGCCCCGTGTCCAGTAAACAACACTGATACTCAGCTCTGTGACCAGTGAAAAACACTGATACTCAGCTCTGTGACCAGTAAACAGTACTGATATTCAGCTCTGTGTCCAGTAAACAGCTCTGATACTCAGCTCTGTGACCAGTAAACACACTGATACTCAGTTCTGTGACCAGTAAAAAGCACTGATACTCATCTCTGTGACGAATAAGCAGCACTGATACTCAGCTCTGTGACAAGTAAACAACACTGATACTCAGTTCTGTGACCTTTAAGCACACTGATACACAGTTCTGTGACCAGAAATTAGTATTGATACTCAGCTCTGTGACCAGTAAATACCACTAATACACAGCTCTGTGACCAGTAAACAACACTGATATTCAGCTCTGTGACTAGTAAACAGCAATGATACTCAGCTCTGTGTCCAGTAAACAGCACTGATACTGAGCTCTGCGTCCAGTAAACAGCACTGATACTCATTTCTGTGACCAGTAAACACACTGATACTCATTTCTCTGACAGTAAAAAGCACTGATTCTCAGCTCTGTGACGAGTAAGCAACAAGTTAGCAACACTGATACTCAACTCTGTGTCCAGTAAAGAGCAGTGATACTCAGCTCTGTGTCCAGTAAACAGCACTGATACTCAGTTCTGCGACCAGTAAACAACCAGTAAACCACATTGACATTCAGCTCTGTGTCCAGTAAACAACACTGATACTCAGCTCTGCGACCAGTAAACAACCAGCAACTAACACTGATATTCTGCTCTGTGACTTGTAGACAGATCTGATACTCAGTTCTGTTCAGTAAACAACACTGATACTCTGCTCTCTGACCAGTAAACAACACTGATACTCAGCTATCTGACCAGTAAGCAACACTGATACTCAATTCGTTGTCCAGTAAACAACATTGAAATGTGGCTCCGTGACGAGTAAGCAACACTGATACTCAGCACGTGTCCAGTAAACAACACTGATACTCAGCTCTGTGACCAGTGAAAAACACTAATACTCAGCTCTGTGACCAATAAAAAACAATGATACTCAGCCCCGTGTCCAGTAAACAACACTGATAATCAGCTCAGTGACCAGTAAACAGCACTGATACTCAGCTCTGTGACCAGTAAACACACTGATAGTCAGTTCTGCGACCAGTAAAAAGCACTGATACTCATCTCTGTGACGAGTAAACAGCACTGATACTCAGTTCTGTGACAAGTAAACAACAAGTGAACGACTCTGATACTCAGCTCTGTGACCAGTAAACATCACTGATACTCAGTTCTGCGAGCAGAAAACACACTGATACTCAGTTCTGTGACGAGTAAACAGCACTGATACTCAGCTCTGTGACAAGTAAACATCAAGTCAACGACTCTGATACTCAGCTCTGCAACCAGCAAACAACCAGTAAACAACATTGATATTCAGCTCTGAGACTAGTAAACAGCACTGATACTCAGCTATGTGACCAATAAACAATACTGATATTCAGCTTGTGCCCAGTAAACATCAATGATACTCAGATCTGTGTACAGTAATCAGCACTGATACTCAGTTCTGTGACCAGTAAACAGCAATGACACTCAGCATTGTGACCAGTTAACAGCACTGATACGCAGCTCTGTGACCTGTAGACAGCTCTGATACTCAGCTCTGTGACTAGTAAACAGCACTGATATTCAGCGCTGTGACCAGAAAACAACACTGATACTCACCTCCGTGACAGTAAACAACACGGATACTCAGTTGTCTGATCAGTAAACACCAATGATACACAGTTCTGTGACCTGCAAACGACACTGATACTCAGCCCTGTGTCCAGTAATCAGCACTGATACTGAGCTCTGTGACCTGAAATCAGCACTGATACTCAGTGGTGTGACCAGTAAACAGCACTGATACTCAGTTCTGTGACCTTTAGACGACACTGATACTCAGCCCTGTGTTCAGTAATCAGCATTGATATTCAGCTCTGTGACTAGTATGCAGCACTGATACTCAGCTCTGCGACCAGTAAACTAACAGTAAACAACACTGATACTCAGTTCTGTGACCTTTAAGCACACTGATACTCAGTTCCGTGACAGTAATCAGTATTGATACTCAGCTCTGTGACCAGTAAATGCCACTGTTACTCAGCTCTGTGACCAGTAAACAACACTGATATTCAGCTCTGTGACTAGTAAACAGCACTGATACTCAGCTCTGTGTCCAGTAAAAAGCACTGATACTCAGCTCTGTGTCCAGTAAACAGCACTGATACTCATTTCTGTGACCAGTAAAAAGCACTGATACTCAGCTCTGTGACGAGTAAACAACAAGTTAGTAACACTGATACTCAGCTCTGTGACCAGTGAAAAACATTGATACTCAGCTCTGTGACCAGTAAACAATACTGATATTCAGCTCTGTGTACAGTAAACAACTGTGATACTCAGCTCAGTGACCAGTAAACAGCACTGATACTCAGCTCTGTGACCAGTAAACACACTGATACTCAGTTCTGCGACCAGTAAAAAGCACTGATACTCATCTCTGTGACGAGTAAACAGCACTGATACTCAGCTCTGTGACAAGTAAACAACAAGTGAACGACTCTGATACTCAGCTCTGTGACCAGTAAACATCACTGATACTCAGTTCTGCGAGCAGAAAACACACTGATACTCAGTTCTGTGACCAGTAAAAAGCACTGATACTCAGCGCTGTGATGAGTAAACAACACTGATACTCAGTTCTGCGACCAGTAAGCAACAAGTGAACAACACTGATAATCAGCTCTGTGACCAGTAAGCAGCACTGATGCTCAGCTCTGCAACCAGTATGCAACCAGCAAACAACATTGATATTCAGCTCTGAGACTAGTAAACAGCTCTGATACTCAGCTCTGTGACCAATAAAAAACACTGATACTCAGCTCTGTGACCAGTAAACAATACTGATATTCAGCTTGTGCCCAGTAAACACACTGATACTCAATTCTGTGACCAGTAAAAAGCACTGATACTCAGATCTGTGACGAGTAAACAACAAGTTAGCAACACTGATACTCAACTCTGTGACCAGCAAACAGTACTGATACTCAGCTCTGCGACCAGTAAACACTCTGATACTCAGTTCTCTGACCAGTAAAAAGCACTTATACTCAGCTCTGTGATGGTTAAACAGCACTGATACGCAGCTCTGTGATCAGTAAACAACACTGATACTCAGCTCTGCGACCAGTAAACAACCAGCAACTAACACTGATATTCTGCTCTGTGACTTGTAAACAGATCTGATACTCAGTTCTGTTCAGTAAACAACACTGATACTCTGCTCTGTGACCAGTAAGCAACACTGATACTCAATTCGTTGTCCAGTAAACAACATTGAAATGCGGCTCTGTGACGAGTAAGCAACACTGATACTCAGCCCCGTGTACAGTAAAGAACACTGATACTCAGCTCTGTGACCAGTGAAAAACACTGATACTCAGCTCTATGACCAGTAAACAGTACTGATATTCAGCTCTGTGTCCAGTAAACAGCTCTGATACTCAGCTCAGTGACCAGTAAACAGCACTGATACTCAGCTCTGTGACCAGTAAACACACTGATACTCAGTTCTGTGACCAGTAAAAAGCACTGAAACTCATCTCTGTGACGAGTAAACAGCACTGATACTCAGCTCTGTGACAAGTAAACATCAAGTCAACGACTCTGATACTCAGCTCTGCAACCAGCATACAACCAGTAAACAACATTGATATTCAGCTCTGAGACTAGTAAACAGCACTGATACTCAGCTCTGTGACCAATAAACAATACTGATATTCAGCTTGTGCCCAGTAAACATCAATGATACTCAGATCTGTGTACAGTAATCAGCACTGATACTCAGTTCTGTGACCAGTAAACAGCAATGACACTCAGCATTGTGACCAGTTAACAGCACTGATACGCAGCTCTGTGACCTGTAGACAGCTCTGATACTCAGCTCTGTGACTAGTAAACAGCACTGATATTCAGCTCTGTGACCAGAAAACAACACTGATACTCACCTCTGTGACAGTAAACAACACGGATACTCAGTTGTCTGATCAGTAAACACCAATGATACACAGTTCTGTGACCTGTAAACGACACTGATACTCAGCCCTGTGTCCAGTAATCAGCACTGATACTGAGCTCTGTGACCTGAAATCAGCACTGATACTCAGTGGTGTGACCAGTAAACAGCACTGATACTCAGTTCTGTGACCTTTAGACGACACTGATACTCAGCCCTGTGTTCAGTAATCAGCATTGATATTCAGCTCTGTGACTAGTATGCAGCACTGATACTCAGCTCTGCGACCAGTAAACTAACAGTAAACAACACTGATACTCAGTTCTGTGACCTTTAAGCACACTGATACTCAGTTCCGTGACAGTAATCAGTATTGATACTCAGCTCTGTGACCAGTAAACGCCACTGTTACTCAGCTCTGTGACCAGTAAACAACACTGATATTCAGCTCTGTGACTAGTAAACAGCACTGATACTCAGCTCTGTGTCCAGTAAACAGCACTGATACTCATTTCTGTGACCAGTAAAAAGCACTGATACTGAGCTCTGTGACGAGTAAACAACAAGTTAGTAACACTGATACTCAGCTCTGTGACCAGTGAAAAACATTGATACTCAGCTCTGTGACCAGTAAACAATACTGATATTCAGCTCTGTGTACAGTAAACAACTGTGATACTCAGCTCAGTGACCAGTAAACATCACTGATACTCAGTTCTGCGAGCAGAAAACACACTGATACTCAGTTCTGTGACCAGTAAAAAGCACTGATACTCAGCGCTGTGATGAGTAAACAACACTGATACTCAGTTCTGCGACCAGTAAGCAACAAGTGAACAACACTGATAATCAGCTCTGTGACCAGTAAGCAGCACTGATACTCAGTTCTGCAACCAGTAAGCAACCAGCAAACAACATTGATATTCAGCTCTGAGACTAGTAAACAGCTCTGATACTCAGCTCTGTGACCAATAAAAAACACTGATACTCAGCTCTGTGACCAGTAAACAATACTGATATTCAGCTTGTGCCCAGTAAACACACTGATACTCAATTCTGTGACCAGTAAAAAGCACTGATACTCAGATCTGTGACGAGTAAACAACAAGTTAGCAACACTGATACTCAACTCTGTGACCAGCAAACAGTACTGATACTCAGCTCTGCGACCAGTAAACACTCTGATACTCAGTTCTCTGACCAGTAAAAAGCACTTATACTCAGCTCTGTGATGGTTAAACAGCACTGATACGCAGCTCTGTGATCAGTAAACAACACTGATACTCAGCTCTGCGACCAGTAAACAACCAGCAACTAACACTGATATTCTGCTCTGTGACTTGTAAACAGATCTGATACTCAGTTCTGTTCAGTAAACAACACTGATACTCTGCTCTGTGACCAGTAAGCAACACTGATACTCAATTCGTTGTCCAGTAAACAACATTGAAATGCGGCTCTGTGACGAGTAAGCAACACTGATACTCAGCCCCGTGTACAGTAAAGAACACTGATACTCAGCTCTGTGACCAGTGAAAAACACTGATACTCAGCTCTATGACCAGTAAACAGTACTGATATTCAACTCTGTGTCCAGTAAACAGCTCTGATACTCAGCTCAGTGACCAGTAAACAGCACTGATACTCAGCTCTGTGACCAGTAAACACACTGATACTCAGTTCTGTGACCAGTAAAAAGCACTGAAACTCATCTCTGTGACGAGTAAACAGCACTGATACTCAGCTCTGTGACAAGTAAACATCAAGTCAACGACTCTGATACTCAGCTCTGCAACCAGCAAACAACCAGTAAACAATATTGATATTCAGCTCTGAGACTAGTAAACAGCACTGATACTCAGTTCTGTGACCAATAAAAAACACTGATACTCAGCTCTGTGACCAATAAACAATACTGATATTCAGCTTGTGCCCAGTAAACATCAATGATACTCAGATCTGTGTACAGTAATCTGCACTGATACTCAGTTCTGTGACCAGTAAACAGCAATGGCACTCAGCATTGTGACCAGTTAACAGCACTGATACGCAGCTCTGTGACCTGTAGACAGCTCTGATACTCAGCTCTGTGACTAGTAAACAGCACTGATACTCAGCTCTGTGACCAGAAAACAACACTGATACTCACCTCTGTGACTGTAAACAACACGGATACTCAGTTGTCTGATCAGTAAACACCAATGATACACAGTTCTGTGACCTGTAAACGACACTGATACTCAGCCCTGTGTCCAGTAATCAGCACTGATACTGAGCTCTGTGACCTGAAATCAGCACTGATACTCAGTGGTGTGACCAGTAAACAGCACTGATACTCAGTTCTGTGACCTTTAGACGACACTGATACTCAGCCCGGTGTTCAGTAATCAGCATTGATATTCAGCTCTGTGACTAGTATGCAGCACTGATACTCAGCTCTGCGACCAGTAAACTACCAGTAAACAACACTGATACTCAGTTCTGTGACCTTTAAGCACACTGATACTCAGTTCCGTGACAGTAATCAGTATTGATACTCAGCTCTGTGACCAGTAAATGCCACTGTTACTCAGCTCTGTGACCAGTAAACAACACTGATATTCAGCTCTATGACCAGTAAACAGTACTGATATTCAACTCTGTGTCCAGTAAACAGCTCTGATACTCAGCTCAGTGACCAGTAAACAGCACTGATACTCAGCTCTGTGACCAGTAAACACACTGATACTCAGTTCTGTGACCAGTAAAAAGCACTGAAACTCATCTCTGTGACGAGTAAACAGCACTGATACTCAGCTCTGTGACAAGTAAACATCAAGTCAACGACTCTGATACTCAGCTCTGCAACCAGCAAACAACCAGTAAACAATATTGATATTCAGCTCTGAGACTAGTAAACAGCACTGATACTCAGTTCTGTGACCAATAAAAAACACTGATACTCAGCTCTGTGACCAATAAACAATACTGATATTCAGCTTGTGCCCAGTAAACATCAATGATACTCAGATCTGTGTACAGTAATCTGCACTGATACTCAGTTCTGTGACCAGTAAACAGCAATGGCACTCAGCATTGTGACCAGTTAACAGCACTGATACGCAGCTCTGTGACCTGTAGACAGCTCTGATACTCAGCTCTGTGACTAGTAAACAGCACTGATACTCAGCTCTGTGACCAGAAAACAACACTGATACTCACCTCTGTGACTGTAAACAACACGGATACTCAGTTGTCTGATCAGTAAACACCAATGATACACAGTTCTGTGACCTGTAAACGACACTGATACTCAGCCCTGTGTCCAGTAATCAGCACTGATACTGAGCTCTGTGACCTGAAATCAGCACTGATACTCAGTGGTGTGACCAGTAAACAGCACTGATACTCAGTTCTGTGACCTTTAGACGACACTGATACTCAGCCCGGTGTTCAGTAATCAGCATTGATATTCAGCTCTGTGACTAGTATGCAGCACTGATACTCAGCTCTGCGACCAGTAAACTACCAGTAAACAACACTGATACTCAGTTCTGTGACCTTTAAGCACACTGATACTCAGTTCCGTGACAGTAATCAGTATTGATACTCAGCTCTGTGACCAGTAAATGCCACTGTTACTCAGCTCTGTGACCAGTAAACAACACTGATATTCAGCTCTGTGACTAGTAAACAGCACTGATACTCAGCTCTGTGTCCAGTAAAAAGCACTGATACTCAGCTCTGTGTCCAGTAAACAGCACTGATACTCATTTCTCTGACCAGTAAAAAGCACTGATACTCAGCTCTGTGACGAGTAAACAGCAAGTTAGTAACACTGATACTCAGCTCTGTGACCAGTAAACAGCACTGTTACTCAGCTCTGTGATGGTGAAACAGCACTGATACGCAGCTCTGTGACCAGTAAACAACACTGATACTCAGCTCTGCGACCAGTAAACAACCAGCAACTAACACTGATATTCTGCTCTGTGACTTGTAAACAGATCTGATACTCAGTTCTGTTTAGTAAACAACACTGATACTCTGCTCTGTGACCAGTAAACAACACTGATACTCAGCTCTCTGATCAGTAAGCAACACTGATACTCTGCTCTGTGTCCAGTAAACAACATTGATACTCAGCTCTGTGACCAGTGAAAAACACTGATACTCAGCTCTGTGACCAGTAAAAAGTACTGATATTCAGCTCTGTGTCCAGTAAACAGCTCTGATACTCAACTCAGCGACCAGAAAACAGCACTGATACTCAGCTCTGTGACCAGTAAACACACTGATACACAGTTCTGTGACCAGTAAAAGGCACTGATACTCATCTCTGTGACGAGTAAACAGCACTGATACTCAGCTCTGTGACAAGTAAACAACAAGTGAACGACTCTGATACTCAGCTCTGTGACCAGTAAACATCAATGAAACTCAGTTCTGCGACCAGTAAACACGCTGATACTCAGTTCTGTGACCAGTGAAAAGCACTGATATTCAGCGCAGTGATGAGTAAACAACACTGATACTCAGTTCTGCGAAGAGTAAACAACAAGTGAACAACACTGATGCTCAGCTCTGTGACCAGTAAACAGCACTAATATTCAGCTCTGTGACTAGTAAACAGCACTGATACTCAGCTCTGTGTCCAGTAAAAAGCACTGATACTCAGCTCTGTGTCCAGTAAACAGCACTGATACTCATTTCTCTGACCAGTAAAAAGCACTGATACTCAGCTCTGTGACGAGTAAACAGCAAGTTAGTAACACTGATACTCATCTCTGTGACGAGTAAACAGCACTGATACTCAGCTCTGTGACAAGTAAACAACAAGTGAACGACTCTGATACTCAGCTCTGTGACCAGTAAACATCAATGAAACTCAGTTCTGCGACCAGTAAACACGCTGATACTCAGTTCTGTGACCAGTGAAAAGCACTGATATTCAGCGCAGTGATGAGTAAACAACACTGATACTCAGTTCTGCGAAGAGTAAACAACAAGTGAACAACACTGATGCTCAGCTCTGTGACCAGTAAACAGCACTAATACTCAGCTCTGCGACCAATAAAAAACACTGATACTCAGCTCTGTGACCAGTAAACAGTACTGATATTCAGCTTGTGCCCAGTAAACATCACTGATACTCAGTTCTGTGACCAGTAAGCAACACTGATACTCAGATCTGTGTCCAGTAATCAGCACTGATACTCAGTTCTGTGACCAGTAAACAGCACTGACACTCAGCATTGTGACCAGTTAACAGCACTGATACGCAGCTCTGTGACCTGTAGACAGCTCTGATACTCAGCTCTGTGACTGGTAAACAGCACTGATAATCAGCTCTGTGACCGGAAAACAACACTGATACTCAACTCTGTGACCAGTAAACAACACGGATACTCAGTTCTCTGATCAGTAAACACCACTGCTACTCAGTTCTGTGACCTGTAAATGACACTGATACTCAGCCCTGTGTCCAGTAATCAGCACTGATACTGAGCTCTGTGCCCTGAAATCAGCACTGATACTCAGTTGTGTGACCAGTAAACACCACTGATACTCAGTTCTGTGACCTGTAAACGACACTGATACTCAGCCCTGTGTCCAGTAATCAGCACTGATATTCAGCTCTGTGACTAGTATGCAGCACTGATACTCAGCTCTGTGTCCAGTAAACCACACCGATACTCAGTTCTGTGACCTATAAACACACTCATTATGAGTTCTGTGACCAGTAAACTACACTGATACTCAGTTCTGTGACCTTTAAGCACACTGATACTCAGTTCTGTGACCAGTAAACAGTATTGATACTCAGCTCTGTGACCATTAAATACCACTGATAATCAGCTCTGTGACCAGTAAACAACACTGATATTCAGCTCTGTGACTAGTAAACAGCACTGATACTCAACTCTGTGTCCAGTAAACAGCACTGATACACAGCTCTGTGTCCAGTAAACAGCACTGATACTCATTTCTGTGACCAGTAAACACACTGATACTCAGCTCTCTGACGAGTAAACAACAAGTTAGCAACACTGATACTCAGCTCTGTGACCAGTAAACAGCACTGATACTCAGCTCTGTGACCAGTAAACACTCTGATACTCAGTTCTCTGACCAGTAAAAAGCACTTATACTCAGCTCTGTGATGGTTAAACAGCACTGATACGCAGCTCTGTGACCAGTAAACAACACTGATACTCATCTCTGCGACCAGTAAACAACCAGCAACTAACACTGATATTCTGCTCTGTGACTTGTAAACAGATCTGATACTCAGTTCTGTTCAGTAAACAACACTGATACTCTGCACTGTGACCAGTAAACAACACTGATACTCAGCTCTCTGTCCAGTAAACAGCACTGATACCCAGCACTGTGACCAGTAAACACACTGATACTCAGTTCTGTGACCTGTAAAAAGCACTGATACTCAGCACTGTGATGAGTAAACAACACTGATACTCAGTTCTGCGACCAGTAAACAACAAGTGAACAACACTGATACTCAGCTCTGTGACCAGTAAACAGCACTGATACTCAGATCTGCAACCAGTAAACAACCAGTAAACAACACTGATATTCAGCTCTGAGACTAGTAAACAGCACTGATACTCAGTTCTGTGACCAGTAAACACACTGATACTCAGCTCTGTGACCAGTAAACAGCACTGATACGGAGCTATTTGACCAGTAAAAAGCACTGATACTCAGCTCTGTGACCTGTAACAGCACTGATACTCAGCTCTGTGACCAGTTAACAACTCTGATAGTCAGCTCTGTGACCAGTAAACAGAACTGATTCGCAGCTCTGCGAATAGCAAACAACCCGTAAACAACATTGATATTCAGTTCTGTGATCAATAAGCACCACTGACACTCAGCTCTATGACCAGTAAGCACCACTGACACTCAGCTCTATGACCAGTAACAGCACTGATATTCAGCTCTGTGACCGCTAAAAAGCTCTGATACTCAGCTCTGTGACCAGTAAACATCACTGATAGTCAGCTCTGTGACCTGTAAAAAGAACGGTTACTCAGCTCTGTGACCAGAAAACAACACTGATACTCAGCTTTGTGACCAGTTAACAACACTGATACTCAGCACTGCGATCAGTAAACACCACTGATACTGAGTTCAGCGTCAAGTGAAAATCACTAATACACAGTTCGGTTTCCAGTAAACAACACTGCTACTCAGCTCTGTGACCAGTAAACAGCACTGATACTCAGCTTTGCAATCAGTAAACAATCAGTAAACAACACTGATATTCAGCTCTGAGACTAGTAAACAGCACTGATACTCAGTTCAGTGACCAGTAAGCACACTGATACTCAGCTCTATGACCAGTAAACAGCCCTGATACTCAGCTCTGTCACCTGTAAACAGCTCTGATACTCAGCTCTGTGACTAGTAAACAGCACTGATACTCAGTTCTGTGACCAGTAAACAGCACTGATACTCAGCTTTGCAATCAGTAAACAATCAGTAAACAACACTGATATTCAGCTCTGAGACTAGTAAACAACTCTGATACTCTGCTCTGTGTCCAGTAATCAGCACTGATACTGAACTCTCTGTCCTGTAAACAGCACTGATATTCAGTTGTGTGACCATTAAAGCACACTGATACTCAGTTCTGTGACAAGCATTCAGCACTAATACTCAGCTCTGTGACCAGTAAACAGCACTGATACTCAGCTCTGTGAAGAGTAAACAACACGGATATTCAGCTCTGTGACTAGAAAACAGCACTGATACTCAGCTCTGTGTCCAGTAAACAACACTGATACGCTGCTGTGAGTCCAGTAATCAGGACTGATACTGAGCTCTGTGTCCTGTAAACAGCACTAATACTCAGTTGTGTGACCATTAAACCACACTGATACTCAGTTCTGTGACCAGTAATCAGCCCTGATACTCAGCTCTGTGACCAGTAAACAACTAGCTAAGAACACTGATATTCTGCTCTGTGACTAGTAAACAGAACCGATACTCAGTTCTGTGACAAGTAAACACACTGATACTCAGTTCTGTGACCAGTAAACTGCACTGATGCTTAGCATTGTGACCAGTAAACAACACTGATACTCAGCTCTGTGACCTGTAAACTGCTCTGATACTCAGCTCTGTGGCCAGTAAAAAAATCTGATATTTAGCTCTGTGCCTAGTAAACAACACAGATATTCAGCTTTGTGACTAGTAAACAGCACTGATACTCAGTTCTGTTCAGTAAACAACACTGATACTCTGCTCTGTGACCAGTAAACAACACTGATACTCAGCTCTCTGACCAGTAAACAACACTGATACTCAGCTCTGTGACCTGTAAACTGCTCTGATACTCAGCTCTGTGGCCAGTAAAAAAATCTGATATTTAGCTCTGTGCCTAGTAAACAACACAGATATTCAGCTTCGTGACTAGTAAACTGCACTGATACTCAGTTCTGTTCAGTAAACAACACTGATACTCTGCTCTGTGACCAGTAAACAACACTAATACTCAGCTCTCTGACCAGTAAACAACAGTGATACTCAGCTCGTTATCCAGTAAACAACATTGATATGTGGCTCTGAGACGAGTAAACAACAGTGATACTCAGCCCCGTGTCCAGTAAACAGTACTGATATTCAGCTTGTGTCCAGTAAACAACACTGATACTCAGTTTTGTAACCTGTAAACAACACTGATACTCAGATCTGTGTCCAGTAATCAGCACTGATACTCAGTTCTGTGACCAGTAAACAGCACTGATACTCAGCATTGTGACCAATTAACAGCACTGATACGCAGCTCTGTGACCTGTAGACAGCTCTGATACTCAGCTCTGTGACCAGTAAACAACACTGATACTCAGCTCGTTATCCAGTAAACAACATTGATATGTGGCTCTGAGACGAGTAAACAACAGTGATACTCAGCCCCGTATCCAGTAAACAGTACTGATATTCAGCTTGTGCCCAGTAAACAACACTGATACTCATTTCTGTGACCTGTAAACAACACTGATACTCAGCTCTGTGTCCAGTAATCAGCACTCATAGTCAGTTCAGTGACCAGTAAACAGCTCTGATACTCAGCTCTGTGACTAGTAAACAGCACTGATACTCAGCTCTGTGACCAGTAAACAACACTGATACTCAACTCGGTGACCAGTAAATAACACGGATACTCAGTTCTCTGATCAGTAAACGCCACTGATACTCAGTTCTGTGACCTGTAAACGACACTGATACTCAGCCCTGTGTCCAGTAATCAGCACTGATACTGAGCTCTGTATCCTGAAATCAGCACTGATACCCAGTTGAGTGACCAGTAAACACCACTGATACTCAGTTCTGTGACCTGTAAACGACACTGATACTCAGCCCTGTGTCCAGTAATCAGCACAAGACTGAGCTCTGTGCCCTGAAATCAGCACTGATACTCAGTTGTGTGACCAGTAAACCACACCGATACTCAGTTCTGTGACCTATAAACACACTCATACTCAGTTCTGTGACCAGTAAACTACATTGATACTCAGTTCTGTGACCTTTAAACACACTGATACTCAGTTCTGTGACCAGTAATCAGTATTGATACTCAGCTCTGTGAGCAGTAAATACCACTGATACTCACCTCTGTGACCAGTAAACAACACTGATATTCAGCTCTGTGACTAGTAAACAGCACTGATACTCAGCTCTGTGTCCAGTAAAGAGCAGTGATACTCAGCTCTGTGTCCAGTAAACAGCACTGATACTCAGTTCTGCGACCAGTAAACAACCAGTAAACCACATTGACATTCAGCTCTGTGTCCAGTAAACACCACTGATACTCACCTCTGTGTCCAGTAAACATACTGATACTCAGTTCGGTACCGAGTAAACAAAATTGTTACTCTGCCCTGTGACCAGTAAACAACATTGATACTCTGCTCTGTGTCCAGTAATCAGCACTGATACTGAGCTCTGTGTCCTGTAAACACCACTGAAACTCAGCTGTGTGAACATTAAACCACACTGATACTCAGTTCTTTGGTCTATAAACACACTGATACTCAGTTCTGTGACAAGTATTCAGCACTGATACTCAGCTTTGTGACCAGTAAACAGCACTGATACTCTGCTCTGTGTCCAGTAATCAGCACTGATACTGAGCTCTGTGTCCTGTAAACACCACTGATACTCAGTTGTGTGACCATTAAACCACACTGATACTCAGTTCTTTGATCTATAAACACACTGATACTCAGTTCGGTGACAAGTATTCAGCACTGATACTCAGCTCTGTGACCAGTAAACAGCACTGATACTCAGCTCTGTGTAGACTAAACAACACGGATTTTCAGCTCTGTTACAAGCAAACAGCACAGATACTCAGCTCTGTGTGCAGTAAATAATACTGATACGCCGCTATGAGTCCAGTAATCAGCACTGATACTGAGCTCTGTGTCCTGTAAACAGCACTGATACTCAGTTGTTTGACCATTTAACAACACTGATACTCAGCTCTGAGACCAGCAAACATCACTGATACGGAAAGACTACGCTCTGTGACCTGTAAACAGCTCTGATACTCAGCTCTGTGACCAGTAAACAGCACTGATACACAGCTCTGTATCCAGTAAACAACCAGCTAACAATACTGATATTCTGCTCTGTGACTAATAAACAGAACTGATACTCAGTTCTGTGACCAGTAAACAGACTGATACTGAGCTCTGGGTCCTGTAAACAGCACTGATACTCAGTTGTGTGACCATTAAACCACACTGATACTCAGTTCTGTGACCAGTAATCAGCACTGATACTCAGCTCTGTGACCAGTAAACAACCAGCTAACAACACTGATATTCTGCTCTGTGACTAGTAAACAGAACCGATACTCAGTTCTGTGGCAAGTTAACACACTATACTCAGTTCTGTGACCAGTAAACTGCACTGATACTCAGCATTGTGACCAGTAAACAGTACTGATACTCAGCTCTGTGACCTGTAAACTGCTCTGATACTCAGCTCTGTGACCAGTAAACAAAACTGATAGTTAGCTCTGTGCCTAGTAAACAACACAGATATTCAGCTTTGTTACCAGTTAACAGCACTGATACTCAGTTCTGTTCAGTAAACAACACTGATTCTGTGCTCTGTGACCAGTAAACAACACTGATACTCAGCTCTCTGACCATTAAACAACACTGATACTCAGCTCGTTATCGAGTAAACAACATTGATACTCTGCCCTGTGGCCAGTAAACAACACTGATACTCTGCTCTGTGTCCAGTAATCAGCACTGATACTGAGCTCTGTGTCCTGTAAACACCACTGAAACTCAGCTGTGTGACCATTAAACCACACTGATACTCAGTTCTTTGGTCTATAAACACACTGATACTCAGTTCTGTGACAAGTATTCAGCACTGATACTCAGCTTTGTGACCAGTAAACAGCACTGATACTCTGCTCTGTGTCCAGTAATCTGCACTGATACTGAGCTCTGTGTCCTGTAAACACCACTGATACTCAGTTGTGTGACCATTAAACCACACTGATACTCAGTTCTTTGATCAATAAACACACTGATACTCAGTTCTGTGACCAGTAAACAGGACTGATACTCAGCATTGTGACCAATTAACAGCACTGATACGCAGCTCTGTGACCTGTAGACAGCTCTGATACTCAGCTCTGTGACCAGTAAACAACACTGATACTCAGCTCGTTATCCAGTAAACAACATTGATATGTGGCTCTGAGACGAGTAAACAACAGTGATACTCAGCCCCGTATCCAGTAAACAGTACTGATATTCAGCTTGTGCCCAGTAAACAACACTGATACTCATTTCTGTGACCTGTAAACAACACTGATACTCAGCTCTGTGTCCAGTAATCAGCACTCATAGTCAGTTCAGTGACCAGTAAACAGCTCTGATACTCAGCTCTGTGACTAGTAAACAGCACTGATACTCAGCTCTGTGACCAGTAAACAACACTGATACTCAACTTGGTGACCAGTAAATAACACGGATACTCAGTTCTCTGATCAGTAAACGCCACTGATACTCAGTTCTGTGACCTGTAAACGACACTGATACTCAGCCCTGTGTCCAGTAATCTGCACTGATACTGAGCTCTGTATCCTGAAATCAGCACTGATACCCAGTTGAGTGACCAGTAAACACCACTGATACTCAGTTCTGTGACCTGTAAACGACACTGATACTCAGCCCTGTGTCCAGTAATCAGCACAAGACTGAGCTCTGTGCCCTGAAATCAGCACTGATACTCAGTTGTGTGACCAGTAAACCACACCGATACTCAGTTCTGTGACCTATAAACACACTCATACTCAGTTCTGTGACCAGTAAACTACATTGATACTCAGTTCTGTGACCTTTAAACACACTGATACTCAGTTGTGTGACCAGTAAACCACACCGATACTCAGTTCTGTGACCTATAAACACACTCATACTCAGTTCTGTGACCAGTAAACTACATTGATACTCAGTTCTGTGACCTTTAAACACACTGATATTCAGCTCTGTGACTAGTAAACAGCACTGATACTCAGCTCTGTGTCCAGAAAAGAGCAGTGATACTCAGCTCTGTGTCCAGTAAAAAGCACTGATACTCAGTTCTGCGACCAGTAAACAACCAGTAAACCACATTGATATTCAGCTCTGTGTCCAGTAAACACCACTGATAATCACCTCTGTGGCCAGTAAACATACTGATACTCAGTTCGGTACCGAGTAAACAAAATTGTTACTCTGCCCTGTGACCAGTAAACAACATTGATACTCTGCCCTGTGGCCAGTAAACAACACTGATACTCTGCTCTGTGTCCAGTAATCAGCACTGATACTGAGCTCTGTGTCCTGTAAACACCACTGAAACTCAGCTGTGTGACCATTAAACCACACTGATACTCAGTTCTTTGGTCTATAAACACACTGATACTCAGTTCTGTGACAAGTATTCAGCACTGATACTCAGCTTTGTGACCAGTAAACAGCACTGATACACTGCTCTGTGTCCAGTAATCAGCACTGATACTGAGCTCTGTGTCCTGTAAACACCACTGATACTCAGTTGTGTGACCATTAAACCACACTGATACTCAGTTCTTTGATCAATAAACACACTGATACTCAGTTCGGAGACAAGTATTCAGCACTGATACTCAGCTTTGTGACCAGTAAACAGCACTGATATTCAGCTCTGTGACCAGTAAACAGCACTGATACTCAGCTCTGTGAAGACTAAACAACACGGATTTTCAGCTCTGTGACAAGCAAACAGCACAGATACTCAGCTCTGTGTGCAGTAAATAATACTGATACGCCGCTATGAGTCCAGTAATCAGCACTGATACTGAGCTCTGTGTCCTGTAAACAGCACTGATACTCAGTTGTTTGACTATTTAACAACACTGATACTCAGCTCTGAGACCAGCAAACATCACTGATACGGAAAGACTACGCTCTGTGACCTGTAAACAGCTCTGATACTCAGCTCTGTGACCAGTAAACAGCACTGATACACAGCCCCGTGACCAGTAAGCAACCAGCTAACAATACTGATATTCTGCTCTGTGACTAATAAACAGAACTGATACTCAGTTCTGTGACCAGTAAACAGACTGATACTGAGCTCTGGGTCCTGTAAACAGCACTGATACTCAGTTGTGTGACCATTAAACCACACTGATACTCAGTTCTGTGACCAGTAATCAGCACTGATACTCAGCTCTGTGACCAGTAAACAACCAGCTAACAACACTGATATTCTGCTCTGTGACTAGTAAACAGAACCGATACTCAGTTCTGTGGCAAGTTAACACACTATACTCAGTTCTGTGACCAGTAAACTGCACTGATACTCAGCATTGTGACCAGTAAACAGTACTGATACGCAGCTCTGTGACCTGTAAACTGCTCTGATACTCAGCTCTGCGACCAGTAAACAAAACTGATAGTCAGCTCTGTGCCTAGTAAACAACACAGATATTCAGCTTTGTTACTAGTTAACAGCACTGATACTCAGTTCTGTTCAGTAAACAACACTGATTCTGTGCTCTGTGACCAGTAAACAACACTGATACTCAGCTCTCTGACCATTAAACAACACTGATACTCAGCTCGTTATCCAGTAAACAACATTGATATGTGGCTCTGAGACGAGTAAGCAACACTGATACTCAGCTCTGTGACCAGAAAACAACACTGATACTCAACTCTGTGACCAGTAAACAACACGGATACTCAGTTCTCTGATCAGTAAACACCACTGATACTCAGTTCTGTGACCTGTAAACGACACTGATACTCAGCCCTGTGACCAGTAAACAGCACTGATACTCAGCTCTGTGACTAGTATGCAGCACTGATATTCAGCTCTGCGTCCAGTAAACAACTCTGATACTCAGTTCTGTGACCTGTAAACAGCTCTGATACTCAGCTCTGTGACCAGTAAACAGCACTGATACTCAGCTCTGTGACCAGTAAACAAAACTGATACACAGTTCTGTGACCAGTAAAAAGCACTGATACTCAGCTCTTTGTCCAGTAATCAGCATTGATACTGAGCTCTGTGTCCTGTAAACAGCACTGATACTCAGTTGTGTGACCAGTAAACCACTCTGATACTCAGTCCTGTGACCTATAAACACACCGTTTTTCAGTTCTGTGAACAGTAACCAACACACATACTCAGTTCTGTAACCAGTAAGCAACACTGATACTCATTTCTGAGACCTGTAAACACACTGATACTCAGGTCTGTGACCAGTAAACAGCACCGATATTAAGCTCTGTGACTGGTATGCAGCACTGATATTCAGCTCTGCGTCCAGTAAACAACACTGATACTCAGTTCTGTGACCTGTAAACAACTCTGATACTCAGCTCTGTGACCTGTAAACAGCTCTGATACTCAGCTCTGTGACCAGTAAACAGCACTGATACTCAGCTCTGTGACCAGTAAACAAAACTGATACACAGTTCTGTGACCAGTAAAAAGCACTGATACTCAGCTCTTTGTCCAGTAATCAGCATTGATACTGAGCTCTGTGTCCTGTAAACAGCACTGATACTCAGTTGTGTGACCAGTAAACCACTCTGATACTCAGTCCTGTGACCTATAAACACACCGTTTTTCAGTTCTGTGAACAGTAACCAACACACATACTCAGTTCTGTAACCAGTAAGCAACACTGATACTCATTTCTGAGACCTGTAAACACACTGATACTCAGGTCTGTGACCAGTAAACAGCACCGATATTAAGCTCTGTGACTAGTATGCAGCAATGATATTCAGCTCTGCGTCCAGTAAACAACACTGATACTCAGTTCTGTGACCTGTAAACAACTCTGATACTCAGCTCTGTGACCAGTAAACAGCACTGATATTCAGCTCTGCGCCCAGTAAACAACACTGATACTCAGCTCTGTGACCTGTAAACATCACTGATATTCAGCTCTGTGACCTGTACACAGCACTGTTACTCAGCTCTGTGACTAGTAAACAGCACTGATACCTAGCTCTGTAACCAGTAAATCACACTGATACTCAGCTCTGTGACCAGTAAACAACATGGATACTCAGTTCTGTGATCATTAAACACCACTGATACTCAGCTCTATGACCAGTAAACAGCACTGATACTCAGCTCTGTGACCAGCAAGCAGCACTGATATTCAGCTCTGCAACCATTAAACAACCAGTAAACAACACAGATATTCAGCTTTGTGACTAGTAAACAGCACTGATACTCAGTTCGTTGTCCAGTAAGGAACATTGATATGCGGCTCTGTGACGAGTAAACAACACTGATACTCAGCCCCGTGTCCAGTAAACACATTGATACTCAGTTCTGTGACCAGGAAAAAGCACTGATACTGAGCTCTGTGACGAGTAAACAACAAGTTAGCAATACTGATACTCAGCTCTGTGACCAGTAAACAGCACTGATACTCATCTCTGAGATCAGTAAACTGCTATGATACTCAATTCTGTGTCCAGTAAAGACCACTGATGCTCAACTCCGTGACCAGTAAGCAACACTGTAACTCAGCTCGGTGCCCAGTAAACAACACTGATACTCAGTTCTGTTATCAGTAAACAACACGGATATTCAGCTCTGTGACTAGTAAACAGCACTGATACTCAGCTCTGTGTCCAGTAAACGCCACTGATACTCACCTCTGTGCCCAGTAAACAACACTGATACTCAGTTCGGTACCGAGTAAACAAAATTGTTACTCTGCCCTGTGACCAGTAAACAACATTGATACTCTGCCCTGTGGCCAGTAAACAACACTGATACTCTGCTCTGTGTCCAGTAATCAGCACTGATACTGAGCTCTGTGTCCTGTAAACACCACTGAAACTCAGTTGTGTGACCATTAAACCACACTGATACTCAGTTCTTTGATCTATAAACACACTGATACTCAGTTCTGTGACAGGTATTCAGCACTGATACTCAGCTCGGTGTCCAGTAATCAGCACTGATACTGAGCTCTGTGTCCTGTAAACACCACTGATATTCAGTTGTGTGACCATTAAACCACACTGATACTCACTTCTTTGATCTGTAAACACACTGATACACAGTTCTGTGACAAGTATTCAGTACTGATACTCAGCTCTGTGACCAGTAAACAGCACTGATGCTCAGCTCTGTGAAGACTAAACAACACGGATATTCAGCTCTGTGACAAGCAAACATCACAGATACTCAGCTCTGTGAGCAGTAAATAATACTGATAAGCCGCTATGAGTCCAGTAATCAGCACTGATACTGAGCTCTATGTCCTGTAAACAGCACTGATACTCAGTTGTGTGACCATTAAACCACACTGATACTCAGCTCTGAGACCAGCAAACATCACTGATACGGAGCTAAGTGACCAGTAAACAGCCCTAATACTACGCTCTGTGACCTGTAAACAGCTCTGATACTCAGTTCTGTGACCAGTAAACAGCCAGCAAACAACACTGATATTCTGCTCTGTGACTAATAAACAGAACTGATACTCAGTTCTGTGACCAGTTAACAGACTGATACTGAGCTCTGGGTCCTGTAAACAGCACTGATACTCATTTGTGTGACCATTAAACCACACTGATACCCAGTTCTGTGACCAGTAATCAGCACTGATACTCAGCTCTGTGACCAGTAAACAACCAGCTAACAACACTGATATTCTGCTCTGTGACTAGTAAACAGAACCGATACTCAGTTCTGTGACAAGTAAACACACTATACTCAGTTCTGTGACCAGTAAACTGCACTGATACTCAGCATTGTGACCAGTAAACAGCACTGATACTCAGCTCTGTGACCTGTAAACTGCTCTGACACTCAGCTCTGTGACCAGTAAACAAAACTGATATTTAGCTCTGTGCCTAGTAAACAACACAGATATTCAGCATTGTTACTAGTTAACAGCATTGATACTCAGTTCTGTTCAGTAAACAACACTGATTCTCTGCTCTGTGACCAGTAAACAACACTGATACTCAGCTCGTTATCCAGTAAACAACATTGATATGTGGCTCTGAGACGAGTAAGCAACACTGATACTCAGCCCCCTGTCCAGTAAACAACACTGATACTCAGCATTGTGACCAGTTAACAGCACTGATACGCAGCTCTGTGACCTGTAGACAGCTCTGATACTCAGCTCTGTGACTAGTAAGCAGCACTGATACTCAGCTCTGTGACCAGAAAACAACACTGATACTCAACTCTGTGACCAGTAAACAACACGGATACTCAGTTCTCTGATCAGTAAACACCACTGATACTCAGTTCTGTGACCTGTAAACGACACTGATACTCAGCCCTGTGTCCAATAATCAGCACTGATACTGAGCTCTGTGCCCTGAAATCAGCACTGATACTCAGTTGTGTGACCAGTAAACATCACTGATACTCAGTTCTGTGACCTGTAAACGACACTGAAACTCAGCCCTGTGTCCAGTAATCAGCACTGATGTTCAGCTCTGTGACTAGTATGCAGCACTGATACTCAGCTCTGTGTCCAGTAAACAACACTGATACTCAGTTCTGTGACCAGTAAACTCACTGATACTCAGTTATGTGACCAGTAAAAAGCACTGATACTCAGCTCTTTGTCCAGTAATCAGCATTGATACTGAGCTCTGTGTCCTGTAAACAGCACTGATACTCAGTTGTGTGACCAGTAAACCACTCTGATACTCAGTTCTGTGACCTATAAACACACTGATTTTCAGTTCTGTGAACAGTAAACAACACACATACTCAGTTCTGTAACCAGTAAGCAACACTGATACTCAGATGTGACCAGTAAAAAGCACTGATACTCAGCTCTGTGACGAGTAAACAGCACTGATACTCAGCTCTGCGACCAGTAAATAGCACCGATACTCAGCTCTCCGACCAGTAAACAACCAGCAACTAACACTGATATTCTGCTCTGTGAATAGTAAACAGATCCGATACTCAGTTCTGATCATTAAACAACACTGATACTGTGCTCTGTGACCAGTAAGCAAGACTGATACTCAGTTCGTTGTCCAGTAAACAACATTGATATGCGGCTCTGTGACGAGTAAGCAACACTGATACTCAGCCCCGTGTCCAGTAAACAAAACTGATACTACGCTCTGTGACCAGTAAACAGTACTGATATTCAGCTCTGTGACCAGTAAACAGCTCTGATACTCAGCTCTGTGACCAGTAAACAGCACTGATACTCAGTTCTGCGACCAGTAAACACACTGATACTCAGTTCTGTGACCAGTAAACAACCAGAAAACAACACTGATATTCAGCTCTGAGACAAGTAAACAGCACTGATACTCAGTTTTCTGACCAGTAAACACACTGATACTCAGCTCTGTGACCAGTAAACAGCACTGATACGGAGCTATGAGACCAGTGAAAAGCACTGATACTCAGCTCTGTGAGCTGTAAACAGCACTAATACTCAGCTCCGTGACCAGTAAACAACACTGATACTCAGCTTTGCAATCAGTAAACAATCAGTAAACAACACTGATATTCAGCTCTGAGACTAGTAAACAACTCTGATACTCTGCTCTGTGTCCAGTAATCAGCACTGATACTAAACTCTCTGTCCTGTAAACAGCACTGATATTCAGTTGTGTGACCATTAAAGCACACTGATACTCAGTTCTGTGACAAGTATTCAGCACTAATACTCAGCTCTGTGACCAGTAAACAGCACTGATACTCAGCTCTGTGAAGAGTAAACAACACGGATATTCAGCTCTGTGACTAGAAAACAGCACTGATACTCAGCTCTGTGTCCAGTAAACAACACTGATACGCTGCTGTGAGTCCAGTAATCAGGACTGATACTGAGCTCTGTGTCCTGTTATCAGCACTAATACTCAGTTGTGTGACCATTAAACCACACTGATACTCAGTTCTGTGACCAGTAATCAGCACTGATACTCAGCTCTGTGACCAGTAAACAACTAGCTAAGAACACTGATATTCTGCTCTGTGACTAGTAAACAGAACCGATACTGATAAACAACAGTGATACTGATACTGATACTGAGCTCCGTGACCAGTAAACACCACTGATACTCAGTTCGGTGTCCAGTAAAGAACTCTGATACTCAGCTCTGTAACCAGTAAACAACACAAATACTCAGCCCGGTATTCAGTAAACAACACTGATACTGAGCTCTGTAACCAGTAAACAGCACTGATACTCTGCTCTATGACTAGTAAACAACCCTGATAATAAGCTCTGTGACCAGTAAACAGCACTGATACTCAGATCTGTGATCAGTCAACAACACTGATATTCAGCCCTGTGTCCAGAAAACAGCACTGATACTGAGCTCTGTAATGATTAAACAACACTGATACTCAGCTCTGTATCCGGTAAACAACTCTGATACTGAGCTCTGTAACCAGTAAAACAGCACCAATACTCAGCTCTGGGATCGGTAAACAACAGTAATAGTCAGCTCTGAGAGCAGTAAACAACACTGATACTCAGCTCTGTGACTAGTAAACAGCCCTGATACGCAGCTCTGTGTCCAGAAAACACCACTGATACACGGCTCTGTGATCAGTAAACAACACTGATACTCAGATCTATGTCCAGTATAAAACACTGATACTCAGCTCTGTGTCCAGCACACAGCACTGATACTCAGCTCTGTGATCCATAAACAACACCGATACTCAGCTCTGTGACCAGTGGATAGCACTGATACTCAGCTCTGTGACCAGTAAACAGCCCTGATGCTCAGCTCTGTGTCCAGCAAACAGCACTGATACTCAGCTCTGTGATCCGTAAACAACACCGATACTCAGCTCTGTGACCAGTTGACAGCACTGATACTCAGCTCTGTGACCAGTAAACAGCCCTGATATTCAGCACTATGTCCAGTAAACAACACTGATACTCAGCTCTGTGTCTAGTAAACAACACTGATACTCAGCTCTGTGTCCAGCAAACAGCACTGATACTCAGCTCTGAGATCAGTAAACTGCTCTGATACTCAGTTCTGTGTCCAGTAACGACAACTGATCCTCAGCTCTGTGACCAGTAAACAACAATAATGCTCAGCTCTGTCCAATAAACAGCTCTGATACTCAGCTCTGTGAACAAAAAACAACACTGATACTCAGCTCTGTGACCAGTAAACAGCTCTGATACTCAGCTACGTGACCAGTAAACAACACTGATACTCAGCTCTGTGACCAGTAAACAGCTCTGATACTCAGTTCTGTGTCCAGTAAAGACCACTGATGCTCAACTCTGTGACCAGTAAAGAACAATGTAACTCAGCTCGGTGTCCAGTAAACAACACTGATACTCAGTTCGGAACCGAGCAAACAATATTGTTACTCTGCCCGGTGACCAGTAAACAACATTGATACTCTGCCCTGTGACCAGTAAACAACACTGATACTCTGCTCTGTGTCCAGTAATCAGCACTGATACTGAGCTCTGCGTCCTGTAAACACCACTGATACTCAGTTGTGTGACCATTAAACCACACTGATACTCAGTTCTTTGATTTATAAACACACTGATACTCAGTTTTGTGACAAGTATTCAGCACTGATACTCAGCTCTGTGACCAGTAAACAGCACTGATACGCAGCTCTGTGAAGAGTAAACAACACGGATATTCAGCTCTGTGACTAGGAAACAGCACTGATACTCAACTGTGCGAACAGTAAATAATACTGATACTCCGCTCTGTAACCCGTAAACAACACTGATACGCCGCTCTGAGTCCAGTAATCAGCACTGATACTGAGCTCTGTGTCCTGTAAACAGCACTGAAACTCAGTTGTGTGACCATTAAACCACACTGATACTCAGCTCTGAGACCAGCAAACAGCACTGAAACGGAGCTAAGTGACCAGTAAACAACTAGCTAAGAACACTGATATTCTGCTCTGTGACTAGTAAACAGAACCGATACTCAGTTCTGTGACAAGTAAACACACTGATACTCAGTTCTGTGACCAGTAAACTGCACTGATGCTTAGCATTGTGACCAGTAAACAACACTGATACTCAGCTCTGTGACCTGTAAACTGCTCTGATACTCAGCTCTGTGGCCAGTAAAAAAATCTGATATTTAGCTCTGTGCCTAGTAAACAGCACAGATACTCAGCTCTGTGTCCAGTAAACAGCACTGATACTCAGCTCTGTGACCTGTAAACAGCTCTGATACTCAGCTCTGTGTCCAGTAAACAGCACTGATACACGGCTCTGCGGCCAGCAAATAACCAGCAAACAACACTGATATTCTGCTCTGTGACTAGTAAACAGAACTGATACTCAGTTCTGTGACAAGTAAACACACTGATACTCAGTTCTGTGACCAGTAAACTGCACTGATTCTCAGCAATGAGTCCAGTAAACAGCACTGATACCCAGCTCTGTGACCTCTAACCTGCTCTGATACTCCGCTCTGTGACCATTAAAAAGCACTGATACTCAGCTCTGTGACCTGAAAACAGCTCTGATATTCAGCTCTGTGACCAGTAAACAGCACTGATACTCTGCTCTGTGACCATTAAAAAGCACTGATACTCAGCTCTGTGACCTGTAAACAGCTCTGATACTCAGTTCTGTGATCTGTAAACACCACTGACACTCAGCTCTATGACCAGCAAACAAGCACTGATAGTCAGCTCTGTGACCAGTTAACAACACTGATTCTGTGCTCTGCGAGTAGTAAACAACCAGTAAACAACACTGATATTCAACTCTGTGACTAATACACAGCACTGATGCTCAGTTCTGTGATCAGTAAACAGCACTGATACTGAGCTATGTGACCAGTAAACAGCCCTGATATTCCTCTCTGTGACCATTAAAAAGCACTGATACTCAGCTCTGTGACCTGTAAACATCACTGATATTCAGCTCTGTGACCTGCACACAGCACTGTTACTCAGCTCTGTGACTAGTAAACAGCACTGATACCTAGCTCTGTGACCAGTAAATAACACTGATACTCAGCTCTGTGACCAGTAAAGAACATGGATACTCAGCTCTATGACCAGTAAACAGCACTGATACTCAGCTCTGTGACCAGCAAGCAGCACTGATATTCAGCTCTGCAACCATTAAACAACCAGTAAACAACACAGATATTCAGCTTTGTAACTAGTAAACAGCACTGATACTCAGTTCTGTTCAGTAAACAACACTGATACTCAGCTCTGTGACCAGTAAAAAACAGTGATACTCAGCTCTGTGACCAGTAAACAGTACTGATATTCAGCTCCGTGTCCAGCAAACAACACTGATACTCAGTTCTGTGACCTGTAAACAACACTGATACTCATCTCTGTGTCCAGTAATCAGCACTGATACTGAGCTCTCTGTCCTGTAAACAGCACTGATACTCAGTTGTGTGAACAGTAAACCACAATGATAATCAGTACTGTGGCAAATAAACACACTGATACTCAGTAATGTGACCAGTAAACAGCACTGATACTCAGCATTGTGTCCAGTAAACAGCACTGATTCTCAGCTCTGTGACCAGTAAACAGAACTGATTCTCAGCTCTGCGAGTAGTAAACAACCAGTAAACAACACTGATATTCAGCACTGATGCTCAGTTCTGTCATCAGTAAACAGCACTGATACTGAGCTATGTGACCAGTAAACAGCCCGGATACTCTGCTCTGTGACCATTAAAAAGCACTGATACTCAGCTCTGTGACCTGTAAACAGCTCTGATATTCAGCTCTCTGACCAATAAACAGAACTGATACTCAGCTCTGTGACCAGTAAACAACACTGATACTCAGTTCTGTGACCAGTAAACAACACTGATACTCAGTTCTGTGATCCGTAAACACCACTGACATTCAGCTCTAAGACCAGTAAACAGCACTGATACACAGCTCTATGACCAGTAAACAGCACTGATACTCAGCTCTGTGATCAGAAAGCAGCACTGATATTCAGCTCTGCAACCATTAAATAACCAGTAAACAACACAGATATTCAGCTTTGTGACTAGTAAACAACACTGATACTCAGTTCTTTGACCAGTAAATAACCCTGATACTCAGTTCATTGTCCAGTAAACAATACTGATACTCAGCTCTGTTATCAGTAAAAACAGTGATACTCAGCTCTGTTACCAGTCAACAGTACTGCGACGGAGCTATGTGACCAGTAAACAGCCCTGATACTCCGCTCTGTGACCATTAAAAAGCACTGATACTCAGCTCTGTGACCAGTAAACACACTGATACTGAACTATGTGACCATTAAAAAGCACTGATACTCAGTTCTGTAACCTGTAAACAACACTGATACACAGTTCTGTGATCCGTAAACACCACTGACACTCAGCTCTATGACCAGTAAACAAGCACTGACACTCAGCTCTATGACCAGTAAACAAGCACTGATACCTAGCTCTGTGACCAGTAAATAACACTGATACTCAGCTCTGTGACCAGTAAACAACATGGATACTCAGTTCTGTGATCATTAAACACCACTGATACTCAGCTCTATGACCAGTAAACAGCACTGATACTGAGCTCTGTGACCAGCAAGCAGCACTGATATTCAGCTCTGCAACCATTAAACAACCAGTAAACAACACAGATATTCAGCTTTGTGACTAGTAAACAGCACTGATACTCAGCTCGTTGTCCAGTAAAAAATATTGATATGCGGCTCTGTGACGAGTAAACAACACTGATACTCAGCCCGGTGTCCACTAAACACACTGATACTCAGTTCTGTGACCAGGAAAAAGCACTGATACTCAGCTCTGTGACGAGTAAACAGCAAGTTAGCAACACTGATACTCAGCTCTGTGACGAGTAAACAACAAGTTAGCAACACTGATACTCAGCTCTGTGACCAGTAAACAGCACTGATACTCGGCTCTGAGATCAGTAAACTGCTCTGATACTCAGTTCTGTGTCCAGTAAAGACCACTGATGCTCAACTCCGTGACCAGTAAACAACACTGTAACTCAGCTCGGTGCCCAGTAAACAAAACTGATACTCAGCTCTGTGACCAGTAAACAACACTGATGCTCAGCTCTGTCCAATAAACAGCTCTGATACTCAGCTCTGTGACCAAAAAACAACACTGATACTCAGCTTTGTGAACAGTAAACAAACCTGATACTCAGCTCTATGACCAGTAAACAGCCCTGATTCTAAGCTCTGCGACCAGTAAACAGCATTGATACTCAGTTCTGTGATCAGTAAACAACACAGATATTCAGCTCTGTGACTAGTAAACAGCACTGATACTCAGATCTGTGTCCAGTAAACGCCACTGATACTCACCTCTGTGTCCAGTAAACAACACTGATACTCAGTTCGGTACCGAGTAAACAAAATTGTTACTCTGCCCTGTGACCAGTAAACAACATTGATACTCTGCCCTGTGGCCAGTAAACAACACTGATACTCTGCTCTGTGTACAGTAATCAGCACTGATACTGCGCTCTGTGTCCTGTAAACACCACTGAAACTCAGCTGTGTGACCATTAAACCACACTGATACTCAGTTCTTTGGTCTATAAACACACTGATACTCAGTTCTGTGACAAGTATTCAGCACTGATACTCAGCTCTGTGACCAGTAAACAGCACTGATACTCTGCTCTGTGTCCAGTAATCAGCACTGATACTGAGCTCTGTGACCAGTAAACAGCACTGATACTCAGCTCTGTGAAGATTAAGCAACAAGGATATTCAGCTCTGTGACAAGCAAACAGCACAGATACTCAGCTCTGTGTGCAGTAAATAATACTGATACGCCGCTATGAGTTCAGTAATCAGCACTGATACTGAGCTCTGTGTCCTGTAAACAGCACTGATACTCAGTTGTTTGACCATTTAACCACACTGATACTCAGCTCTGAGACCAGCAAACATCACTGATACGGAAAGACTACGCTCTATGACCAGTAAACAGCCCTGATTCTAAGCTCTGTGACCAGTAAACAGCATTGATACTCAGTTCTGTGATCAGTAAACAACACAGATATTCAGCTCTGTGACTAGTAAACAGCACTGATACTCAGATCTGTGTCCAGTAAACGCCACTGATACTCACCTCAGTGTCCAGTAAACAACACTGATACTCAGTTCGGTACCGAGTAAACAAAATTGTTACTCTGCCCTGTGACCAGTAAAAAACATTGATACTCTGCCCTGTGGCCAGTAAACAACACTGATACTCTGCTCTGTGTCCAGTAATCAGCACTGATACTGAGCTCTGTGTCCTGTAAACACCACTGATACTCAGTTGTGTGACCATTAAACCACACTGATACTCAGTTCTTTGATCTATAAACACACTGATACTCAGTTCTGTGACAAGTATTCAGCACTGATACTCAGCTCTGTGACCAGTAAACAGCACTGATACTCAGCTCTGTGAAGACTAAACAACACGGATTTTCAGCTCTGTGACAAGCAAACAGCACAGATACTCAGCTCTGTGTGCAGTAAATAATACTGATACGCCGCTATGAGTTCAGTAATCAGCACTGATACTGAGCTCTGTGTCCTGTAAACAGCACTGATACTCAGTTGTTTGACCATTTAACAACACTGATACTCAGCTCTGAGACCAGCAAACATCACTGATACGGAAAGACTACGCTCTGTGACCTGTAAACAGCTCTGATACTAGGCTCTGTGACCAGTAAACAGCACTGATATACAGCCCTGTGACCAGTAAACAACCAGCTAACAATACTGATATTCTGCTCTGTGACTAATAAACAGAACTGATACTCAGTTCTGTGACCAGTAAACAGACTGATACTGAGCTCTGGGTCCTGTAAACAGCACTGATACTCAGTTGTGTGACCATTAAACCACACTGATACTCAGTTCTGTGACCAGTAATCAGCACTGATACTCAGCTCTGTGACCAGTAAACAACCAGCTAACAACACTGATACTCAGCTCTCTGACCATTAAACAACACTGATACTCAGCTCGTTATCCAGTAAACAACATTGATATGTGGCTCTGAGACGAGTAAGCAACACTGATACTCAGCTCTGTGACCAGAAAACAACACTGATACTCAACTCTGTGACCAGTAAACAGCACTGATACGGAGCTATGTGACCTGTAAACAGCTCTGATACTCAGCTCTGTGACCAGTAAACAGCACTGATACTCAGCTCTGTGACCAGTAAACAAAACTGATACACAGTTCTGTGACCAGTAAAAAGCGCTGATACTCAGCTCTTTGTCCAGTAATCAGCATTGATACTGAGCTCTGTGTCCTGTAAACAGCACTGATACTCAGTTGTGTGACCAGTAAACCACTCTGATACTCAGTTTGTGACCTATAAACACACTGATTTTCAGTTCTGTGAACAGTAAACAACACACATACTCAGTTCTGTAACCAGTAAGCAACACTGATACTCATTTCTGAGACCTGTAAACACACTGATACTCAGGTCTGTGACGAGTAAACAGCACCGATATTCAGCTCTGTGACTAGTATGCAGCACTGATATTCAGCTCTGCGCCCAGTAAACAACACTGATACTCAGTTCTGTGACCTGTAAACAGCTCTGATACTCAGCTCTGTGACCAGTAAACAGCACTGATACTCAGCTCTGTGACCAGTAAACAAAACTGATACACAGTTCTGTGACCAGTAAAAAGCACTGATACTCAGCTCTTTGTCCAGTAATCAGCATTGATACTGAGCTCTGTGTCCTGTAAACAGCACTGATACTCAGTTGTGTGACCAGTAAACCACTCTGATACTCAGTCCTGTGACCTATAAACACACCGTTTTACAGTTCTGTGAACAGTAACCAACACACATACTCAGTTCTGTAACCAGTAAGCAACACTGATACTCATTTCTGAGACCTGTAAACACACTGATACTCAGGTCTGTGACCAGTAAACAGCACCGATATTAAGCTCTGTGACTAGTATGCAGCACTGATATTCAGCTCTGCGTCCAGTAAACAACACTGATACTCAGTTCTGTGACCTGTAAAGAGCTCTGATACTCAGCTCTGTGAACAGTAAACAGCACTGATATTCAGCTCTGCGCCCAGTAAACAACACTGATACTCAGCTCTGTGACCTGTAAACATCACTGATATTCAGCTCTGTGACCTGTACACAGCACTGTCACTCAGCTCTGTGACTAGTAAACAGCACTGATACCTAGCTCTGTGACCAGTAAATAACACTGATACTCAGCTCTGTGACCAGTAAACAACATGGATACTCAGTTCTGTGATCATTAAACACCACTGATACTCAGCTCTATGACCAGTAAACAGCACTGATACTCAGCTCTGTGACCAGCAAGCAGCACTGATATTCAGCTCTGCAACCATTAAACAACCAGTAAACAACACAGATATTCAGCTTTGTGACTAGTAAACAGCACTGATACTCAGTTCGTTGTCCAGTAAAGAACATTGATATGCGGCTCTGTGACGAGTAAACAACACTGATACTCAGCCCCGTGTCCAGTAAACACACTGATACTCAGCTCTGTGAAGACTAAACAACACGGATATTCAGCTCTGTGACAAGCAAACAGCACAGATACTCAGCTCTGTGTGCAGTAAATAATACTGATACGCCGCTATGAGTTCAGTAATCAGCACTGATACTGAGCTCTGTGTCCTGTAAACAGCACTGATACTCAGTTGTTTGACCAATTAACCACACCGATACTCAGCTCTGAGACCAGCAAACATCACTGATACGGAAAGACTACGCTCTATGACCAGTAAACAGCCCTAATTCTAAGCTCTGTGACCAGTAAACAGCATTGATACTCAGTTCTGTGACCAGTAAACAGACTGATACTGAGCTCTGGGTCCTGTAAACAGCACTGATACTCAGTTGTGTGACCATTAAACCACACTGATACTCAGTTCTGTGACCAGTAATCAGCACTGATACTCAGCTCTGTGACCAGTAAACAACCAGCTAACAACACTGATATTCTGCTCTGTGACTAGTAAACAGAACCGATACTCAGTTCTGTGGCAAGTTAACACACTATAGTCAGTTCTGTGACCAGTAAACTGCACTGATACTCAGCATTGTGACCAGTAAACAGTACTGATACTCAGCTCTGTGACCTGTAAACTGCTCTGATACTCAGCTCTGCGACCAGTAAACAAAACTGATAGTTAGCTCTGTGCCTAGTAAACAACACAGATATTCAGCTTTGTTACTAGTTAACAGCACTGATACTCAGTTCTGTTCAGTAAACAACACTGATTCTGTGCTCTGTGACCAGTAAACAACACTGATACTCAGCTCTCTGACCATTAAACAACACTGATACTCAGCTCGTTATCCAGTAAACAACATTGATATGTGGCTCTGAGACGAGTAAGCAACACTGATACTCAGCTCTGTGACCAGAAAACAACACTGATACTCAACTCTGTGACCAGTAAACAGCACTGATACGGAGCTATGTGACCTGTAAACAGCTCTGATACTCAGCTCTGTGACCAGTAAACAAAACTGATACACAGTTCTGTGACCAGTAAAAAGCGCTGATACTCAGCTCTTTGTCCAGTAATCAGCATTGATACTGAGCTCTGTGTCCTGTAAACAGCACTGATACTCAGTTGTGTGACCAGTAAACCACTCTGATACTCAGTTTGTGACCTATAAACACACTGATTTTCAGTTCTGTGAACAGTAAACAACACACATACTCAGTTCTGTAACCAGTAAGCAACACTGATACTCATTTCTGAGACCTGTAAACACACTGATACTCAGGTCTGTGACGAGTAAACAGCACCGATATTCAGCTCTGTGACTAGTATGCAGCACTGATATTCAGCTCTGCGCCCAGTAAACAACACTGATACTCAGTTCTGTGACCTGTAAACAGCTCTGATACTCAGCTCTGTGACCAGTAAACAGCTCTGATACTCAGCTCTGTGACCAGTAAAAAGCACTGATACTCAGCTCTTTGTCCAGTAATCAGCATTGATACTGAGCTCTGTGTCCTGTAAACAGCACTGATACTCAGTTGTGTGACCAGTAAACCACTCTGATACTCAGTCCTGTGACCTATAAACACACCGTTTTTCAGTTCTGTGAACAGTAACCAACACACATACTCAGTTCTGTAACCAGTAAGCAACACTGATACTCATTTCTGAGACCTGTAAACACACTGATACTCAGGTCTGTGACCAGTAAACAGCACCGATATTAAGCTCTGTGACTAGTATGCAGCACTGATATTCAGCTCTGCGTCCAGTAAACAACACTGATACTCAGTTCTGTGACCTGTAAAGAGCTCTGATACTCAGCTCTGTGAACAGTAAACAGCACTGATATTCAGCTCTGCGCCCAGTAAACAACACTGATACTCAGCTCTGTGACCTGTAAACATCACTGATATTCAGCTCTGTGACCTGTACACAGCACTGTCACTCAGCTCTGTGACTAGTAAACAGCACTGATACCTAGCCCTGTGACCAGTAAATAACACTGATACTCAGCTCTGTGACCAGTAAACAACATGGATACTCAGTTCTGTGATCATTAAACACCACTGACACTCAGCTCTATGACCAGTAAACAGCACTGATACTCAGCTCTGTGACCAGCAAGCAGCACTGATATTCAGCTCTGCAACCATTAAACAACCAGTAAACAACACAGATATTCAGCTTTGTGACTAGTAAACAGCACTGATACTCAGTTCGTTGTTCAGTAAAGAACATTGATATGCGGCTCTGTGACGAGTAAGCAACACTGATACTCAGCCCCGTGTCCAGTAAACACACTGATACTCAGCTCTGTGAAGACTAAACAACACGGATATTCAGCTCTGTGACAAGCAAACAGCACAGATACTCAGCTCTGTGTGCAGTAAATAATACTGATACGCCGCTATGAGTTCAGTAATCAGCACTGATACTGAGCTCTGTGTCCTGTAAACAGCACTGATACTCAGTTGTTTGACCATTTAACCACACTGATACTCAGCTCTGAGACCAGCAAACATCACTGATACGGAAAGACTACGCTCTATGACCAGTAAACAGCCCTGATTCTAAGCTCTGTGACCAGTAAACAGCATTGATACTCAGCTCTGTGACCAGTAAACAAAACTGATACACAGTTCTGTGACCAGTAAAAAGCGCTGATACTCAGCTCTTTGTCCAGTAATCAGCATTGATACTGAGCTCTGTGTCCTGTAAACAGCACTGATACTCAGTTGTGTGACCAGTAAACCACTCTGATACTCAGTTTGTGACCTATAAACACACTGATTTTCAGTTCTGTGAACAGTAAACAACACACATACTCAGTTCTGTAACCAGTAAGCAACACTGATACTCATTTCTGAGACCTGTAAACACACTGATACTCAGGTCTGTGACGAGTAAACAGCACCGATATTCAGCTCTGTGACTAGTATGCAGCACTGATATTCAGCTCTGCGCCCAGTAAACAACACTGATACTCAGTTCTGTGACCTGTAAACAGCTCTGATACTCAGCTCTGTGACCAGTAAACAGCACTGATACTCAGCTCTGTGACCAGTAAACAAAACTGATACACAGTTCTGTGACCAGTAAAAAGCACTGATACTCAGCTCTTTGTCCAGTAATCAGCATTGATACTGAGCTCTGTGTCCTGTAAACAGCACTGATACTCAGTTGTGTGACCAGTAAACCACTCTGATACTCAGTCCTGTGACCTATAAACACACCGTTTTTCAGTTCTGTGAACAGTAACCAACACACATACTCAGTTCTGTAACCAGTAAGCAACACTGATACTCATTTCTGAGACCTGTAAACACACTGATACTCAGGTCTGTGACCAGTAAACAGCACCGATATTAAGCTCTGTGACTAGTATGCAGCACTGATATTCAGCTCTGCGTCCAGTAAACAACACTGATACTCAGTTCTGTGACCTGTAAAGAGCTCTGATACTCAGCTCTGTGAACAGTAAACAGCACTGATATTCAGCTCTGCGCCCAGTAAACAACACTGATACTCAGCTCTGTGACCTGTAAACATCACTGATATTCAGCTCTGTGACCTGTACACAGCACTGTCACTCAGCTCTGTGACTAGTAAACAGCACTGATACCTAGCTCTGTGACCAGTAAATAACACTGATACTCAGCTCTGTGACCAGTAAACAACATGGATACTCAGTTCTGTGATCATTAAACACCACTGATACTCAGCTCTATGACCAGTAAACAGCACTGATACTCAGCTCTGTGACCAGCAAGCAGCACTGATATTCAGCTCTGCAACCATTAAACAACCAGTAAACAACACAGATATTCAGCTTTGTGACTAGTAAACAGCACTGATACTCAGTTCGTTGTCCAGTAAAGAACATTGATATGCGGCTCTGTGACGAGTAAACAACACTGATACTCAGCCCCGTGTCCAGTAAACACACTGATACTCAGCTCTGTGAAGACTAAACAACACGGATATTCAGCTCTGTGACAAGCAAACAGCACAGATACTCAGCTCTGTGTGCAGTAAATAATACTGATACGCCGCTATGAGTTCAGTAATCAGCACTGATACTGAGCTCTGTGTCCTGTAAACAGCACTGATACTCAGTTGTTTGACCAATTAACCACACCGATACTCAGCTCTGAGACCAGCAAACATCACTGATACGGAAAGACTACGCTCTATGACCAGTAAACAGCCCTAATTCTAAGCTCTGTGACCAGTAAACAGCATTGATACTCAGTTCTGTGACCAGTAAACAGACTGATACTGAGCTCTGGGTCCTGTAAACAGCACTGATACTCAGTTGTGTGACCATTAAACCACACTGATACTCAGTTCTGTGACCAGTAATCAGCACTGATACTCAGCTCTGTGACCAGTAAACAACCAGCTAACAACACTGATATTCTGCTCTGTGACTAGTAAACAGAACCGATACTCAGTTCTGTGGCAAGTTAACACACTATAGTCAGTTCTGTGACCAGTAAACTGCACTGATACTCAGCATTGTGACCAGTAAACAGTACTGATACTCAGCTCTGTGACCTGTAAACTGCTCTGATACTCAGCTCTGCGACCAGTAAACAAAACTGATAGTTAGCTCTGTGCCTAGTAAACAACACAGATATTCAGCTTTGTTACTAGTTAACAGCACTGATACTCAGTTCTGTTCAGTAAACAACACTGATTCTGTGCTCTGTGACCAGTAAACAACACTGATACTCAGCTCTCTGACCATTAAACAACACTGATACTCAGCTCGTTATCCAGTAAACAACATTGATATGTGGCTCTGAGACGAGTAAGCAACACTGATACTCAGCTCTGTGACCAGAAAACAACACTGATACTCAACTCTGTGACCAGTAAACAGCACTGATACGGAGCTATGTGACCTGTAAACAGCTCTGATACTCAGCTCTGTGACCAGTAAACAAAACTGATACACAGTTCTGTGACCAGTAAAAAGCGCTGATACTCAGCTCTTTGTCCAGTAATCAGCATTGATACTGAGCTCTGTGTCCTGTAAACAGCACTGATACTCAGTTGTGTGACCAGTAAACCACTCTGATACTCAGTTTGTGACCTATAAACACACTGATTTTCAGTTCTGTGAACAGTAAACAACACACATACTCAGTTCTGTAACCAGTAAGCAACACTGATACTCATTTCTGAGACCTGTAAACACACTGATACTCAGGTCTGTGACGAGTAAACAGCACCGATATTCAGCTCTGTGACTAGTATGCAGCACTGATATTCAGCTCTGCGCCCAGTAAACAACACTGATACTCAGTTCTGTGACCTGTAAACAGCTCTGATACTCAGCTCTGTGACCAGTAAACAGCTCTGATACTCAGCTCTGTGACCAGTAAAAAGCACTGATACTCAGCTCTTTGTCCAGTAATCAGCATTGATACTGAGCTCTGTGTCCTGTAAACAGCACTGATACTCAGTTGTGTGACCAGTAAACCACTCTGATACTCAGTCCTGTGACCTATAAACACACCGTTTTTCAGTTCTGTGAACAGTAACCAACACACATACTCAGTTCTGTAACCAGTAAGCAACACTGATACTCATTTCTGAGACCTGTAAACACACTGATACTCAGGTCTGTGACCAGTAAACAGCACCGATATTAAGCTCTGTGACTAGTATGCAGCACTGATATTCAGCTCTGCGTCCAGTAAACAACACTGATACTCAGTTCTGTGACCTGTAAAGAGCTCTGATACTCAGCTCTGTGAACAGTAAACAGCACTGATATTCAGCTCTGCGCCCAGTAAACAACACTGATACTCAGCTCTGTGACCTGTAAACATCACTGATATTCAGCTCTGTGACCTGTACACAGCACTGTCACTCAGCTCTGTGACTAGTAAACAGCACTGATACCTAGCCCTGTGACCAGTAAATAACACTGATACTCAGCTCTGTGACCAGTAAACAACATGGATACTCAGTTCTGTGATCATTAAACACCACTGACACTCAGCTCTATGACCAGTAAACAGCACTGATACTCAGCTCTGTGACCAGCAAGCAGCACTGATATTCAGCTCTGCAACCATTAAACAACCAGTAAACAACACAGATATTCAGCTTTGTGACTAGTAAACAGCACTGATACTCAGTTCGTTGTTCAGTAAAGAACATTGATATGCGGCTCTGTGACGAGTAAGCAACACTGATACTCAGCCCCGTGTCCAGTAAACACACTGATACTCAGCTCTGTGAAGACTAAACAACACGGATATTCAGCTCTGTGACAAGCAAACAGCACAGATACTCAGCTCTGTGTGCAGTAAATAATACTGATACGCCGCTATGAGTTCAGTAATCAGCACTGATACTGAGCTCTGTGTCCTGTAAACAGCACTGATACTCAGTTGTTTGACCATTTAACCACACTGATACTCAGCTCTGAGACCAGCAAACATCACTGATACGGAAAGACTACGCTCTATGACCAGTAAACAGCCCTGATTCTAAGCTCTGTGACCAGTAAACAGCATTGATACTCAGCTCTGTGACCAGTAAACAAAACTGATACACAGTTCTGTGACCAGTAAAAAGCGCTGATACTCAGCTCTTTGTCCAGTAATCAGCATTGATACTGAGCTCTGTGTCCTGTAAACAGCACTGATACTCAGTTGTGTGACCAGTAAACCACTCTGATACTCAGTTTGTGACCTATAAACACACTGATTTTCAGTTCTGTGAACAGTAAACAACACACATACTCAGTTCTGTAACCAGTAAGCAACACTGATACTCATTTCTGAGACCTGTAAACACACTGATACTCAGGTCTGTGACGAGTAAACAGCACCGATATTCAGCTCTGTGACTAGTATGCAGCACTGATATTCAGCTCTGCGCCCAGTAAACAACACTGATACTCAGTTCTGTGACCTGTAAACAGCTCTGATACTCAGCTCTGTGACCAGTAAACAGCACTGATACTCAGCTCTGTGACCAGTAAACAAAACTGATACACAGTTCTGTGACCAGTAAAAAGCACTGATACTCAGCTCTTTGTCCAGTAATCAGCATTGATACTGAGCTCTGTGTCCTGTAAACAGCACTGATACTCAGTTGTGTGACCAGTAAACCACTCTGATACTCAGTCCTGTGACCTATAAACACATCGTTTTTCAGTTCTGTGAACAGTAACCAACACACATACTCAGTTCTGTAACCAGTAAGCAACACTGATACTCATTTCTGAGACCTGTAAACACACTGATACTCAGGTCTGTGACCAGTAAACAGCACCGATATTAAGCTCTGTGACTAGTATGCAGCACTGATATTCAGCTCTGCGTCCAGTAAACAACACTGATACTCAGTTCTGTGACCTGTAAAGAGCTCTGATACTCAGCTCTGTGAACAGTAAACAGCACTGATATTCAGATCTGTGTCCAGTAAACGCCACTGATACTCACCTCTGTGCCCAGTAAACAACACTGATACTCAGTTCGGTACCGAGTAAACAAAATTGTTACTCTGACCTGTGACCAGTAAACAACACTGATACTCTGCTCTGTGTCCAGTGATCAGCACTGATACTGAGCTCTGTGTCCTGTAAATACCACTGAAACTCAGTTGTGTGACCATTAAACCACACTGATACTCAGTTCTTTGATCTATAAACACACTGATACTCAGTTCTGTGACAGGTATTCAGCACTGATACTCAGCTCTGTGTCCAGTAATCAGCACTGATACTGAGCTCTGTGTCCCGTAAACACCACTGATATTCAGTTGTGTGACCATTAAACCACACTGATACTCAGTTCTTTGATCTATAAACACACTGATACACAGTTCTGTGACAAGTATTCAGTACTGATACTAAGCTCTGTGACCAGTAAACAGCACTGATACTCAGCTCTGTGAAGACTAAACAACACGGATATTCAGCTCTGTGACAAGCAAACATCACAGATACTCAGCTCTGTGTGCAGTAAATAATACTAATAAGCCGCTATGAGTCCAGTAATCAGCACTGATACTGAGCTCTATGTCCTGTAAACAGCACTGATACTCAGTTGTGTGACCATTAAACCACACTGATACTCAGCTCTGAGACCAGCAAACATCACTGATACGGAGCTAAGTGACCAGTAAACAGCCCTAATACTACGCTCTGTGACCTGTAAACAGCTCTGATACTCAGCTCTGTGACCAGTAAACAGCCAGCAAACAACACTGATATTCTGCTCTGTGACTAATAAACAGAACCGATACTCAGTTCTGTGACCAGTTAACAGACTGATACTGAGCTCTGGGTTCTGTAAACAGCACTGATACTCAGTTGTGTGACCATTAAACCACACTGATACCCAGTTCTGTGACCAGTAATCAGCACTGATACTCAGCTCTGTGTCCAGTAAACAACCAGCTAACAACACTGATATTCTGCTCTGTGACTAGTAAACAGAACCGATACTCAGTTCTGTGACAAGTAAACACACTATACTCAGTTCTGTGACCAGTAAACTGCACTGATACTCAGCATTGTGACCAGTAAACAGCACTGATACTCAGCTCTGTGACCTGTAAACTGCTCTGACACTCAGCTCTGTGACCAGTAAACAAAACTGATATTTAGTTTTGTGCCTAGTAAACAACACAGATATTCAGCATTGTTACTAGTTAACAGCATTGATACTCAGTTCTGTTCAGTAAACAACACTGATTCTCTGCTCTGTGACCAGTAAACAACACTGATACTCAGCTCGTTATCCAGTAAACAACATTGATATGTGGCTCTGAGACGAGTAAGCAACACTGATACTCAGCCCCGTGTCCAGTAAACAAAACTGATACTACGCTCTGTGACCAGTAAACAGTACTGATATTCAGCTCTGTGACCAGTAAACAGCTCTGATACTCAGCTCTGTGACCAGTAAACACACTAATTTTCAGTTCTGTGAACAGTAAACAACACACATACTCAGTTCTGTAACCAGTAAGCAACACTGATACTCATTTCTGAGACCTGTAAACACACTGATACTCAGGTCTGTGACCAGTAAACAGCACCGATATTCAGCTCTGTGACCAGAAAACAACACTGATACTCAACTCTGTGACCAGTAAACAACACGGATACTCAGTTCTCTGATCAGTAAACACCACTGATACTCAGTTCTGTGACCTGTAAACGACACTGATACTCAGCCCTGTGTCCAATAATCAGCACTGATACTGAGCTCTGTGCCCTGAAATCAGCACTGATACTCAGTTGTGTGACCAGTAAACACCACTGATACTCAGTTATGAGACCTGTAAACGACACTGATACTCAGCCCTGTCTCCAGTAATCAGCACTGATGTTCAGCTCTGTGACTAGTATGCAGCACTGATACGCAGCTCTGTGTCCAGTAAACAACACTGATACTCAGTTCTGTGACCAGTAAACTCACTGATACTCAGTTATGTGACCAGTAAAAAGCACTGATACTCAGTTCTGTGACCTATAAAAACACTGATTTTCAGTTCTGTGAACAGTAAACAACACACATACTCAGTTCTGTAACCAGTAAGCAACACTGATACTCATTTCTGAGACCTGTAAACACACTGATACTCAGGTCTGTGACCAGTAAACAGCACCGATATTCAGCTCTGTGACTAGTATGCAGCACTGATATTCAGCTCTGCGTCCAGTAAACAACACTGATACTCAGTTCTGTCACCAGCAAACTCACTGATACTCAGATGTGACCAGTAAAAAGCACTGATACTCAGCTCTGTGACGAGTAAACAGCACTGATACTCACCTCTGCGACCAGTAAATAGCACCGATACTCAGCTCTCCGACCAGTAAACAACCAGCAACTAACACTGATATTCTGCTCTGTGAATAGTAAACAGATCCGATACTCAGTTCTGATCATTAAACAACACTGATACTGTGCTCTGTGAGCAGTAAGCAAGACTGATACTCAGTTCGTTGTCCAGTAAACAACATTGATATGCGGCTCTGTGACGAGTAAGCAACACTGATACTCAGCCCCGTGTCCAGTAAACAAAACTGATACTACGCTCTGTGACCAGTAAACAGTACTGATATTCAGCTCTGTGACCAGTAAACAGCTCTGATACTCAGCTCTGTGACCAGTAAACAGCACTGATACTCAGTTCTGCGACCAGTAAACACACTGATACTCAGTTCTGTGACCAGTAAACAACCAGAAAACAACACTGATATTCAGCTCTGAGACAAGTAAACAGCACTGATAGTTTTCTGACCAGTAAACACACTGATACTCAGCTCTGTGACCAGTAAACAGCACTGATACGGAGCTATGTGACCAGTGAAAAGCACTGATACTCAGCTCTGTGACCTGTAAACAGTACTAATACTCAGCTCCGTGACCAGTAAACAACACTGATACTCAGTTCTGTGATCAGTAAACACCACTGACACTCAGCTCTATGACCAGTAACAGCACTGATACTCAGCTCTGAGACCAGTTAACAACACTGATACTCAGCTCTGTGACCAGTAAACAGAACTGATTCTCAGCTTTGCGAATAGTAAACAACCAGTAAACACCACTGATATTCAGCTCTGTGACTAGTAAACAGCACTGATATTCAGCTCTGCGTCCAGTAAACAGCACTGCTACTCAGCTCTGCGACCAGTAAATAGCACCGATACTCAGCTCTCCGACCAGTAAACAACCAGCAACTAACACTGATATTCTGCTCTGTGAATAGTAAACAGATCCGATACACAGTTCTGATCATTAAACAACACTGATACTGTGCTCTGTGACCAGTAAGCAAGACTGATACTCAGTTCGCTGTGCAGTAAACAACATTGATATGCGGCTCTGTGACGAGTTAGCAACACTGATACTCAGCCCCGTCTCCAGTAAACAAAACTGATACTACAATCTGTGACCAGTAAACAGTACTGATAATCAGCTCTGTGACCAGTAAACAGCTCTGATACTCAGCTCTGTGACCAGTAAACAGCACTGATACTCAGTTCTGCGACCAGTAAACACACTGATACTCAGTTCTGTGACCAGTAAACACACTGATACTCAGCTCTGTGACCAGTAAACAGCACTGATACGGAGCTATGTGACCAGTGAAAAGCACTGATACTCAGCTCTGTGACCTGTAAACAGCACTAATACTCAGCTCCGTGACCAGTAAACAACACTGATAATCAGTTCTGTGATCAGTAAACACCACTCACACTCAGCTCTATGACCAGTAACAGCACTGATACTCAGCTCTGTGACCAGTTAACAACACTGATACTCAGCTCTGTGACCAGTAAACAGCACTGATACTCAGTTCTGTGACCAGTAAACTCACTGATACTCAGTTATGTGACCAGTAAAAAGCACTGATACTCAGCTCTTTGTCCAGTAATCAGCATTGATACTGAGCTCTGTGTCCTGTAAACAGCACTGATACTCAGTTGTGTGACCATCAAACCACACTGATACCCAGTTCTGCGACCAGTAATCAGCACTGATACTCAGCTCTGTGACCAGTAAACACACTAATTTTCAGTTCTGTGAACAGTAAACAACACACATACTCAGTTCTGTAACCAGTAAGCAACACTGATACTCATTTCTGAGACCTGTAAACACACTGATACTCAGGTCTGCGACCAGTAAACAGCACCGATATTCAGCTCTGTGACCAGAAAACAACACTGATACTCAACTCTGTGACCAGTAAACAACACGGATACTCAGTTCTCTGATCAGTAAACACCACTGATACTCAGTTCTGTGACCTGTAAACGACACTGATACTCAGCCCTGTGTCCAATAATCAGCACTGATACTGAGCTCTGTGCCCTGAAATCAGCACTGATACTCAGTTGTGTGACCAGTAAACATCACTGATACTCAGTTCTGTGACCTGTAAACGACACTGAAACTCAGCCCTGTGTCCAGTAATCAGCACTGATGTTCAGCTCTGTGACTAGTATGCAGCACTGATACGCAGCTCTGTGTCCAGTAAACAACACTGATACTCAGTTCTGTGACCAGTAAACTCACTGATACTCAGTTATGTGACCAGTAAAAAGCACTGATACTCAGCTCTTTGTCCAGTAATCAGCATTGATACTGAGCTCTGTGTCCTGTAAACAGCACTGATACTCAGTTGTTTGACCAATTAACCACACCGATACTCAGCTCTGAGACCAGCAAACATCACTGATACGGAAAGACTACGCTCTATGACCAGTAAACAGCCCTAATTCTAAGCTCTGTGACCAGTAAACAGCATTGATACTCAGTTCTGTGACCAGTAAACAGACTGATACTGAGCTCTGGGTCCTGTAAACAGCACTGATACTCAGTTGTGTGACCATTAAACCACACTGATACTCAGTTCTGTGACCAGTAATCAGCACTGATACTCAGCTCTGTGACCAGTAAACAACCAGCTAACAACACTGATATTCTGCTCTGTGACTAGTAAACAGAACCGATACTCAGTTCTGTGGCAAGTTAACACACTATAGTCAGTTCTGTGACCAGTAAACTGCACTGATACTCAGCATTGTGACCAGTAAACAGTACTGATACTCAGCTCTGTGACCTGTAAACTGCTCTGATACTCAGCTCTGCGACCAGTAAACAAAACTGATAGTTAGCTCTGTGCCTAGTAAACAACACAGATATTCAGCTTTGTTACTAGTTAACAGCACTGATACTCAGTTCTGTTCAGTAAACAACACTGATTCTGTGCTCTGTGACCAGTAAACAACACTGATACTCAGCTCTCTGACCATTAAACAACACTGATACTCAGCTCGTTATCCAGTAAACAACATTGATATGTGGCTCTGAGACGAGTAAGCAACACTGATACTCAGCTCTGTGACCAGAAAACAACACTGATACTCAACTCTGTGACCAGTAAACAGCACTGATACGGAGCTATGTGACCTGTAAACAGCTCTGATACTCAGCTCTGTGACCAGTAAACAAAACTGATACACAGTTCTGTGACCAGTAAAAAGCGCTGATACTCAGCTCTTTGTCCAGTAATCAGCATTGATACTGAGCTCTGTGTCCTGTAAACAGCACTGATACTCAGTTGTGTGACCAGTAAACCACTCTGATACTCAGTTTGTGACCTATAAACACACTGATTTTCAGTTCTGTGAACAGTAAACAACACACATACTCAGTTCTGTAACCAGTAAGCAACACTGATACTCATTTCTGAGACCTGTAAACACACTGATACTCAGGTCTGTGACGAGTAAACAGCACCGATATTCAGCTCTGTGACTAGTATGCAGCACTGATATTCAGCTCTGCGCCCAGTAAACAACACTGATACTCAGTTCTGTGACCTGTAAACAGCTCTGATACTCAGCTCTGTGACCAGTAAACAGCTCTGATACTCAGCTCTGTGACCAGTAAAAAGCACTGATACTCAGCTCTTTGTCCAGTAATCAGCATTGATACTGAGCTCTGTGTCCTGTAAACAGCACTGATACTCAGTTGTGTGACCAGTAAACCACTCTGATACTCAGTCCTGTGACCTATAAACACACCGTTTTTCAGTTCTGTGAACAGTAACCAACACACATACTCAGTTCTGTAACCAGTAAGCAACACTGATACTCATTTCTGAGACCTGTAAACACACTGATACTCAGGTCTGTGACCAGTAAACAGCACCGATATTAAGCTCTGTGACTAGTATGCAGCACTGATATTCAGCTCTGCGTCCAGTAAACAACACTGATACTCAGTTCTGTGACCTGTAAAGAGCTCTGATACTCAGCTCTGTGAACAGTAAACAGCACTGATATTCAGCTCTGCGCCCAGTAAACAACACTGATACTCAGCTCTGTGACCTGTAAACATCACTGATATTCAGCTCTGTGACCTGTACACAGCACTGTCACTCAGCTCTGTGACTAGTAAACAGCACTGATACCTAGCCCTGTGACCAGTAAATAACACTGATACTCAGCTCTGTGACCAGTAAACAACATGGATACTCAGTTCTGTGATCATTAAACACCACTGACACTCAGCTCTATGACCAGTAAACAGCACTGATACTCAGCTCTGTGACCAGCAAGCAGCACTGATATTCAGCTCTGCAACCATTAAACAACCAGTAAACAACACAGATATTCAGCTTTGTGACTAGTAAACAGCACTGATACTCAGTTCGTTGTTCAGTAAAGAACATTGATATGCGGCTCTGTGACGAGTAAGCAACACTGATACTCAGCCCCGTGTCCAGTAAACACACTGATACTCAGCTCTGTGAAGACTAAACAACACGGATATTCAGCTCTGTGACAAGCAAACAGCACAGATACTCAGCTCTGTGTGCAGTAAATAATACTGATACGCCGCTATGAGTTCAGTAATCAGCACTGATACTGAGCTCTGTGTCCTGTAAACAGCACTGATACTCAGTTGTTTGACCATTTAACCACACTGATACTCAGCTCTGAGACCAGCAAACATCACTGATACGGAAAGACTACGCTCTATGACCAGTAAACAGCCCTGATTCTAAGCTCTGTGACCAGTAAACAGCATTGATACTCAGCTCTGTGACCAGTAAACAAAACTGATACACAGTTCTGTGACCAGTAAAAAGCGCTGATACTCAGCTCTTTGTCCAGTAATCAGCATTGATACTGAGCTCTGTGTCCTGTAAACAGCACTGATACTCAGTTGTGTGACCAGTAAACCACTCTGATACTCAGTTTGTGACCTATAAACACACTGATTTTCAGTTCTGTGAACAGTAAACAACACACATACTCAGTTCTGTAACCAGTAAGCAACACTGATACTCATTTCTGAGACCTGTAAACACACTGATACTCAGGTCTGTGACGAGTAAACAGCACCGATATTCAGCTCTGTGACTAGTATGCAGCACTGATATTCAGCTCTGCGCCCAGTAAACAACACTGATACTCAGTTCTGTGACCTGTAAACAGCTCTGATACTCAGCTCTGTGACCAGTAAACAGCACTGATACTCAGCTCTGTGACCAGTAAACAAAACTGATACACAGTTCTGTGACCAGTAAAAAGCACTGATACTCAGCTCTTTGTCCAGTAATCAGCATTGATACTGAGCTCTGTGTCCTGTAAACAGCACTGATACTCAGTTGTGTGACCAGTAAACCACTCTGATACTCAGTCCTGTGACCTATAAACACACCGTTTTTCAGTTCTGTGAACAGTAACCAACACACATACTCAGTTCTGTAACCAGTAAGCAACACTGATACTCATTTCTGAGACCTGTAAACACACTGATACTCAGGTCTGTGACCAGTAAACAGCACCGATATTAAGCTCTGTGACTAGTATGCAGCACTGATATTCAGCTCTGCGTCCAGTAAACAACACTGATACTCAGTTCTGTGACCTGTAAAGAGCTCTGATACTCAGCTCTGTGAACAGTAAACAGCACTGATATTCAGCTCTGCGCCCAGTAAACAACACTGATACTCAGCTCTGTGACCTGTAAACATCACTGATATTCAGCTCTGTGACCTGTACACAGCACTGTCACTCAGCTCTGTGACTAGTAAACAGCACTGATACCTAGCTCTGTGACCAGTAAATAACACTGATACTCAGCTCTGTGACCAGTAAACAACATGGATACTCAGTTCTGTGATCATTAAACACCACTGATACTCAGCTCTATGACCAGTAAACAGCACTGATACTCAGCTCTGTGACCAGCAAGCAGCACTGATATTCAGCTCTGCAACCATTAAACAACCAGTAAACAACACAGATATTCAGCTTTGTGACTAGTAAACAGCACTGATACTCAGTTCGTTGTCCAGTAAAGAACATTGATATGCGGCTCTGTGACGAGTAAACAACACTGATACTCAGCCCCGTGTCCAGTAAACACACTGATACTCAGCTCTGTGAAGACTAAACAACACGGATATTCAGCTCTGTGACAAGCAAACAGCACAGATACTCAGCTCTGTGTGCAGTAAATAATACTGATACGCCGCTATGAGTTCAGTAATCAGCACTGATACTGAGCTCTGTGTCCTGTAAACAGCACTGATACTCAGTTGTTTGACCAATTAACCACACCGATACTCAGCTCTGAGACCAGCAAACATCACTGATACGGAAAGACTACGCTCTATGACCAGTAAACAGCCCTAATTCTAAGCTCTGTGACCAGTAAACAGCATTGATACTCAGTTCTGTGACCAGTAAACAGACTGATACTGAGCTCTGGGTCCTGTAAACAGCACTGATACTCAGTTGTGTGACCATTAAACCACACTGATACTCAGTTCTGTGACCAGTAATCAGCACTGATACTCAGCTCTGTGACCAGTAAACAACCAGCTAACAACACTGATATTCTGCTCTGTGACTAGTAAACAGAACCGATACTCAGTTCTGTGGCAAGTTAACACACTATAGTCAGTTCTGTGACCAGTAAACTGCACTGATACTCAGCATTGTGACCAGTAAACAGTACTGATACTCAGCTCTGTGACCTGTAAACTGCTCTGATACTCAGCTCTGCGACCAGTAAACAAAACTGATAGTTAGCTCTGTGCCTAGTAAACAACACAGATATTCAGCTTTGTTACTAGTTAACAGCACTGATACTCAGTTCTGTTCAGTAAACAACACTGATTCTGTGCTCTGTGACCAGTAAACAACACTGATACTCAGCTCTCTGACCATTAAACAACACTGATACTCAGCTCGTTATCCAGTAAACAACATTGATATGTGGCTCTGAGACGAGTAAGCAACACTGATACTCAGCTCTGTGACCAGAAAACAACACTGATACTCAACTCTGTGACCAGTAAACAGCACTGATACGGAGCTATGTGACCTGTAAACAGCTCTGATACTCAGCTCTGTGACCAGTAAACAAAACTGATACACAGTTCTGTGACCAGTAAAAAGCGCTGATACTCAGCTCTTTGTCCAGTAATCAGCATTGATACTGAGCTCTGTGTCCTGTAAACAGCACTGATACTCAGTTGTGTGACCAGTAAACCACTCTGATACTCAGTTTGTGACCTATAAACACACTGATTTTCAGTTCTGTGAACAGTAAACAACACACATACTCAGTTCTGTAACCAGTAAGCAACACTGATACTCATTTCTGAGACCTGTAAACACACTGATACTCAGGTCTGTGACGAGTAAACAGCACCGATATTCAGCTCTGTGACTAGTATGCAGCACTGATATTCAGCTCTGCGCCCAGTAAACAACACTGATACTCAGTTCTGTGACCTGTAAACAGCTCTGATACTCAGCTCTGTGACCAGTAAACAGCTCTGATACTCAGCTCTGTGACCAGTAAAAAGCACTGATACTCAGCTCTTTGTCCAGTAATCAGCATTGATACTGAGCTCTGTGTCCTGTAAACAGCACTGATACTCAGTTGTGTGACCAGTAAACCACTCTGATACTCAGTCCTGTGACCTATAAACACACCGTTTTTCAGTTCTGTGAACAGTAACCAACACACATACTCAGTTCTGTAACCAGTAAGCAACACTGATACTCATTTCTGAGACCTGTAAACACACTGATACTCAGGTCTGTGACCAGTAAACAGCACCGATATTAAGCTCTGTGACTAGTATGCAGCACTGATATTCAGCTCTGCGTCCAGTAAACAACACTGATACTCAGTTCTGTGACCTGTAAAGAGCTCTGATACTCAGCTCTGTGAACAGTAAACAGCACTGATATTCAGCTCTGCGCCCAGTAAACAACACTGATACTCAGCTCTGTGACCTGTAAACATCACTGATATTCAGCTCTGTGACCTGTACACAGCACTGTCACTCAGCTCTGTGACTAGTAAACAGCACTGATACCTAGCCCTGTGACCAGTAAATAACACTGATACTCAGCTCTGTGACCAGTAAACAACATGGATACTCAGTTCTGTGATCATTAAACACCACTGACACTCAGCTCTATGACCAGTAAACAGCACTGATACTCAGCTCTGTGACCAGCAAGCAGCACTGATATTCAGCTCTGCAACCATTAAACAACCAGTAAACAACACAGATATTCAGCTTTGTGACTAGTAAACAGCACTGATACTCAGTTCGTTGTTCAGTAAAGAACATTGATATGCGGCTCTGTGACGAGTAAGCAACACTGATACTCAGCCCCGTGTCCAGTAAACACACTGATACTCAGCTCTGTGAAGACTAAACAACACGGATATTCAGCTCTGTGACAAGCAAACAGCACAGATACTCAGCTCTGTGTGCAGTAAATAATACTGATACGCCGCTATGAGTTCAGTAATCAGCACTGATACTGAGCTCTGTGTCCTGTAAACAGCACTGATACTCAGTTGTTTGACCATTTAACCACACTGATACTCAGCTCTGAGACCAGCAAACATCACTGATACGGAAAGACTACGCTCTATGACCAGTAAACAGCCCTGATTCTAAGCTCTGTGACCAGTAAACAGCATTGATACTCAGCTCTGTGACCAGTAAACAAAACTGATACACAGTTCTGTGACCAGTAAAAAGCGCTGATACTCAGCTCTTTGTCCAGTAATCAGCATTGATACTGAGCTCTGTGTCCTGTAAACAGCACTGATACTCAGTTGTGTGACCAGTAAACCACTCTGATACTCAGTTTGTGACCTATAAACACACTGATTTTCAGTTCTGTGAACAGTAAACAACACACATACTCAGTTCTGTAACCAGTAAGCAACACTGATACTCATTTCTGAGACCTGTAAACACACTGATACTCAGGTCTGTGACGAGTAAACAGCACCGATATTCAGCTCTGTGACTAGTATGCAGCACTGATATTCAGCTCTGCGCCCAGTAAACAACACTGATACTCAGTTCTGTGACCTGTAAACAGCTCTGATACTCAGCTCTGTGACCAGTAAACAGCACTGATACTCAGCTCTGTGACCAGTAAACAAAACTGATACACAGTTCTGTGACCAGTAAAAAGCACTGATACTCAGCTCTTTGTCCAGTAATCAGCATTGATACTGAGCTCTGTGTCCTGTAAACAGCACTGATACTCAGTTGTGTGACCAGTAAACCACTCTGATACTCAGTCCTGTGACCTATAAACACACCGTTTTTCAGTTCTGTGAACAGTAACCAACACACATACTCAGTTCTGTAACCAGTAAGCAACACTGATACTCATTTCTGAGACCTGTAAACACACTGATACTCAGGTCTGTGACCAGTAAACAGCACCGATATTAAGCTCTGTGACTAGTATGCAGCACTGATATTCAGCTCTGCGTCCAGTAAACAACACTGATACTCAGTTCTGTGACCTGTAAAGAGCTCTGATACTCAGCTCTGTGAACAGTAAACAGCACTGATATTCAGATCTGTGTCCAGTAAACGCCACTGATACTCACCTCTGTGCCCAGTAAACAACACTGATACTCAGTTCGGTACCGAGTAAACAAAATTGTTACTCTGACCTGTGACCAGTAAACAACACTGATACTCTGCTCTGTGTCCAGTGATCAGCACTGATACTGAGCTCTGTGTCCTGTAAATACCACTGAAACTCAGTTGTGTGACCATTAAACCACACTGATACTCAGTTCTTTGATCTATAAACACACTGATACTCAGTTCTGTGACAGGTATTCAGCACTGATACTCAGCTCTGTGTCCAGTAATCAGCACTGATACTGAGCTCTGTGTCCCGTAAACACCACTGATATTCAGTTGTGTGACCATTAAACCACACTGATACTCAGTTCTTTGATCTATAAACACACTGATACACAGTTCTGTGACAAGTATTCAGTACTGATACTAAGCTCTGTGACCAGTAAACAGCACTGATACTCAGCTCTGTGAAGACTAAACAACACGGATATTCAGCTCTGTGACAAGCAAACATCACAGATACTCAGCTCTGTGTGCAGTAAATAATACTAATAAGCCGCTATGAGTCCAGTAATCAGCACTGATACTGAGCTCTATGTCCTGTAAACAGCACTGATACTCAGTTGTGTGACCATTAAACCACACTGATACTCAGCTCTGAGACCAGCAAACATCACTGATACGGAGCTAAGTGACCAGTAAACAGCCCTAATACTACGCTCTGTGACCTGTAAACAGCTCTGATACTCAGCTCTGTGACCAGTAAACAGCCAGCAAACAACACTGATATTCTGCTCTGTGACTAATAAACAGAACCGATACTCAGTTCTGTGACCAGTTAACAGACTGATACTGAGCTCTGGGTTCTGTAAACAGCACTGATACTCAGTTGTGTGACCATTAAACCACACTGATACCCAGTTCTGTGACCAGTAATCAGCACTGATACTCAGCTCTGTGTCCAGTAAACAACCAGCTAACAACACTGATATTCTGCTCTGTGACTAGTAAACAGAACCGATACTCAGTTCTGTGACAAGTAAACACACTATACTCAGTTCTGTGACCAGTAAACTGCACTGATACTCAGCATTGTGACCAGTAAACAGCACTGATACTCAGCTCTGTGACCTGTAAACTGCTCTGACACTCAGCTCTGTGACCAGTAAACAAAACTGATATTTAGTTTTGTGCCTAGTAAACAACACAGATATTCAGCATTGTTACTAGTTAACAGCATTGATACTCAGTTCTGTTCAGTAAACAACACTGATTCTCTGCTCTGTGACCAGTAAACAACACTGATACTCAGCTCGTTATCCAGTAAACAACATTGATATGTGGCTCTGAGACGAGTAAGCAACACTGATACTCAGCCCCGTGTCCAGTAAACAAAACTGATACTACGCTCTGTGACCAGTAAACAGTACTGATATTCAGCTCTGTGACCAGTAAACAGCTCTGATACTCAGCTCTGTGACCAGTAAACACACTAATTTTCAGTTCTGTGAACAGTAAACAACACACATACTCAGTTCTGTAACCAGTAAGCAACACTGATACTCATTTCTGAGACCTGTAAACACACTGATACTCAGGTCTGTGACCAGTAAACAGCACCGATATTCAGCTCTGTGACCAGAAAACAACACTGATACTCAACTCTGTGACCAGTAAACAACACGGATACTCAGTTCTCTGATCAGTAAACACCACTGATACTCAGTTCTGTGACCTGTAAACGACACTGATACTCAGCCCTGTGTCCAATAATCAGCACTGATACTGAGCTCTGTGCCCTGAAATCAGCACTGATACTCAGTTGTGTGACCAGTAAACACCACTGATACTCAGTTATGAGACCTGTAAACGACACTGATACTCAGCCCTGTCTCCAGTAATCAGCACTGATGTTCAGCTCTGTGACTAGTATGCAGCACTGATACGCAGCTCTGTGTCCAGTAAACAACACTGATACTCAGTTCTGTGACCAGTAAACTCACTGATACTCAGTTATGTGACCAGTAAAAAGCACTGATACTCAGTTCTGTGACCTATAAAAACACTGATTTTCAGTTCTGTGAACAGTAAACAACACACATACTCAGTTCTGTAACCAGTAAGCAACACTGATACTCATTTCTGAGACCTGTAAACACACTGATACTCAGGTCTGTGACCAGTAAACAGCACCGATATTCAGCTCTGTGACTAGTATGCAGCACTGATATTCAGCTCTGCGTCCAGTAAACAACACTGATACTCAGTTCTGTCACCAGCAAACTCACTGATACTCAGATGTGACCAGTAAAAAGCACTGATACTCAGCTCTGTGACGAGTAAACAGCACTGATACTCACCTCTGCGACCAGTAAATAGCACCGATACTCAGCTCTCCGACCAGTAAACAACCAGCAACTAACACTGATATTCTGCTCTGTGAATAGTAAACAGATCCGATACTCAGTTCTGATCATTAAACAACACTGATACTGTGCTCTGTGAGCAGTAAGCAAGACTGATACTCAGTTCGTTGTCCAGTAAACAACATTGATATGCGGCTCTGTGACGAGTAAGCAACACTGATACTCAGCCCCGTGTCCAGTAAACAAAACTGATACTACGCTCTGTGACCAGTAAACAGTACTGATATTCAGCTCTGTGACCAGTAAACAGCTCTGATACTCAGCTCTGTGACCAGTAAACAGCACTGATACTCAGTTCTGCGACCAGTAAACACACTGATACTCAGTTCTGTGACCAGTAAACAACCAGAAAACAACACTGATATTCAGCTCTGAGACAAGTAAACAGCACTGATAGTTTTCTGACCAGTAAACACACTGATACTCAGCTCTGTGACCAGTAAACAGCACTGATACGGAGCTATGTGACCAGTGAAAAGCACTGATACTCAGCTCTGTGACCTGTAAACAGTACTAATACTCAGCTCCGTGACCAGTAAACAACACTGATACTCAGTTCTGTGATCAGTAAACACCACTGACACTCAGCTCTATGACCAGTAACAGCACTGATACTCAGCTCTGAGACCAGTTAACAACACTGATACTCAGCTCTGTGACCAGTAAACAGAACTGATTCTCAGCTTTGCGAATAGTAAACAACCAGTAAACACCACTGATATTCAGCTCTGTGACTAGTAAACAGCACTGATATTCAGCTCTGCGTCCAGTAAACAGCACTGATACTCAGCTCTGCGACCAGTAAATAGCACCGATACTCAGCTCTCCGACCAGTAAACAACCAGCAACTAACACTGATATTCTGCTCTGTGAATAGTAAACAGATCCGATACACAGTTCTGATCATTAAACAACACTGATACTGTGCTCTGTGACCAGTAAGCAAGACTGATACTCAGTTCGCTGTGCAGTAAACAACATTGATATGCGGCTCTGTGACGAGTAAGCAACACTGATACTCAGCCCCGTCTCCAGTAAACAAAACTGATACTACAATCTGTGACCAGTAAACAGTACTGATAATCAGCTCTGTGACCAGTAAACAGCTCTGATACTCAGCTCTGTGACCAGTAAACAGCACTGATACTCAGTTCTGCGACCAGTAAACACACTGATACTCAGTTCTGTGACCAGTAAACACACTGATACTCAGCTCTGTGACCAGTAAACAGCACTGATACGGAGCTATGTGACCAGTGAAAAGCACTGATACTCAGCTCTGTGACCTGTAAACAGCACTAATACTCAGCTCCGTGACCAGTAAACAACACTGATAATCAGTTCTGTGATCAGTAAACACCACTCACACTCAGCTCTATGACCAGTAACAGCACTGATACTCAGCTCTGTGACCAGTTAACAACACTGATACTCAGCTCTGTGACCAGTAAACAGCACTGATACTCAGTTCTGTGACCAGTAAACTCACTGATACTCAGTTATGTGACCAGTAAAAAGCACTGATACTCAGCTCTTTGTCCAGTAATCAGCATTGATACTGAGCTCTGTGTCCTGTAAACAGCACTGATACTCAGTTGTGTGACCATCAAACCACACTGATACCCAGTTCTGCGACCAGTAATCAGCACTGATACTCAGCTCTGTGACCAGTAAACACACTAATTTTCAGTTCTGTGAACAGTAAACAACACACATACTCAGTTCTGTAACCAGTAAGCAACACTGATACTCATTTCTGAGACCTGTAAACACACTGATACTCAGGTCTGCGACCAGTAAACAGCACCGATATTCAGCTCTGTGACCAGAAAACAACACTGATACTCAACTCTGTGACCAGTAAACAACACGGATACTCAGTTCTCTGATCAGTAAACACCACTGATACTCAGTTCTGTGACCTGTAAACGACACTGATACTCAGCCCTGTGTCCAATAATCAGCACTGATACTGAGCTCTGTGCCCTGAAATCAGCACTGATACTCAGTTGTGTGACCAGTAAACATCACTGATACTCAGTTCTGTGACCTGTAAACGACACTGAAACTCAGCCCTGTGTCCAGTAATCAGCACTGATGTTCAGCTCTGTGACTAGTATGCAGCACTGATACGCAGCTCTGTGTCCAGTAAACAACACTGATACTCAGTTCTGTGACCAGTAAACTCACTGATACTCAGTTATGTGACCAGTAAAAAGCACTGATACTCAGCTCTTTGTCCAGTAATCAGCATTGATACTGAGCTCTGTGTCCTGTAAACAGCACTGATACTCAGTTGTGTGACCAGTAAACCACTCTGATACTCAGTTCTGTGACCTATAAAAACACTGATTTTCAGTTCTGTGAACAGTAAACAACACACATACTCAGTTCTGTAACCAGTAAGCAACACTGATACTCATTTCTGAGACCTGTAAACACACTGATACTCAGGTCTGTGACCAGTAAACAGCACCGATATTCAGCTCTGTGACTAGTATGCAGCACTGATATTCAGCTCTGCGTCCAGTAAACAACACTGATACTCAGTTCTGTCACCAGCAAACTCACTGATACTCAGATGTGACCAGTAAAAAGCACTGATACTCAGCTCTGTGACGAGTAAACAGCACTGATACTCACCTCTGCGACCAGTAAATAGCACCGATACTCAGCTCTCCGACCAGTAAACAACCAGCAACTAACACTGATATTCTGCTCTGTGAATAGTAAACAGATCCGATACTCAGTTCTGATCATTAAACAACACTGATACTGTGCTCTGTGAGCAGTAAGCAAGACTGATACTCAGTTCGTTGTCCAGTAAACAACATTGATATGCGGCTCTGTGACGAGTAAGCAACACTGATACTCAGCCCCGTGTCCAGTAAACAAAACTGATACTACGCTCTGTGACCAGTAAACAGTACTGATATTCAGCTCTGTGACCAGTAAACAGCTCTGATACTCAGCTCTGTGACCAGTAAACAGCACTGATACTCAGTTCTGCGACCAGTAAACACACTGATACTCAGTTCTGTGACCAGTAAACAACCAGAAAACAACACTGATATTCAGCTCTGAGACAAGTAAACAGCACTGATAGTTTTCTGACCAGTAAACACACTGATACTCAGCTCTGTGACCAGTAAACAGCACTGATACGGAGCTATGTGACCAGTGAAAAGCACTGATACTCAGCTCTGTGACCTGTAAACAGCACTAATACTCAGCTCCGTGACCAGTAAACAACACTGATACTCAGTTCTGTGATCAGTAAACACCACTGACACTCAGCTCTATGACCAGTAACAGCACTGATACTCAGCTCTGAGACCAGTTAACAACACTGATACTCAGCTCTGTGACCAGTAAACAGAACTGATTCTCAGCTTTGCGAATAGTAAACAACCAGTAAACACCACTGATATTCAGCTCTGTGACTAGTAAACAGCACTGATATTCAGCTCTGCGTCCAGTAAACAGCACTGATACTCAGCTCTGCGACCAGTAAATAGCACCGATACTCAGCTCTCCGACCAGTAAACAACCAGCAACTAACACTGATATTCTGCTCTGTGAATAGTAAACAGATCCGATACACAGTTCTGATCATTAAACAACACTGATACTGTGCTCTGTGACCAGTAAGCAAGACTGATACTCAGTTCGCTGTGCAGTAAACAACATTGATATGCGGCTCTGTGACGAGTAAGCAACACTGATACTCAGCCCCGTCTCCAGTAAACAAAACTGATACTACAATCTGTGACCAGTAAACAGTACTGATAATCAGCTCTGTGACCAGTAAACAGCTCTGATACTCAGCTCTGTGACCAGTAAACAGCACTGATACTCAGTTCTGTGACCAGTAAACACACTGATACTCAGCTCTGTGACCAGTAAACAACCAGAAAACAACACTGATATTCAGCTCTGAGACAAGTAAACAGCACTGATACTCAGTTTTCTGACCAGTAAACACACTGATACTCAGCTCTGTGACCAGTAAACAGCACTGATACGGAGCTATGTGACCAGTGAAAAGCACTGATACTCAGCTCTGTGACCTGTAAACAGCACTAATACTCAGCTCCGTGACCAGTAAACAACACTGATAATCAGTTCTGTGATCAGTAAACACCACTCACACTCAGTTCTATGACCAGTAACAGCACTGATACTCAGCTCTGTGACCAGTTAACAACACTGATACTCAGCTCTGTGACCAGTAAGCAGCACTGATACTCAGTTCTGTGACCAGTAAACTCACTGATACTCAGTTATGTGACCAGTAAAAAGCACTGATACTCAGCTCTTTGTCCAGTAATCAGCATTGATACTGAGCTCTGTGTCCTGTAAACAGCACTGATACTCAGTTGTGTGACCATCAAACCACACTGATACCCAGTTCTGCGACCAGTAATCAGCACTGATACTCAGCTCTGTGACCAGTAAACAACCAGCTAACAACACTGATATTCTGCTCTGTGACTAGTAAACAGAACCGATACTCAGTTCTGTGACAAGTAAACACTCTATACTCAGTTCTGTGACCAGTAAACTGCACTGATACTCAGCATTGTGACCAGTAAACAGCACTGATACTCAGCTCTGTGACCTGTAAACTGCTCTGATACTCAGCTCTGTGACCAGTAAACAAAACTGATATTTAGCTCTGTGCCTAGTAAACAACACAGATATTCAGCATTGTTACTAGTTAACAGCATTGATACTCAGTTCTGTTCAGTAAACAACACTGATTCTCTGCTCTGTGACCAGTAAACAACACTGATACTCAGCTCTCTGACCACTAAACAACACTGATACTCAGCTCGTTATCCAGTAAACAACATTGATATGTGGCTCTGAGACGAGTAAGCAACACTGATACTCAGCCCCCTGTCCAGTCAAAAACACTGATACTCAGCATTGTGACCAGTTAACAGCACTGATACGCAGCTCTGTGACCTATAGACAGCTCTGATACTCAGCTCTGTGACTAGTAAGCAGCACTGATACTCAGCTCTGTGACCAGAAAACAACACAGATACTCAACTCTGTGACCAGTAAATAGCACGGATACTCAGTTCTCTGATCAGTAATCAGCACTGATGTTCAGCTCTGTGACTAGTATGCAGCACTGATACTCAGCTCTGTGTCCAGTAAACAACACTGATACTCAGTTCTGTGACCAGTAAACTCACTGATACTCAGTTATGTGACCAGTAAAAAGCACTGATACTCAGCTCTTTGTCCAGTAATCAGCATTGATACTGAGCTCTGTGTCCTGTAAACAGCACTGATACTCAGTTGTGTGACCAGTAAACCACTCTGATACTCAGTTCTGCGACCTATAAACACACTGATTTTCAGTTCTGTGAACAGTAAACAACACACATACTCAGTTCTGTAACCAGTAAGCAACACTGATACTCATTTCTGAGACCTGTAAACACACTGATACTCAGGTCTGTGACCAGTAAACAGCACCGATATTCAGCTCTGTGACTAGTATGCAGCACTGATATTCAGCTCTGCGTCCAGTAAACAACACTGATACTCAGTTCTGTCACCAGCAAACTCACTGATACTCAGATGTGACCAGTAAAAAGCACTGATACTCAGCTCTGTGACGAGTAAACAGCACTGATACTCAGCTCTGCGACCAGTAAATAGCACCGATACTCAGCTCTCCGACCAGTAAACAACCAGCAACTAACACTGATATTCTGCTCTGTGAATAGTAAACAGATCCGATACTCAGTTCTGATCATTAAACAACACTGATACTGTGCTCTGTGACCAGTAAGCAAGACTGATACTCAGTTCGTTGTCCAGTAAACAACATTGATATGCGGCTCTGTGACGAGTAAGCAACACTGATACTCAGCCCCGTGTCCAGTAAACAAAACTGATACTACGCTCTGTGACCAGTAAACAGTACTGATATTCAGCTCTGTGACCAGTAAACAGCTCTGATACTCAGCTCTGTGACCAGTAAACAGCACTGATACTCAGTTCTGCGACCAGTAAACACACTGATACTCAGTTCTGTGACCAGTAAACAACCAGAAAACAACACTGATATTCAGCTCTGAGACAAGTAAACAGCACTGATAGTTTTCTGACCAGTAAACACACTGATACTCAGCTCTGTGACCAGTAAACAGCACTGATACGGAGCTATGTGACCAGTGAAAAGCACTGATACTCAGCTCTGTGACCTGTAAACAGCACTAATACTCAGCTCCGTGACCAGTAAACAACACTGATACTCAGTTCTGTGATCAGTAAACACCACTGACACTCAGCTCTATGACCAGTAACAGCACTGATACTCAGCTCTGTGACCAGTAAACAGAACTGATTCTCAGCTTTGCGAATAGTAAACAACCAGTAAACACCACTGATATTCAGCTCTGTGACTAGTAAACAGCACTGATGCTCAGTTCTGTGATCAGTAAACAGTACTGATTCTGAGCTATGTGACCAGTAAACAGCCCTGAAACTCAGCTCTGTGACCGGTAAACAGCCCTGATACTCAGATCTGTGACCAGTAATCATCACTGATATTCAGCACTGTGACTTGTACAAAGCACTGTTACTCAGCTCTGTGACCAGTAAACAACACTGATACTCAGCTTTGTGACCAGTTAACAACACTGATACTCAGCTCTGTGATCAGTAAACACCATTGATACTGAGTTCGGTGTCCAGTAAACAACACTGATACTCAGTTCTGTGACCAGTAAACAGCACTGATACTCAGCTCTGCGATCAGTAAACAATCAGTAAACAACACTGATATTCAGCTCTGAGACTAGTAAACTGCACTTATACTCAGTTCAGTGACCAGTAAGCACACAGATACTCAGCTCTGTGAGCAGTAAACAATACTGATACTCAGCTCTGTGTCCAGTAAACAACACTGATACGCTGCTCTGATTCCAGTAATCAGGACTGATACTGAGCTCTGTGTCCTGTAAACAGCACTGATACTCAGTTGTGCGACCAATCAACCACAGCGATACTCAGTTCTGTGACCAGTAATCAGCACTGATACTCAGTTCTGTGACCAGTAAACACACTGATACTCACCTCTGTGCCCAGTAAACAACACTGATACTCAGTTCGGTAACGAGTAAACAACCTTGTTACTCTACCCTGTGACCAGTAAACAACATTGATACTCTGCCCTGTGACCAGTAAACAACACTGCTACTCTGCACTGTGTCCAGTAATCAGCACTGATACTGAGCTCTGTTTCCTGTAAAAAGCACTGATATTCAGTTGTGTGACCATTAAACCACACTGATACTCAGTTCTTTGACCTATAAACACACTGATACTCAGTTCTGTGACAAGTAAACAGCACTGATACTCAGCTCTGCGATCAGTAAACAATCAGTAAACAACACTGATATTCAGCTCTGAGACTAGTAAACTGCACTTATACTCAGTTCAGTGACCAGTAAGCACACAGATACTCAGCTCTGTGAGCAGTAAACAATACTGATACTCAGCTCTGTGTCCAGTAAACAACACTGATACGCTGCTCTGATTCCAGTAATCAGGACTGATACTGAGCTCTGTGTCCTGTAAACAGCACTGATACTCAGTTGTGCGACCATTCAACCACAGTGATACTCAGTTTTGTGACCAGTAATCAGCACTGATACTCAGTTCTGTGACCAGTAAACACACTGATACTCACCTCTGTGCCCAGTAAACAACACTGATACTCAGTTCGGTACCGAGTAAACAACCTTGTTACTCTACCCTTTGACCAGTAAACAACATTGATACTCTGCCCTGTGACCAGTAAACAACACTGCTACTCTGCACTGTGTCCAGTAATCAGCACTGATACTGAGCTCAGTGTCCTGTAAAAAGCACTGATATTCAGTTGTGTGACCATTAAACCACACTGATACTCAGTTCTTTGACCTATAAACACACTGATACTCAGTTCTGTGACAAGTATTCAGCACTGATACTCAGCTCTGTGACCAGTAAACAGCACTGATACTCAGCTCTGTGAAGAGTAAACAACACGGATATTCAGATCTGTGACTAGGAAACAGCACTGATACTCAGTTCTGTGACCTGTAAACGACACTGATACTCAGCCCTGTGTCCAATAATCAGCACTGATGCTGAGCTCTGTGCCCTGAAATCAGCACTGATACTCAGTTGTGTGACCAGTAAACACCACTGATACTCTGTTCTGTGACCTGTAAACGACACTGATACTCAGCCCTGTGTCCAGTAATCAGCACTGATATTCAGCTCTGTGCCTAGTATGCAGCACTGATACTCAGCTCTGTGTCCAGTAAACAACACTGATACTCAGTTCTGTGACCAGTAAGCTCACTGATACTCAGCTCTGTGACCAGTAAAAAGCACTTATACTCAGCTCTGTGATGAGTAAACAGCACTGATACTCAGCTCTGCGACCAATAAACAGCACTGATACTCAGCTCTCCGACCAGTAAACAACCAGCAACTAACACTGATATTCTGCTCTGTGACTAGTAAACAGATCCGATACTCAGTTCTGTTCATTAAATAACACTGATTCTGTGCTCTGTGAACAGTAAGCAAGACTGATACTCAGTTCATTGTCCAGTAAACAACATTGATATGCGGCTCTGCGACAAGCAAACAACACTGATACTCAGCCCCGTGTACAGTAAACAACACTCTTACTCAGCTCTGGGACCAGTGAAAAACACTGATACTCAGCTCTGTGACCAGTAAACAGTACTGATATTCAGCTCTGTGAGCAGTAAACAGCACTGATACTCAGCTCTGTGACCAGTAAACAGCACTGACACTCAGCTCTGTGACCAGTAAACACACTGATACTCAGTTCTGTGAACAGTAAAAAGCACTGATACTCACCTATGTGACGAGTAAACAGCACTGATAATCAGCTCTGCGACCAGTAAACAACAAGTGAACGACTCTGATACTCAGCTCTGTGACCAGTAAACATCACTGATACTCAGTTCTGCGACCAGTAAACACACTGATACTCAGTTCTGTGACCAGTAAACACACTGATACTCAGCTCTGTGACCAGTAAAAAAACAGTAAACAACACTGATATTCAGCTCTGAGACTAGAAAACAGCACTGATACTCAGTTTTCTGACCAGTAAACACACTGATACTCAGCTCTGTGACCAGTAAACAGCACTGATACGGAGCTATGCGACCAGTAAACAGCCCTGATACTCCGCTCTGTGACCAGTAAAAAGCACTGATACTCAGCTCTGTGACCTGTAAACAGCACTGATACTCAGCTCCGTGACCAGTAAACAACACTGATACTCAGATCTGTGATCAGTAAACACCACTGACACTCAGCTCTATGACCAGTAACAGCACTGATACTCAGCTCTGTGACCAGTTAACAACACTGATACTCAGCTCTGTGACCAGTAAACAGAACTGATTCTCAGCTCTGCGAATAGTAAACAACCAGTAAACAACACTGATATTCAGCTCTGTGACTAGTAAACAGCACTGATGCTCAGTTCTGTGATCAGTAAACAGCACTGATACTGAGCTATGTGACCAGTAAACAGCCCTGATACTCAGCTCTGTGACCGGTAAACAGCACTGATACTGAGCTATGTGACCAGTAAACAACACTGATACTCAGCTTTGCGACCAGTTAACAACACAGATACTCAGCTCTGTGATCAGTAAACACCACTGATACTGAGTTCGGCGTCCAGTAAACATCACTAATACACAGTTCGGTTTCCAGTGAACAACACTGATACTCAGCTCTGTGACCAGTAAACAGCACTGATACTCAGCTCTGCGATCAGTAAACAATCAGTAAACAACACTGATATTCAGCTCTGAGACTAGTAAACAGCACTGATACTCAGTTCAGTGACCAGTAAGCACACTGATACTCAGCTCTGTGACCAGTAAACAGCCGATACTCAGCTCTGTGACCTGTAAACTGCTCTGATACTCAGCTCTGTGACTTGTAAACAGCACTGATACTCAGCTCTGTGACCAGGAAACAACACTGATATTCAGCTCTGTGACTAGTAAACAGCACTGATATTCAGCTCTGTGTCCAGTAAACACCACTGATACTCACCTCTGTGCCCAGTAAACAACACTGATACTCAGTTCGGTACCGAGTAAACAACCTTGTTACTCTACCCTGTGACCAGTAAACAACATTGATACTCTGCCCTGTGACCAGTAAACAAGACTGATACTCTGCTCTGTGTCCAGTAATCAGCACTGATATTGAGCTCTGTGTCCAGTAAACAGCACTGATATTCAGCTGTGTGACCATTAAACCACACTGATACTCAGTTCTTTGACCTATAAACACACTGATTCTCAGTTCTGTGACAAGTATTCAGCACTGATACTCAGCTCTGTGACCAGTAAACAGCACTGATACTCAGCTCTGTGTCCAGTAAACAGCACTGATACTCATTTCTGTGACCAGTAAACACACTGATACTCATTTCTGTGACTAGTAAAAAGCACTGATACTCAGCTCTGTGACGAGTAAACAACAAGTTAGCAACACTGATACTCAGCTCTGTGACCAGTAAAAAGCACTTATACTCAGCTCTGTGATGGTTAAACAGCACTGTTACGCAGCTCTGCGACCAGTAAACAACCAGCAACTAACACTGATATTCTGTTCTGTGACTTGTAAACAGAATTGATAAACGGAGCTCCAGACAGGAACACAGGCCTAATGCTTGCTCCATTCGGGAAAACAGGACCCATGCCGAGATGCAGACAGGAACACAGGACCCGAGCCGAGCTCCAGACAGGAACACAGGACCCAATCCGAGCTCCAGACAGGGTCACAGAACCCGAGCAGAGCTCCAGACAGGAATGCACGACCCGGGCCGAGCTCCAGATAGGAACGCAGGACCCGATCTGAGCTCTAGACAGGAACACAGGACTCGATCCGAGCTCCAGACTGGAACACAGGACAGGAGCGAGCAGCTCATCCGAGCTCCAGACGGGAAAACAGGACCCGCTCACAGTTGCAGACAGGAACGCAGGACCCGAGCCGAGCTCAAGACAAGAACGCAGGACCCGAGCCGAGCACCAGACAGGAACACAGGACCCGATCAGAGCTCCAGACAGGAACACTGGACCGGATCCGAGCTCCAGACGGGAACACAGGACCCGACCCGAGCTCCAGCTGGGAGCACAGGACCCGAGCCGAGCTCCAGACAGGATCACAGGACCGGAGCCGAGCTCCAGACCGGAACACAGAACCTGATCCGAACTCCAGACAGGAACACAGGACCCGTACCGAGCTCCAGACAGGGAAACAGGACCCCATCGAAGCTCCAGACAGGAACGCAGGTCCCGAGCCGAGCACCAGACAGGAACACAGGACGCGAGATGTGCTCCAGACAGGGACACAGCTCCCAATCCGAGCTCCAGACAGGATCACAGGACCTGATCCGAGCTCTGGTCAGGAACACAGGAACCGAGCGAGCGGCTCATCGGAGCTCCATAAGGGAGCACAGGACCCCATCCGAGCTCCAGACGGGAAAGCAGGATCCAAGCCGAGCTCCAGGCAGGAACGCAGTACCCGATCCAAGCTCCAGACACGAACACAGGGCCCGAGCAGTGCTCCAGACAGGAATATAGGACTGGAGCCGACCTCCAGACGGGAACGTAGGACCCAATCCAATCTGCAGACAGGAACACAGGACCCGAACCGAGTCCCAGACAGTAACACAGGCCTGACCCGAACGGCTCATCCAAGCTCCAGACAGGAACACAGGACACGAGCCGTGCTCCAGACAGGGACACAAGACCCGATCCGTGCGGCTCATCCGAGCTCCAAATAGGAACTCAGGACCCGAGCAGAGCTCCAGAGAGCAACACAGGAACCGAGCCCTGTGGCTCACCCGAGCTGCCAACAAGAATACAGAACCCGTTCCGAGCTCCTGTATGGAACAGAGGACCTGATCCGAGCTCCAGACAGGAACACGGGACCTGATCCAAGCTCCAGACAGGAACACAGGACCCGAGTTGAGCTCCAGACAGGAAGACAGGAAACAATCAGAGCACCAGACAGGAACGCAGGACCCGAGACGATCTCCAGACAGGAACAAAGGACCCAAGCCGAGCTTCAGACAGTAGCACAGGACCCGATAGGAGCTCCATACAGGAACACAGGACTCGATCCGAGCTCTAGACAGGAACACAGGACCCGTTCCGAGCTCCAGACAGGAACACAGGACACGAGCGAGCGGTTCATCCAGGCTGCAGACGGGAACACAGAACCCACTCCGAGCTGCAGACAGGAACGTAGGACCCGAGCCCATCTCCAGACAGGAACGCAGGACCGGGATCGAGCTCCAGATAGGAACGCAGGACCCGATCCGAGCTCCAGACAAGAACACAGGACCCGATCCGAGCTCCAGACAGGAGCACAGGACCGAGCGAGCGGCTCATCCGAGTATCAGACGGGAACAAAGGACCCGATTGGAGCTCGACACAGGAACGCAGGACCCGATCCGAGTTCCGGACAGGAACACAGGACTCGATCCGAGCTCCAGACGGGAACACAGGACAGGAGCGAGCCACTCATCCGAGCTCCAGACAGGAACACAGGACCCGCTCCGAGCTGCAGACAGGAACGCAGGACCAGAGTCGAGCTCCAGACGGAACGCAGGACCCGAGCCGAGCACCAGACAGGAACACAGGACCCGAGCTGTGCTGCAGACAGGAACACAGGAATGGATCCGAGCTCAAGATGGGAACACAGGAACCGACCCGAGCTCCAGACGGCAATACAGGACCCGAGCCGAGCTCCAGACAGGATCACAGGACCGGAGCTGTGCTGCAAACAGGAACACAGGAATGGATCCGACCTCCAGACGGGAACACAGGACCCGACCCGAGCTCCAGACGGCAGCACAGGACCCGAGCCGAGATCCAGACAGGATCACAGGGCGGGAGCCGAGCTCCAGACAGGAACACAGGACCTGATCCGAACTCCAGACAGGAACACAGGACCCGTACCAAGCTCCAGACAGGGAAACAGGACCCCATCCGAGCTCCAGACAGGAACGCAGGACCCGGTCCGATCTCCAGACAGGAACACAGGACTCGAGCGAGCGGCTCATCCAATCTCCAGACAGGAACACAGGACCCGAGCCGAGCTCCAGACACGAACACAGGACCCGAACCGAGCTCCAGACAGGGTCACAGGACCCGATCCCAGCTCCAGACAGGAACACAGTTACCGATCCAACCTCCAGACAGCAACACAGGAGACGTTCCGAGCTCTAGAAAGGAACACAGGACACGTTCCGAGCTCCTGACAGGAACACAAGACCCGAGCGAGCGGCTCGTCCAAGCTCCAGACAGGAAGACAGGACCCGCTCCGAGCTCTAGACAGGAACACAAGACCCGATCCTAGCGGCTCATCCGATCCCCAGATAGGAACACAAACCCGACCAGAGCTCCAGACAGCAACACAGGACCCGAGCCGTGTGGCTCACCCGAGCTCCAGACGGGAACACAGGGCCCGATCCGAGCTCCAGACAGGGTCACAGGATCCGATCCCAGCTCCAGACAGGAACACAGTTACCGATCCAACCTCCAGACAGCAACACAGGACACGTTCCGAGCTCTAGAAAGGAACACAGGACACGTTCCGAGCTGCTGACAGGAACACAAGACCCCAGCGAGCGGCACGTCCAAGCTCCTGACAGGAAGACAGGACCCGCTCCGAGCTCTAGACAGGAACACAAGACCCGATCCTAGCGGCTCATCCGATCCCCAGATCGGAACACAAACCCGACCAGAGCTCCAGACAGCAACACAGGACCCGAGCCGTGTGGCTCAGCCGAGCTCCAGACGGGAACACAGGGCCCGATCCGAGCTCCAAATAGGAACACAGGACCCGATCGGAGCTCCAGACAGGAATACAGGACCCCAGCGAGCGGCTCATCTCGGCTCCAGACTGGAACACAGAACCCAAGCCGATCTCCAGATAGGAACGCAGGACCCCATCCGAACTCCAGATAGGAACACAGGACCCTATCCGAACTCCAGACAAAAATACAGGACTCGATCCGAGCTCCAGACAGGAACACAGGACCCGATCGTAGCGGCTCATCCGAGCCCCAGAGAGGAACACAGACCCGAGCAGAGCTCCAGACATGAACACAGGACCCGAGCTGTGCTCCAAACAGGAACACAGGACCGATGCCAAGTTCCAGACAGGAACACAGGCCCCAATCCAATCTCCAGACAGGAACACAGGACACGAGCCGAGCTCCAGACAGGAACACAGGACCCGAGCTGTGCTCCAGACAGGAACACAGGACCGATGCCAAGTTCCAGACAGGAACACAGGCCCCAATCCAATCTCCAGACAGGAACACAGGACCCGAGCCGAGCTCCAGACAGGAACACAGGACCCGATCCTAGCGTCTCATCCGAGCCCCAGATAGGAGCACAGATTCGAGCAGAGCTCCAGACAGCAACACAGGAGCCGAGCCGAGTGACTCACCCGAGCTCCCGACAGGAACACAGGACCCGATCCGTACTCCAGGCAGGAACACAGGAAAAGATCCGAGCTCCAGACAGGAACACAGGACCCGATCTGAGAACCAGGCAGGAACACAGGACCTGAGCGAGCGGCTCATCCGAGCTCCAGAAGGGAACACGGGACCGGATCCGAGCTCCAGACAAGAACGCAGGACCCGAGCCGAGCTCCTTACAGAAAAACAGGACACGTTACGAGCTCCAGACAGGAAAACAGGACCCGATCCAAGCTCCAGGCAGGAACACAGGACCTGATTCAAGCTCCAGACAGGAACACAGGACCCGAGCCGAGCGCCAGACAAGAATGCAGGACCCGATCCGAGCTCCAGTCAGGAACACGAGACCTGATCCAAGCTCCACACAGGAACACAGGACCCGAACTGAGCTCCAGACAGGAAGACAGGACACAATCCGAACTCCAGACAGGAACACAGGACCCGAGCCGAGCTCCAGACAGGAACACAGGACCCGATCCAAGCTCCAGGCAGGAACACAGGACCTGATTCAAGCTCCAGACAGGAACACAGGACCCGAGCCGAGCGCCAGACAAGAATGCAGGACCCGATCCGAGCTCCAGTCAGGAATACGAGACCTGATCCAAGCTCCACACAGGAACACGGGACCCGAGCTGAGCTCCAGACAGGAACACAGGACCCGAGCCGAGCTCCAGACAGGAACACAGGACGCGAGCTGAGTTCCAGACAGGAAAGCGCGACCCGATCGTAGCTCCAGACAGGGACACAGGACCCGATCCGAACTCCAGACAGGAACACAGGACCCGATCCAAGCTCCAGACAGGAACACAGTACCGGCTCCCAGCTCCATATGGGAACACAGGACCCCAGCTGAGCTCCAGGCAGAAACACAGGAACCGATCCGAGCTCCATACATGAACACGGGACCTGATCCAAGCTCCAGACAGGAATACAGGACCCGAGCTGAGCTCCAGACAGGAACACAGGACCCGATCCGAGCTCCAGACAGGAACACATGACCCAATGCGTGCTCCAGACAGGAACACAGGGCACGTGCCGAGCTCCAGACAGGAACACAGGACCCGAGCCGAGCGCCAGACAGGAACACAGGACCCGAACCGATCTCCAGACAGAGTCACAGGACCCGATCCGAGCTCGTTGCAGGAACATAGCTACCGATCCAACCTCCAGACCAGAACACAGAACCCAATCCGAGCTCTAGAAAGGAACACAGGACACGAACCGTGCTCCAGACAAGAACACAAGACCCGATCCTAGCGTCTCATCCGATCCCCAGAGGGAACACAGACCCGACCAGAGCTCCAGACAGCAACACAGGACCCGAGCCGCGTGGCTCACCCGAGCTCCAGACGGGAACACAGGGCCCGATCCGAGCTCCATACAGGAACACAGGACCTGATCCCAGCTCCAGACAGGAATACAGGACCCGAGCTGAGCTCCAGACAGGAACACAGGAACCGATCCGAGCGCAAGACAGGAACACAGTTCCCGATCGGACCTCCAGACAGGAACACAGGACCAAATCCGAGCTCCAGACAGGAACACAGGGCATGTTCCGAGCTCCAGACAGCAACACAGGACCCGAGCCGAGTGGCTCACCCGAGCTCCAGACGGGAACACAGGTCCCGATCCGAGGTCTAGACAGGGACACAGGACCCGATCCGAGCTCTAGACAGGGACACAGGACCCGATCCGAGCTCTATAAAGGAACACAGGACACGTTCCGAGCTCCTGACAGGAACACAAGATCCGAGCGAGCGGCTCATCCAATCTCCAGACAGGAACACAGGAACCGAACCGAGCTCCAGACAGGAACACAGGACCCGATCCTAGCGGCTCATCCGAGCCCCAGATAGGAATACAGACCCAAGCAGAGCCCCAGACAGCAACACAAAACCTGAGCCGAGTGGCTCATCCGAGCTCCCGACAGGAACACAGGACCCGATCCGTACTCCAGACAGGAAGACAGGACCCGATCCGAGCTCCAGACAGGAACACAGGACCCGATCTGAGATCCAAGCAAGAACACAGGACCCGAGCGAGCGGCTCATCCGAGCTCCAGAAGGGAACACAGGTCCGGATCCGAACTCCAGACAGGAACACACGACCCGATCCGAGCTCCTGACAGGAACCCAGGACCCGATCCGATATCCAGAGAGGAACACAGCACCCGAGCGAGCGGCTCATCCGAGCTCCAAACGGGAACACAGGACCCGATCCGAGCTCCAGACAGGAACACGAGACCTGGTCCATGCTCCAGACAGGAGCACAGTACCCGAGCTGAGCTCCAGACAGGATGACAGGACCCGAGATGAGTTCCAGACAGGAACACAGGACCCGATCCGAGCTCCAGACCGGGACACAGCACCCGATCCGAGCTCCAGACAGGAACATAGGACCGGATCCAAGCTCCAGACAGGAACACAGAACCCGATCCCAGCTCCAGATGGGAATACAGGACCCGAGCTGAGCTCCAGGCAGAAACACAGGACCCGATCCAAGCTCCAGACAGGAACACAGGACCCAATGCGTGATCCAGACAGGAACACAGGGCCCGTGCCGAGCTCCAGACAGGAACACAGGACCCGAGCCGAGCTCGTTACAGGAACATAGCTACCGATCCAACCTCCAGACCAGAACTCAGAAACCAATCCGAGCTCTAGAAAGGAACACAGGACACGAACCGTGCTCCAGACAAGAACACAAGACCCGATCCTAGCGTCTCATCCGATCCCCAGATAGGAACACAGACCCGACCAGAGCTCCAGACAGCAACACAGGACCCGAGCCGCGTGGCTCACCCGAGCTCCAGACGGGAACACAGGGCCCGATCCGAGCTCCAAATAGGAACACAGGACCCGATCTGAGATCCAGGCAGGAACACAGGACCTGATGCAAGCTCCAGACAGGAACACAGGACCGAGCCGATCGCCAGACAGGAATACAGGACCCGATCCGAGCTCAGACTGGAACACGGCACCTGATCCAAGGTCCACACAGGAACACAGAAACCGAGCTGAGCTCCAGACAGGAAGACAGGACACAATCCGAACTCCATACAGGAAAACAGGACCCGAGCCGAGCTCCAGACAGGAACACAGGACACGAGCTGAGTTCCAGACAGGAACACAGTACCCGATCCCAGCTCCAGATAGGGTCACAGGACCCGATCCGAGCTCCAGATAGGGTCACAGGACCCGATCCGAGCTCCAGACACGAACACAGTTACCGATCCAACCACCAGACAGGAACACAGGAACCAATCCGAGCTCTAGGAAGGAACACAGGACACGTTCCGAGCTCCTGACAGGAACACAAGACCCAAGCGAGCGGCTCATTCAAGTCCAGACGGGAAGACAGGACCCGCTCCGATCTCTAGACAGGAACACAGGACACGAACCGTGCTCCAGACAAGAGCACAAGACCCGATCCAAGCGGCTCATCCGATCCCCACATAGGAACACAGACCCGACCAGAGCTCCAGACAGCAACACAGGACCCGAGCCGTGTGGCTCACCCGAGCTCCAGACGGGAACACAGGGCCCGATCCGAGCTCCAAAGAGGAACACAGGACCCGATCGGAGATCCAGACAGGAATACAGGACCCCAGCGAGCGGCTCATCTCGGCTCCAGACTGGAACACAGAACCCAAGCCGATCTCCAGATAGGAACGCAGGACCCGATCCGAACTCAGATAGGAACACAGGACCCTTTCCGAACTCCAGACAAGAATACAGGACTCGATCCGAGCTCCAGACAGGAACACAGGCCCCAATCCAATCTCCAGACAGGAACACAGGACCCGAGCCGAGCTACAGGCAGGAACACAGGACCCGATCTGAGATCCAGACAGGAAACAGGACCCGAGCGAGCGGCTCATCCGGGCTCCAGAAGGGAACACAGGACCGGATCCCAGCTCCAGACAAGAACGCAGTACACGAGCCGAGATCCTGACAGAAAAACAGGACACGTTACGAGCTCCGGACAGGAAAACAGGACCCGATCCAAGCTCCAGGCAGGAACACAGGACCTGTCCAAGCTCCAGGCAGGAACGCCGGACCCGATGCTAGCGGCTCATCCGATCCCCAGATAGGAGCACAGACCCGAGCAGAGCTCCAGACAGCAACACAGGACCAGAGCGAAGTGGCTCACCCGAGCTCCCGACAGGAACACAGGACCCGATCCGTACTCCAGACAAGAACATAGGACCCGATCCAAGCTCCAGGCAGGAACACAGGACCGAGCCGAGCGCCAGACAGGAATACAGGACCCGATCCGAGCTCAGACAGGAACACGACACCTGATCCAAGGTCCACACAGGAACACAGAACCCGATCCGAGCTCCAGACAGGAACACAGGACCCGAGCTGAGCGCCAGACAGGAATACAGGACCCGATCCGAGCTCAGACAGGAACACGACACCTGACCCAATGTCCACACAGGAACACAGGACCGGAGCTGAGCTCCAGACAGGAAGACAGGACACAATCCGAACTCCATACAGGAACACAGGACCCGAGCCGAGCTCCAGACAGGAACACAGGACCCGAGCTAAGTTCCAGACAGGAACACAGGACCCGATCAGAGCTCCAGACAGAGATACAGGACCCGATCCGAGCTCCAGACAGGAACACAGGACCGGATCCAAGCTCCAGACAGGAACACAGTACCCGATCCCAGCTCCAGATGGGAACACAGGACCCGAGCTGAGCTCCAGGCAGAAACACAGGACCCTATCCGAGCTCCAGACAGGAACACAGGACTCAATGCGTGCTCCAGACAGGAACACAGGACCCGTGCCGAGCTCCAGACAGGAACACAGGACACGAGCCAAGCTCCAGATAGGGTCACAGGACCCGATCCGAGCTCCAGATAGGGTCACAGGACCCGATCCGAGCTCCAGACACGAACACAGTTACCGATCCAACCACCAGACAGGAACACAGGAACCAATCCGAGCTCTAGAAAGGAACACAGGACACGTTCCGAGCTCCTGACAGGAACACAAGACCCAAGCGAGCGGCTCATTCAAATCCAGACGGGAAGACAGGACCCGCTCCGATCTCTAGACAGGAACACAGGACACGAACCGTGCTCCAGACAAGAGCACAAGACCCGATCCAAGCGGCTCATCCGATCCCCACATAGGAACACAGACCCGACCAGAGCTCCAGACAGCAACACAGGACCCGAGCCGTGTGGCTCACCCGAGCTCCAGACGGGAACACAGGGCCCGATCCGAGCTCCAAAGAGGAACACAGGACCCGATCGGAGATCCAGACAGGAATACAGGACCCCAGCGAGCGGCTCATCTCGGCTCCAGACTGGAACACAGAACCCAAGCCGATCTCCAGATAGGAACGCAGGACCCGATCCGAACTCAGATAGGAACACAGGACCCTTTCCGAACTCCAGACAAGAATACAGGACTCGATCCGAGCTCCAGACAGGAACACAGGCCCCAATCCAATCTCCAGACAGGAACACAGGACCCGAGCCGAGCTACAGGCAGGAACACAGGACCCGATCTGAGATCCAGACAGGAAACAGGACCCGAGCGAGCGGCTCATCCGGGCTCCAGAAGGGAACACAGGACCGGATCCCAGCTCCAGACAGGAACACAGGACCCGAGCTAAGTTCCAGACAGGAACACAGGACCCGATCAGAGCTCCAGACAGAGATACAGGACCCGATCCGAGCTCCAGACAGGAACACAGGACCGGATCCAAGCTCCAGACAGGAACACAGTACCCGATCCCAGCTCCAGATGGGAACACAGGACCCGAGCTGAGCTCCAGGCAGAAACACAGGACCCTATCCGAGCTCCAGACAGGAACACAGGACTCAATGCGTGCTCCAGACAGGAACACAGGACCCGTGCCGAGCTCCAGACAGGAACACAGGACACGAGCCAAGCTCCAGACAGGAACACAGGACCCGAACCGAGCTCCAGATAGGGGCACAGGACCCGAGCCGTGCTCCAGACAGGAACACAGGACCCGATCCTAGCGGCTCATCCGAGCCGCAGATAGGAGCACAGACCCGAGCAGATCTCCAGACAGCAACACAGGACCCCAGACGAGTGGCTCACCCGAGCTCCCAACAGGAACACAGGACCCGATCCGTACTCCAGACAGGAACACAGGACCCGATCAGAGCTCCAGACAGAGACACAGGACCCGGTCCGAGCTCCAGACAGGAACACAGGACCGAGCCGAGCGCCAGACAGGAATACAGGACCCGATCCGAGCTCAGACAGGAACACGACACCTGACCCAATGTCCACACAGGAACACAGGACCGGAGCTGAGCTCCAGACAGGAAGACAGGACACAATCCGAGCTCCATACAGGAACACAGGACCCGAGCCGAGCTCCAGACAGGAACACAGGACCCGAGCTGAGTTCCAGACAGGAACACAGGACCCGATCAGAGCTCCAGACAGAGACACAGGCCCCGATCCGAGCTCCAGACAGGAACACAGGACCGGATCCAAGCTCCAGACAGGAACACAGAACCCGATCCCAGCTCCAGATGGGAACACAGGACCCGAGCTGAGCTCCAGGCAGAAACACAGGACCCTATCCGAGCTCCAGACAGGAACACAGGACTCAATGCGTGCTCCAGACAGGAACACAGGACCCGTGCCGAGCTCCAGACAGGAACACAGGGCACGAGCCGAGCTCCAGACAGGAACACAGGACCCTATCCGAACTCCAGAGAAGAATACAGGACTCGATCCGTGCTCCAGACACGAACACAGTTACCGATCCAACCACCAGACAGGAACACAGGAACCAATCCGAGCTCTAGAAAGGAACACAGGACACGTTCCGAGCTCCTGACAGGAACACAAGACCAAAGCGAGCGGCTCATTCAAGTCCAGACGGGAAGACAGGACCCGCTCCGATCTCTAGACAGGAACACAGGACACGAACCGTGCTCCAGACAAGAGCACAAGACCCGATCCTAGCGGCTCATCCGATCCCCACATAGGAACACAGACCCAACCAGAGCTCCAGACAGCAACACAGGACCCGAGCCGTGTGGCTCACCCGAGCTCCAGACGGGAACACAGGGCCCGATCCGAGCTCCAAAGAGGAACACAGGACCCGATCGGAGATCCAGACAGGAATACAGGACCCCAGCGAGCGGCTCATCTCGGCTCCAGACTGGAACACAGAACCCAAGCCGATCTCCAGATAGGAACGCAGGACCCGATCCGAACTCAGATAGGAACACAGGACCCTTTCCGAACTCCAGACAAGAATACAGGACTCGATCCGAGCTCCAGACAGGAACACAGGCCCCAATCCAATCTCCAGACAGGAACACAGGACCCGAGCCGAGCTACAGGCAGGAACACAGGACCCGATCTGAGATCCAGACAGGAAACAGGACCCGAGCGAGCGGCTCATCCGGGCTCCAGAAGGGAACACAGGACCGGATCCCAGCTCCAGACAAGAACGCAGTACACGAGCCGAGATCCTGACAGAAAAACAGGACACGTTACGAGCTCCGGACAGGAAAACAGGACCCGATCCAAGCTCCAGGCAGGAACACAGGACCTGGTCCAAGCTCCAGGCAGGAACGCCGGACCCGATCCTAGCGGCTCATCCGATCCCCAGATAGGAGCACAGACCCGAGCAGAGCTCCAGACAGCAACACAGGACCAGAGCGAAGTGGCTCACCCGAGCTCCCGACAGGAACACAGGACCCGATCCGTACTCCAGACAAGAACATAGGACCCGATCCAAGCTCCAGGCAGGAACACAGGACCTGATCCAAGCTCCAGACAGGAACACAGGACCGAGCCGAGCGCCAGACAGGAATACAGGACCCGATCCGAGCTCAGACAGGAACACGACACCTGATCCAAGGTCCACACAGGAACACAGAACCCGATCCGAGCTCCAGACAGGAACACAGGACCCGAGCTGAGCGCCAGACAGGAATACAGGACCCGAACCGAGCTCCAGATAGGGTCACAGGACCCGAGCCGTGCTCCAGACAGGAACACAGGACCCGATCCTAGCGGCTCATCCGAGCCGCAGATAGGAGCACAGACCCGAGCAGATCTCCAGACAGCAACACAGGACCCCAGACGAGTGGCTCACCCGAGCTCCCAACAGGAACACAGGACCCGATCCGTACTCCAGACAGGAACACAGGACCCGATCAGAGCTCCAGACAGAGACACAGGACCCGATCCGAGCTCCAGACAGGAACACAGGACCGAGCCGAGCGCCAGACAGGAATACAGGAACCGATCCGAGCTCAGACAGGAACACGACACCTGACCCAATGTCCACACAGGAACACAGGACCGGAGCTGAGCTCCAGACAGGAAGACAGGACACAATCCGAGCTCCATACAGGAACACAGGACCCGAGCCGAGCTCCAGACAGGAACACAGGACCCGAGCTGAGTTCCAGACAGGAACACAGGACCCGATCAGAGCTCCAGACAGAGACACAGGCCCTGATCCGAGCTCCAGACAGGAACACAGGACCGGATCCAAGCTCCAGACAGGAACACAGAACCCGATCCCAGCTCCAGATGGGAACACAGGACCCGAGCTGAGCTCCAGGCAGAAACACAGGACCCTATCCGAGCTCCAGACAGGAACACAGGACTCAATGCGTGCTCCAGACAGGAACACAGGACCCGTGCCGAGCTCCAGACAGGAACACAGGGCACGAGCCGAGCTCCAGACAGGAACACAGGACCCGAACCGAGCTCCAGATAGGGTCACAGGACCCGATCCGAACTCCAGACACGAACACAGTTACCGATCCAAACACCAGACAGGAACACAGGAACCAATCCGAGCTCTAGAAAGGAACACAGGACACGTTCCGAGCTCCTGACAGGAACACAAGACCCAAGCGAGCGGCTCATTCAAGCTCCAGACGGGAAGACAGGACCCGCTCCGATCTCTAGACAGGAACACAGGACACGAACCGTGCTCCAGACAAGAACACAAGACCCGATCCTAGCGGCTCATCCGATCCCCACATAGGAACACAGACCCGACCAGAGCTCCAACCAGCAACACAGGACCCGAGACGTGTGGCTCACACGAGCTCCAGACGGGAACACAGGGCCCGATCCGAGCTCCAAAGAGGAACACAGGACCCGATCGGAGATCCAGACAGGAATACAGGACCCCAGCGAGCGGCTCATCTCGGCTCCAGACTGGAACACAGAACCCAAGCCGATCTCCAGATAGGAACGCAGGACCCGATCCGAACTCCAGATAGGAACACAGGACCTGGTCCAATCTCCAGGCAGGAACGCCGGATCCGATCCCAGCGGCTCATCCGATCCCCAGATAGGAGCACAGACCCGAGCAGAGCTCCAGGGAGAAACACAGGACCCTATCCGAACTCCAGAGAAGAATACAGGACTCGATCCGTGCTCCAGACAGGAACACAGGCCCCAATCCAATCTCCAGACAGGAACACAGGACCCGAGCCGAGCTCCAGACAGCAACACAGGACCCCAGCCGAGTGGCTCACCCGAGCTCCCAACAGGAACACAGGACCCGATCCGTACTCCAGACAGGAACACAGGACCCGATCCGAGCTCAAGACAGGAACACAGGACCCGATCTGAGATCCAGACAGGAAACAGGACCCGAGCGAGCGGCTCATCCGAGCTCCAGAAGGGAACACAGGACCGGATCCCAGCTCCAGACAAGAACGCAGTACCCGAGCCGAGATCCTTACAGAAAAACAGGACACGTTACGAGATCCAGACAGGAAAACAGGACCCGATCCAAGTTCCAGACAGGAACACAGGACCTGGTCCAAGCTCCAGGCAGGAACGCCGGACCCGATCCTAGCGGCTCATCCGATCCCCAGATAGGAGCACAGACCCGAGCAGAGCTCCAGACAGCAACACAGGACCTGAGCGGAGTGGCTCACCCGAGCTCCCGACAGGAACACAGGACCCGATCCGTACTCCAGACAGGAACACAGGACCCGATCCAAGCTCAAGGAAGGAACACAGGACCTGATCCAAGCTCCAGACAGGAACACAGGACCGAGCCGAGCGCCAGACAGGAATACAGGACCCGATCCGAACTCAGACTGGAACACGACACCTGATCCAAGGTCCACACAGGAACACAGGACCCGAGCTGAGCTCCAGACAGGAAGACAGGACACGATCCGAACTCCATACAGGAACACAGGACCCGAGCCCAGCTCCAGACAGGAACACAGGACCCGAGCTGAGTTCCAGACAGGAACACAGGACCCGATCAGAGCTCCAGACAGAGACACTGGATCCGATCCGAGCTCCAGACAGGAACACAGGACCGGATCCAAGCTCCAGACAGGAACACAGTACCCGATCCCAGCTCCAGATGGGAACACAGGACCCGAGCTGAGCTCCAGGCAGAAACACAGGACCCTATCCGAGCTCCAGACAGGAACACAGGACCCAATGCGTGCTCCAGACAGGAACACAGGACCCGTGCCAAGCTCCAGACAGGAACACAGGACACGAGCCGTGCTTCAGACAGGAACACAGGACCCGAACCGAGCTCCAGATAGGGTCACAGGACCCGATCCGAGCTCCAGACACGAACACAGTTACCGATCCAACCACCAGACAGGAACACAGGAACCAATCCGAGCTCTAGAAAGGAACACAGGACACGTTCCGAGCTCCTGACAGGAACACAAGACCCAAGCGAGCGGCTCATTCAAGCTCCAGACGGGAAGACAGGACCCGCTCCGATCTCCAGACAGGAACACAGGACCCGAGCCGAGCTACAGGCAGGAACACAGGACCCGATCTGAGATCCAGACAGGAAACAGGACCCGAGCGAGCGGCTCATCCGAGGTCCAGAAGGGAACACAGGACCGGATCCCAGCTCCAGACAAGAACGCAGTACCCGAGCCGAGATCCTTACAGAAAAACAGGACACGTTACGAGCTCCAGACAGAAAAACAGGACACGATCCAAGCTCCAGGCAGGAACACAGGACCTGGTCCAAGCTCCAGGCAGGAACGCCGGACCCGATCCTAGCGGCTCATCCGATCCCCAGATAGGAGCACAGACCCGAGCAGAGCTCCAGACAGCAACACAGGACCAGAGCGGAGTGGCTCACCCGAGCTCCCGACAGGAACACAGGACCCGATCCGTACTCCAGACAGGAACACAGGACCCGATCCAAGCTCCAGGCAGGAACACAGGACCTGATCCAAGCTCCAGACAGGAACACAGGACCCGAGCTGAGCTCCAGACAGGAAGACAGGACACAATCCGAACTCCATACAGGAACACAGGACCCGAGCCGAGCTCCAGACAGGAACACAGGACCCGAGCTGAGTTCCAGACAGGAACACAGGACCCGATCAGAGCTCCAGACAGAGACACAAGACCCGATCCGAGCTCCAGACAGGAACACAGGACCGGATCCCAGCACCAGATGGGAACACAGGACCCGAGCTGAGCTCCAGGCAGAAACACAGGACCCTATCCCAACTCCAGACAAGAAAACATGACCCGATCCGAGCTCCAGACAGGAACACAGGACCCGAGCCGTGCTCCAGACAGCAACACAGGACCCCAGCCGAGTGGCTCACCCGAGCTCCCAACAGGAACACAGGACCCGATCCGTACTCCAGACAGGAACACAGGATCCGATCCAAGCTCCCGGCAGGAACACAGGACCGAGCCGAGCGCCAGACAGGAATACAGGACCCGATCCTAGCTCAGACAGGAACACGACACCTGATCCAATGTCCACACAGGAACACAGGACCGGAGCTGAGCTCCAGACAGGAAGACAGGACACAATCCGAACTCCATACAGGAACACAGGACCCGAGCCGAGCTCCAGACAGGAACACAGGACCCGAGCTGAGTTCCAGACAGGAACACAGGACCCGATCAGAGCTCCAGACACAGACACAGGACCCGATCCGAGCTCCAGACAGGAACACAGGACCGGATCCAAGCTCCAGGCAGGAACACAGTACCCGATCCCAGCTCCAGATGGGAACACAGGACCCGAGCTGAGCTCCAGGCAGAAACACAGGACCCTATCCGAGCTCCAGACAGGAACACAGGACTCAATGCGTGCTCCAGACAGGAACACAGGACCCGTGCCGAGCTCCAGATAGGGTCACAGGACCCGATCCGAACTCCAGACACGAAGACAGTTACCGATCCAACCACCAGACATGAACACAGGAACCAATCCGAGGTCTAGAAAGGAACACAGGACACGTTCCGAGCTCCTGACAGGAACACAAGACCCAAGCGAGCGGCTCATTCAAGCTCCAGACGGGAAGACAGGACCCGCTCCGATCTCTAGACAGGAACACAGGACACGAACCGTGCTCCAGACAAGAACACAAGACCCGATCCTAGCGGCTCATCCGATCCCCACATAGGAACACATACCCGACCAGAGCTCCAACCAGCAACACAGGACCCGAGCCGTGTGGCTCACCCGAGCTCCAGACGGGAACACAGGGCCCGATCCGAGCTCCAAAGAGGAACACAGGACCCGATCTGAGATCCAGACAGGAAACAGGACCCGAGGGAGCGGCTCATCCGAGCTCCAGAAGGGAACACAGGACCGGATCCTAGCTTCAGACAAGAACGCAGTACCCGAGCCGAGATCCTTACAGAAAAACACGACACGTTACGAGCTCCAGACAGGAAAACAGGACCCGATCCGAGCTCCAGACCGGAACACAGGAACTGATCCAAACTCCAGACATGAAAACAGGACCCGAGCTGTGCTCCAGACAGGAACACAGGACCGGTGCCAAGTTGAAGACAGGAATACAGGACCCGATCGGAGCTCCAGACAGGAATACAGGACCCCAGCGAGCGGCTCATCCGAGCTCCAGACTGGAACACAGAACCCAAGCCGATCTCCAGATAGGAACGCAGGACCCGATCCGAACTCCAGATAGGAACACAGGACCCTATCCGAACTCCAGACAAGAATACAGGACTCGATCCGAGCTCCAGACAGGAACACAGGACCCGATCCGAGCTCCAGACCGGAACACAGGACCTGATCCAAACTCCAGACATGAAAACAGGACCGGAGCTGTGCTCCAGACAGGAACACAGGACCGGTGCCAAGTTCCAGACAGGAATACAGGACCCGATCGGAGCTCCAGATAGGAAAACAGGACCCCAGAGAGCGGCTCATCCGAGCTCCAGACTGGAACACAGAACCCAAGCCGATCTCCAGATAGGAACGCAGGACCCGAACCGAACTCAGATAGGAACACAGGACACTTTCCGAACTCCAGACAAGAATACAGAACTCGATCCGAGCTCCAGACAGGAACACAGGCCCCAATCCAATCTCCAGACAGGAACACAGGACCCGAGCCGAGCTACAGACAGGAACACAGGACCCGATCTGAGATCCAGACAGGAAACAGGACCCGAGGGAGCGGCTCATCCGAGCTCCAGAAGGGAACACAGGACCGGATCCTAGCTCCAGACAAGAACGCAGTACCCGAGCCGAGATCCTTACAGAAAAACAGGACACGTTACGAGCTCCAGACAGGAAAACAGGACCTGGTCCAAGCTCCAGGCAGGAACGCAGGACCCGATCCTTGCGGCTCATCCGATCCCCAGATAGGAGCACAGACCCGAGCAGAGCTCCAGACAGCAACACAGGACCTGAGCGGAGTGGCTCACCCTAGCACCCGACAGGAATACAGGACCCGATCCGTACTCCAGACAGGAACACAGGACACGATCCAAGCTCAAGGCAGGAACACAGGACCTGATCCAAGCTCCAGACAGGAACACAGGACCGAGCCGAGCGCCAGACAGGAATACAGGACCCGATCCGAGCTCAGACAGGAACACGACACCTGATCCAAGGTCCACACAGGAACACAGGACCCGAGCTGAGCTCCAGACAGAAAGACAGGACACAATCCGAACTCCATACAGGAACACAGGACCCGAGCCGAGCTCCAGACAGGAACACAGGACCCGAGCTGAGTTCCAGACAGGAACACAGGACCCGATCAGAGCTCCAGACAGAGACACAGGACCCGATCCGAGCTCCAGACAGGAACACAGGACCGGATCCAAGCTCCAGACAGGAACACAGTACCCGATCCCAGCTCCAGATGGGAACACAGGACCCGAGCTGAGCTCCAGGCAGAAACACAGGACCCTATCCGAACTCCAGACAAGAATACAGGACTCGATCCGAGCTCCAGACAGGAACACAGGCCCCAATCCAATCTCCAGACAGTAACACAGGACACGAGCCGAGCTCCAGTCAGAAACACAGGACCCGATCCTAGCGGCTCATCCGAGCCGCAGATAGGAGCACAGACCCGAGCAGATCTCCAGACAGCAACACAGGACCCCAGCCGAGTGGCTCACCCGAGCTCCCAACAGGAACACAGGACCCGATCCGTACTCCAGAAAGGAACACAGGACCCGATCCGAGCTCCAGACAGGAACACAGGACCCGATCTGAGATCCAGACAGGAACACAGGACCCGAGCGAGCGGCTCATCCGAGCTCCAGAAGGGAACACAGGACCGGATCCCAGCTCCAGACAAGAACGCAGTACCCGAGACGAGATCCTCACAGAAAAACAGGACACGTTACGAGCTCCAGGCAGGAACACAGGACCTGATCCAAGCTCCAGGCAGGAACGCAGGACACGATCCTAGCGGCTCATTCGATCCCCAGATAGGAGCACAGACCCGAGCAGAGCTCCAGACAGCAACACAGGACCTGAGCGGAGTGGCTCACCCGAGCTCCCGACAGGAACACAGGACGCGATCCGTACTCCAGACAGGAACACAGGACCCGATCAGAGCTCCAGACAGAGACACAGGACCCGATCCGAGCTCCAGACAGGAACACAGGACCGGATCCAAGCTCCAGACAGGAACACAGTACCCGATCCCAGCTCCAGATGGGAACACAGGACCCGAGCTGAGCTCCAGGCAGAAACACAGGACCCAATGCGTGCTCCAGACAGGAACACAGGAACCAATCCGAGCTCTAGAAAGGAACACGGGACACGTTCCGAGCTCCTGACAGTAACACAAGACCCAAGCGAGCGGCTCATTCAAGCTCCAGACGGGAAGACAGGACCCGCTCCGATCTCTAAACAGGAACACAGGACACGAACCGTGCTCCAGACAAGAACACAAGACCCGATCCTGGCGGCTCATCCGATCCCCACATAGGAACACAGGCCCGACCAGAGCTCCAGACAGCAACACAGGACCCGAGCCGTGTGGCTCACCCGAGCTCCAGACAGGAACACAGGCCACAATCCAATCTCCAGACAGGCACACAGGACCCGAGCCGAGCTCCAGACAGGAACACAGGACCCGATCCGAGCTCCAGACAGGAACACAGGACCCAAGCGAGCGGCTCATTCAAGCTCCAGACAGTTATACAGGACCCGATCCGAGCTCAGACAGGAACACAACACCTGATCCAAGGTCCACACAGGAACACAGGACCGGAGCTGAGCTCCAGACAGGAAGACAGGACACAATCCGAACTCCATACAGGAACACAGGACCCGAGCCGAGCTCCAGACAGGAACACAGGACCCGAGCTGAGTTCCAGACAGGAACACAGGACCCGATCGGAGCTCCAGACAGAGACACAGGACCGGATCCAACCTCCAGACAAGAACACAGTACCCGATCCCAGCTCCAGATGGGAACACAGGACCCGAGCTGAGCTCCAGGCAGAAACACAGGACCCTATCCGAACTCCAGAGAAGAATACAGGACTCGATCCGAGCTCCAGACAGGAACACAGGCCCCAATCCAATCTCCAGACAGGAACACAGGACCCGAGCCGAGCTCCAGACAGGAACACAGGACCCGATCCTAACGGCTCATCCGAGCCGCAGATAGGAGCACAGACCCGAGCAGATCTCCAGACAGCAACACAGGACCCCAGCCGAGTGGCTCACCCGAGCTCCCAACAGGAACACAGGACCCGATCCGTACTCCAGACAGGAACACAGGACCCGATCCGAGCTCCAGACAGGAACACAGGACCCGATCTGAGATCCAGACAGGAACACAGGACCCGAGCGAGCGGCTCATCCGAGCTCCAGAAGAGAGCACAGGACCGGATCCCAGCTCCAGACAAGAACGCAGTACCCGAGACGAGATCCTCACAGAAAAACAGGACACGTTACGACCTCCAGGCAGGAACACAGGACCTGATCCAAGTTCCAGGCAGGAACGCAGGACCCGATCCTAGCGGCTCATCCGATCCCCAGATAGGAGCACAGACCCGAGCAGAGCTCCAGACAGCAACACAGGACCTGAGCGGAGTGGCTCACCCGAGCTCCCGACAGGAACACAGGACCCGATCCGTACTCCAGACACAAACACAGGACCCGATCCAAGCTCAAGGCAGGAACACAGGACCTGATCCAAGCTCCAGACAGGAACACAGGACCGAGCCGAGCGCCAGACAGGAATACAGGACCCGATCCGAGCTCAGACTGGAACACGACACCTGATCCAAGGTCCACACAGGAACACAGAACCCGAGCTGAGCTCCAGACAGGAAGACAGGACACAATCCGAACTCCATACAGGAACACAGGACCCGAGCCGAGCTCCAGACAGGAACACAGCACCCGATCCATACTCCAGACAGGAACACAGGACCCGATCAGAGCTCCAGACAGAGACACAGGACCCGATCCGAGCTCCAGACAGGAGCACAGGACCGGATCCAAGCTCCAGACAGGAACACAGTACCCGATCCCAGCTCCAGATGGGAACACAGGACCCGAGCTGAGCTCCAGGCAGAAACACAGGACCCTATCCGACCTCCAGACAAGAATACAGGACTCGATCCGAGCTCCAGACAGGAACACAGGACCCGATCCGAGCTCCAGACCGGAACACAGGACCTGATCCAAAACTCCAGACATGAAAACAGGACCCGAGCTGTGCTCCAGACAGGAACACAGGACCGGTGCCAAGTTCCAGACAGGAATACAGGACCCGATCGGAGCTCCAGACAGGAAAACAGGACCCCAGAGAGCGGCTCATCCGAGCTCCAGACTGGAACACAGAACCGAAGCCGATCTCCAGATAGGAACGCAGGATCCGATCCGAACTCAGATAGGAACACAGGACCCTATCCGAACTCCACACAAGAATACAGGACTCGATCCGAGCTCCAGACAGGAACACAGGCCCCAATCCAATCTCCAGACAGGAACACAGGACCCGAGCCGAGCTACAGGCAGGAACACAGGACCCGATCTGAGATCCAGACAGGAAACAGGACCCGAGCGAGCGGCTCATCCGAGTTCCAGAAGGGAACACAGGACCGGATCCCAGCTCCAGACAAGAACGCAGTACCCGAGCCGAGATCCTTACAGAAAAACAGGACACGTTACGAGCTCCAGACAGGAAAACAGGACCCATTCCAAGTTCCAGGCAGGAACACAGGACCTGGTCCAAGCTCCAGGCAGGAACGCCGGACCCGATCCTAGCGGCTCATCCGATCCCCAGATAGGAGCACAGACCCGAGCAGAGCTCCAGACAGCAACACAGGACCTGAGCGGAGTGGCTCACCCGAGCTCCCGACAGGAACACAGGACCCGATCCGTACTCCAGACAGGAACACAGGACCTGATCCAAGCTCCATACAGGAACACAGGACCGAGCCGAGCGCCAGACAGGAATACAGGACCCGATCCGAGCTCAGACAGGAACACGACACCTGATCCAAGGTCCACACAGGAACACAGGACCCGAGCTGAGCTCCAGACAGGAAGACAGGACACAATCCGAACTCCATACAGGAACACAGGACCCGAGCCGAGCTCCAGACAGGAACACAGGACCCGAGCTGAGTTCCAGACAGGAACACAGGACCCGATCAGAGCTCCAGACAGAGACACAGGACCCGATCCGAGCTCCAGACAGGAACACAGGACCGGATCCCAGCTCCAGATGGGAACACAGGACCCGAGCTGAGCTCCAGGCAGAAACACAGGGCCCTATCCGAGCTCCAGACAGGAACACAGGACCCAATGCGTGATCCAGACAGGAACACAGGACCCGTGCCGAGCTCCAGACAGGAACACAAGACCCGATCCTAGCGGCTCATCCGATCCCCACATAGGAACACAGACCCGACCAGAGCTCCAGACGGCAACACAGGACGCGAGCCGTGTGGCTCACCCGAGCTCCAGACGGGAACACAGGGCCCGATCCGAGCTCCAAAGAGGAACACAGGACCCGATCAGAGCTCCAGAGAGGAATACACGACCCCAGCGAGCGGCTCATCCGAGCTCCAGACTGGAACACAGAACCCAAGCCGATCTCCAGATAGGAACGCAGGACCCGATCCGAACTCCAGATAGGAACACAGGACCCTATCCGAAATCCAGACAAGAATACAGGACTCGATCCGAGCTCCAGACAGGAACACAGGACCCGATCCGAGCTCCAGACCGGAACACAGGTCCTGATCCAAACTCCAGACATGAAAACAGGACCCGAGCTGTGCTCCAGACAGGAACACAGGACCGGTGCCAAGTTCCAGACAGGAATACAGGACCCGATCCGAGCTCAGACTGGAACACGACACCTGATCCAAGGTCCACACAGGAACACAGGACCCGAGCTGAGCTCCAGACAGGAAGACAGGACACAATCCGAACTCCATACAGGAACACAGGACCCGAGCCGAGCTCCAGACAGGAACACAGGACCCGAGCTGAGTTCCAGACAGGAACACAGGACCCGATCAGAGCTCCAGACAGAGACACAGGACCCGATCCGAGCTCCAGACAGGAACACAGGACCGGATCTAAGCTCCAGACAGGAACACAGTACCCGATCCCAGCTCCAGATGGGAACACAGGACCTGAGCTGAGCTCCAGGCAGAAACACAGGGCCCTATCCGAGCTCCAGACAGGAACACAGGACCCAATGCGTGATCCAGACAGGAACACAGGACCCGTGCCGAGCTCCAGACAGGAACACAAGACCCGATCCTAGCGGCTCATCCGATCCCCACATAGGAACACAGACCCGACCAGAGCTCCAGACGGCAACACAGGACGCGAGCCGTGTGGCTCACCCGAGCTCCAGACGGGAACACAGGGCCCGATCCGAGCTCCAAAGAGGAACACAGGACCCGATCAGAGCTCCAGACAGGAATACACGACCCCAGCGAGCGGCTCATCCGAGCTCCAGACTGGAACACAGGCCCCAATCCAATCTCCAGATAGGAACACAGGACCCGAGCCGAGCTCCAGACAAGAACGCAGTACCCGAGACGAGATCCTCACAGAAAAACAGGACACGTTACGACCTCCAGGCAGGAACACAGGACCTGATCCAAGCTCCAGGCAGCAACGCAGGACCCGATCCTAGCGGCTCATCCGATCCCCAGATAGGAGCACAGACCCGAGCAGAGCTCCAGACAGCAACACAGGACCTGAGCGCAGTGGCTCACCCGAGCTCCCGACAGGAACACAGGACCCGATCCGTACTACAGACAGGAACACAGGACCCGATCCAAGCTCCAGACAGGAACACAGGACCGAGCCGAGCGCCAGACAGGAATACAGGACCCGATCCGAGCTCAGACTGGAACACGACACCTGATCCAAGGTCCACACAGGAACACAGGACCCGAGCTGAGCTCCAGACAGGAACACAGGACCCGATCCCAGCTCCAGATGGGAACACAGGACCCGAGCTGAGCTCCCGGCAGAAACACAGGACCCTATCCGAACTCCAGAGAAGAATACAGGACTCGATCCGAGCTCCAGACAGGAACTCAGGCCCCAATCCAATCTCCAGACAGGAACACAGGACCCGAGCCGAGCTCCAGACAGGAACACAGGACCTGATTCGTAGTCCAGACAGGAGCACAGGACCCGATCCAAGCTCAAGGCAGGAACACAGGACCTGATCCAAGCTCCAGACAGGAACACAGGACCGAGCCGAGCGCCAGACAGGAATACAGGACCCGATCCAAGCTCAGACAGGGACACGACACCTGATCCAAGGTCCACACAGGAACACAGGACCCGAGCTGAGCTCCAGACAGGAAGACAGGACACAATCCGAACTCCATACAGGAACACAGGACCCGAGCCGAGCTCCAGACAGGAACACAGGACCCGAGCTGAGTTCCAGACAGAAACACAGGACCCGATCAGAGCTCCAGACAGAGACACAGGACCCGATCCGAGCTCCAGACAGGAACACAGGACCCGTGCCGCGCTCCAGACAGGAACACAGGACACGAGCCGAGCTCCAGACAGGAACACAGGACCCGAACCGAGCTCCAGACAAGAACACAAGACCCGATCCTAGCGGCTCATCCGATCCCCACATAGGAACACAGACCCGACCAGAGCTCCAGACAGCAACACAGGACGCGAGCCGTGTGGCTCACCCGAGCTCCAGACGGGAACACAGGGCCCGATCCGAGCTCCAAAGAGGAACACAGGACCCGATCGGAGATCTAGTCAGGAGTACACGACCCCAGCGAGCGGCTCATCTCGGTTCCAGACTGGAACACAGAACCCAAGCCGATCTCCAGATAGGAATGCAGGACCGATCCGAACTCCAGATAGGAACACAGGACCCTATCCGAACTCCAGACAAGAATACAGGACTCGATCCGAGCTCCAGACAGGAACACAGGACCCGATCCGAGCTCCAGACCGGAACACAGGACCTGATCCAAACTCCAGACATGAAGACAGGACCGGAGCTGTGCTCCAGACAGGAACACAGGACCGGTGCCAAGTTCCAGACGGGAATACAGGACCCGATCGGAGCTCCAGACAGGAATACAGGACCCCAGCGAGCGGCTCATCCGAGCTCCAGACTGGAACACAGAACCCAAGCCGATCTCCAGATAGGAACACAGGACCCGATCCGAACTCCAGATAGGAACACCAGACCCTATCCGAACTCCAGACAAGAATACAGGACTCGATCCGAGCTCCAGACAGGAACACAGGACCCGATCCGAGCTCCAGACCGGAACACAGGACCCGATCGGAGCTCCAGACAGGAAAACAGGACCCCAGAGAGCGGCTCATCCGAGCTCCAGACTGGAACACAGAACCCAAGCCGATCTCCAGATAGGAACATAGGACCCGATCTGAACTCAGATAGGAACACAGGACCCTTTGCGAACTCCAGACAAGAATACAAGACTCGATCCGAGCTCCAGACAGGAACACAGGCCCCAATCCAATCTCCAGACAGGAACACAGGACCCGAGCCGAGCAACAGACAGGAACACAGGACCCGATCTGAGATCCAGACAGGAAACAGGACCCGAGCGAGCGGCTCATCCGAGCTCCAGAAGGGAACACAGGACCGGATCCCAGCTCCAGACAAGAACGCAGTACCCGAGCCGAGATCCTTACATAAAAACAGGACACGTTACGAGCTCCAGACAGGAAAACAGGACCCGATCCAAGTTCCTGGCAGGAACACAGGACCTGGTCCAAGCTCCAGGCAGGAACGCCGGACCCGATCCTAGCGGCTCATCCGATCCCCAGATAGGAGCACAGACCCGAGCAGAGCTCCAGACAGCAAAACAGGACCAGAGCGGAGTGGCTCACCCGAGCTCCCGACAGCAACACAGGACCCGATCCAAGCTCCAGGCAGGAACACAGGACCTGATCCAAGCTCCAGACAGCAACACAGGACCTGAGCGGAGTGGCTCACCCGAGCTCCCGACAGGAACACAGGACCCGATCCGTACTCCAGAGAGGAACACAGGACCCGATCCAATCTCCAGACAGGAACACAGGACCCGAGCCGAGCTCCAGACAAGAACGCAGTACCCGAGACGAGATCCTCACAGAAAAACAGGACACGTTACGACCTCCAGGCAGGAACACAGGACCTGATCCAAGCTCCAGGCAGGAACGCAGGACCCGATCCTAGCGGCTCATCCGATCCCCAGATAGGAGCACAGACCCGAGCAGAGCTCCAGACAGCAACACAGGACCTGAGCGCAGTGGCTCACCCGAGCTCCCGACAGGAACACAGGACCCGATCCGTACTACAGACAGGAACACAGGACCCGATCCAAGCTCCAGACAGGAACACAGGACCGAGCCGAGCGCCAGACAGGAATACAGGACCCGATCCGAGCTCAGACTGGAACACGACACCTGATCCAAGGTCCACACAGGAACACAGGACCCGAGCTGAGCTCCAGACAGGAACACAGGACCCGATCCCAGCTCCAGATGGGAACACAGGACCCGAGCTGAGCTCCAGGCAGAAACACAGGACCCTATCCGAACTCCAGAGAAGAATACAGGACTCGATCCGAGCTCCAGACAGGAACACAGGCCCCAATCCAATCTCCAGACAGGAACACAGGACCCGAGCCGAGCTCCAGACAGGAACACAGGACCTGATCCGTACTCCAGACAGGAACACAGGACCCGATCCAAGCTCAAGGCAGGAACACAGGACCTGATCCAAGCTCCAGACAGGAACACAGGACCGAGCCGAGCGTCAGACAGGAATACAGGACCCGATTCGAGCTCAGACTGGAACACGACACCTGATCCAAGGTCCACACAGGAACACAGGACCCGAGCTGAGCTCCAGACAGGAAGACAGGACACAATCCGAACTCCATACAGGAACACAGGACCCGAGCCGAGCTCCAGACAGGAACACAGGACCCGAGCTGAGTTCCAGACAGGAACACAGGACCCGATCAGAGCTCCAGACAGAGACACAGGACCCGATCCGAGCTCCAGACAGGAACACAGGACCGGATGAAAGCTCCAGACAGGAACGCAATACCCGATCCCAGCTCCAGATGGGAACACAGGACCCGAGCTGAGCTCCAGGCAGAAACACAGGGCCCTATCCGAGCTCCAGACAGGAACACAGGACCCAATGCGTGCTCCAGACAGGAGCACAGGACCCGTGCCGAGCTCCAGACCGGAACACAGGACACGAGCCGAGCTCCAGACAGGAACACAGGACCCGAACCGAGCTCCAGACAAGAACACAAGACCCGATCCTAGCGGCTCATCCGATCCCCACATAGGAACACAGACCCGACCAGAGCTCCAGACAGCAACACAGGACGCGAGCCGTGTGGCTCACCCGAGCTCCAGACGGGAACACAGGGCCCGATCCGAGCTCCAAAGAGGAACACAGGACCCGATCGGAGATCCAGACAGGAATACACGACCCCAGCGAGCGGCTCATCTCGGCTCCAGACTGGAACACAGAACCCAAGCCGATCTCCAGATAGGAACGCAGGACCCGATCCGAACTCCAGATAGGAACACAGGACGCTATCCGAACTCCAGACAAGAATACAGGACTCGATCCGAGCTCCAGACAGGAACACAGGACCCGATCCGAGCTCCAGACCGGAACACAGGACCTGATCCAAACTCCAGACATGAAGACAGGACCCGAGCTGTGCTCCAGACAGGAACACAGGACCGGTGCCAAGTTCCAGACAGGAATACAGGACCCGATCGGAGCTCCAGACAGGAATACAGGACCCCAGCGAACAGCTCATCCGAGCTCCAGACTGGAACACAGAACCCAAGCCGATCTCCAGATAGCAACGCAGGACCCGATCCGAACTCCAGATAGGAACACAGGACCCTATCCGAACTCCAGACAAGAATACAGGACTCAATACGAGCTCCAGACAGGAACGCAGGACCCGATCCGAACTGCAGATCGGAACACAGGACCTGATCCAAACTCCAGGCATGAAAACGGGACCCGAGCTGTGCTCCAGACAGGAACACAGGACCATTGCCAAGTTCCAGACAGGAATACAGGACCCGATCGGAGCTCCAGACAGGAAAACAGGACCCCAGAGAGCGGCTCATCCGAGCTCCAGACTGGAACACAGAACCCAAGCCGATCTCCAGATAGGAACATAGGACCCGATCCGAACTCAGATAGGAACACAGGACCCTTTGCGAACTCCAGACAAGAATACAAGACTCGATCCGTGCTCCAGACAGGAACACAGGCCCCAATCCAATCTCCAGACAGGAACACAGGACCCGAGCCGAGCTACAGACAGGAACACAGGACCCGATCTGAGATCCAGACAGGAAACAGGATCCGAGCGAGCGGCTCATCCGAGCTCCAGAAGGGAACACAGGACCGGATCCCAGCTTCAGACAAGAACGCAGTACCCGAGCCGAGATCCTTACATAAAAACAGGACACGTTACGAGCTCCAGACAGGAAAACAGGACCCGATCCAAGTTCCAAGCAGGAACACAGGACCTGGTCCAAGCTCCAGGCAGGAACGCCGGACCCGATCCTAGCGGCTCATCCGATCCCCAGATAGGAGCACAGACCCGAGCAGAGCTCCAGACAGCAACACAGGACCTGAGCGGAGTGGCTCACCCGAGCTCCCGACAGGAACACAGGACCCGATCCGTACTCCAGACAGGAACACAGGACCCGATCCAAGCTCCAGGCAGGAACACAGGACCTGATCCAAGCTCCAGACAGGAACACAGGACCGAGCCGAGCGCCAGACAGGAATACAGGACCCGATCCGAGCTCAGACAGGAACACGACACCTGATCCAAGGTCCACACAGGAACACAGGACCCGAGCTGAGCTCCAGACAGGAAGACAGGACACAATCCGAACTCCATACAGGAACACAGGACCCGAGCCGAGCTCCAGACAGGAACACAGGACACGAACTGAGTTCCAGATAGGAACACAGAACCCGATCAGAGCTCCAGACAGAGACACAGGACCCGATCCGAGCTCCAGACAGGAACACAGGACCCGATCCAAGCTTCAGACAGGAACACAGTACCCGATCCCAGCTCCAGATGGGAACACAGGACCCGAGCTGAGCTCCAGGCAGAAACAATGGACCCTATCCGAACTCTAGAGAAGAATACAGGACTTGATCCGAGCTCCAGACAGGAACACAGACTCCAATCCAATCTCCAGACAGGAACACAGGACCCGAGCCGAGCTCCAGACAGGAACACAGGACCCGACCCTAGCGGCTCATCCGAGCCGCAGATAGGAGCACAGACCCGAGCAGATCTCCAGACAGCAACACAGGGCCCCAGCGGAGTGGCTCACACGAGCTCCCAACAGGGACACAGGACCCGATCCGAACGCCAGACAGGAACACAGGACCCGATCTGAGATCCAGACAGGAACACAGGACCCGAGCGAGCGGCTCATCCGAGCTCCAGAAGGGAACACAGGACCGGAACCCAGCTCCAGACAAGAACGCAGTACCCGAGACGAGATCCTCACAGAAAAACAGGACACGTTACGAGCTCTTGGCAGGAACACAGGACCAGATCCAAGCTCCAGGCAGGAACGCAGGACCCGATCCTAGAGGCTCATCCGATCCCCAGATAGGAGCACAGACCCGAGCAGAGCTCCAGACAGCAACACAGGACCTGAGCGGAGTGGCTCACCCGAGCTCCCGACAGGAACACAGGACCCGATCCGTACTCCAGACAGGAACACAGGACCCGATCCAAGCTCAAGGCAGGAACACAGGACCTGATCCAAGCTCCAGACAGGAACACAGGACCGAGCCGAGCGACAGACAGGAATACAGGACCCGATCCGAGCTCAGACTGGAACACGACACCTGATCCAATGTCCACACAGGAACACAGGACCCGAGCTGAGCTCCAGACAGGAAGACAGGACACAATCCGAACTCCATACAGGAACACAGGACCCGAGCCGAGCTCCAGACAGAGACACAGGACCCGATCCGAGCTCCAGACAGGAACACAGGACCGGATCCAAGCTCCAGACAGGAACACGGTACCCGATCCCAGCTCCAGATGGGAACACAGTACCCGAGCTGAGCTCCAGGCAGAAACACAGGACCCTATCCGAGCTCCAGACAGGAACACAGGACCCAATGCGTGCTCCAGACAGGAACGCAGGACCCGTGCCGAGCTCCAGACAGGAACACAGGACACGAGCCGAGCTCCAGACAGGAACACAGGACCCGAACCGAGCTCCAGATAGCGTCACAGGACCCGATCCGAGCTCCAGACACGAACACAGTTACCGATCCAACCACCAGACAGGAACACAGGAACCAATCCGAGCTCTAGAAAGGAACACAGGACACGTTCCGAGCTCCTGACAGGAACACAAGACCCAAGCGAGCGGCTCATTCAAGCTCCAGACGGGAAGACAGGACCCGCTCCGATCTCCAGACAGGAACACAGGACACGAACCGTGCTCCAGACAAGAACACAAGACCTGATCCTAGCGGCTCATCCCACATAGGAACACAGACCCGACCAGAGCTCCAGACAGCAACACAGGACCCGAGCCGTTGGCTCACCCGAGCTCCAGACGGGAACACAGGGCCCGATCCGTGCTCCAAAGAGGAACACAGGACCCGATCGGAGATCCAGACAAGAATACAGGACCCCAGCGAGCGGCTCATCTCGGCTGCAGACTGGAACACAGAACCCAAGCCGATCTCCAGATAGGAACGCAGGACCCGATCCGAACTCCAGATAGGAACGCAGGACCCGATCCGAACTCCAGATAGGAACACAGGACCCTATCTGAACTCCAGACAAGAATACAGGACTCGATCCGAGCTCCAGACAGGAACACAGGACCCGATCCAAACTCCAGACATGAAAACAGGACCCGAGCTGTGCTCCAGACAGGAACTCAGGACCGGTGCCAAGTTCCAGACAGGAATACAGGACCCGATCGGAGCTCCAGACAGGAATACAGGACCCCAGCGAGCGGCTCATCCGAGCTCCAGACTGGAACACAGAACCCAAGCCTATCTCCAGATAGGAACGCAGGACCCGATCCGAAATCAGATAGGAACACAGGACCCTATCCGAACTCCAGACAAGAATACAGGACTCGATCCGAGCTCCAGACAGGAACACAGGCCCCTATAAATCTCCAGACAGGAACACAGGACCCGAGCCGAGCTCCAGACAAGAACACAGGACCCGATCTGAGATCCAGACAGGAACACAGGACCCGAGCGAGCGGCTCATCCGAGCTCCAGAAGGGAACACAGGACCGGATCCCAGCTCCAGACAAGAACGCAGTACCCGAGCCGAGATAATTACAGAAAAACAGGACACGTTACGAGCTCCAGACAGGAAAACAGGACCCGATCCAAGCTCCAGGCAGGAACACAGGACCTGATCCAAGCTCCAGGCAGGAACGCAGGACCCGATCCTAGCGGCTCATCCGATCCCCAGATAGGAACACAGACCCGAGCAGAGCTCCAGACAGCAACACAGGACCCGAGCCTTGTGGCTCACCCGAGCTCCAGACGGGAACACAGGGCCCGATCCGAGCTCCAAATAGGAACACAGGACCCGATCGGAGCTCCAGACAGGAGTACAGGACCTCAGCGAGTGACTCATCTCGGCTCCAGACTGGAGCACAGAACCCAAGCCGATCTCCAGATAGGAACGCAGGACCCGATCCGAACTCCAGACAGGAACACAGGACCCGATCCGAGCTCCAGACAGGAACACAGGACCGGATCCAAGCTCCAAATAGGGAAACAGGACTCGATCGGAGCTCCAGACAGGAACACAGGACCCGATGCGAGCTCCAGACCGGAACACAGGACCTGATCCAAACTCCAGACATGAAAACAGGACCCGAGCTGTGCTCCAGACAGGAACACAGGACCGGTGCCAAGTTCCAGACAGGAATAGAGGACCCGATCGGAGCTCCAGACAGGAAAACAGGACATCAGAGAGCGGCTCATCCGAGCTCCAGACAGGAACACAGGCCCCTATCCAATCTCCAGCCAGGAACACAGGACCCGAGCCGAGCTCCAGACAGGAACACAGGACCCGATCCGAGCTCCAGATAGGAACACAGGACACGAGCGAGCGGCTCATCCGAGCTCCAGAAGGGAACACAGGACCGGATCCCAGCTCCAGACAAGAACGCAGTACCCGAGCCGGGATCCTTACAGAAAAACAGGACACGTTACGAGCTCCAGACAGGAAAACAGGACCCGATCCAAGCTCCAGGCAGGAACACAGGACCTGATCCAAGCTCCAGGCAGGAACGCAGGATCCGATCCTAGCGGCTCATCCGATCCCCAGATAAGAGCACAGACCCGAGCAGAGCTCCAGACAGCAACACAGGACCTGAGCGGAGTGGCTCACCCGAGCTTCCGACAGGAACACAGGACCCGATCCGTACTCCAGACAGGAACACAGGACCCGATCCGAGCTCCAGACACGTACACAGTTACCGATCCAACAACCAGACAGGAACACAGGAACCAATCCGAGCTCTAGAAAGGAACACAGGACACGTTCCGAGCCCCTGACAGGAACACAAGACCCAAGCGAGCGGCTCATTCAAGCTCCAGACGGGAAGACAGGACCCGCTCCGATCTCCAGACAGGAACACAGGACACGAACCGTGCTCCAGACAAGAACACAAGACCTGATCCTAGCGGCTCATCCGATCCCCACATAGGAACACAGACCTGACCAGAGCTCCAGACAGCAACACAGGACCCGAGCCGTTGGCTCACCCGAGCTCCAGACGGGAACACAGGGCCCGATCCGTGCTCCAAAGAGGAACACAGGACCCGATCGGAGATCCAGACAGGAATACAGGACCCCAGCGAGCGGCTCATCTCGGCTGCAGACTGGAACACAGAACCCAAGCCGATCTCCAGATAGGAACGCAGGACCCGATCCGAACTCCAGATAGGAACGCAGGACCCGATCCGAACTCCAGATAGGAACACAGGACCCTATCTGAACTCCAGACAAGAATACAGGACTCGATCCGAGCTCCAGACAGGAACACAGGACCCGATCCGAGCTCCAGACCGGAACACAGGACCTGATCCAAACTCCAGACATGAAAACAGGACCCGAGCTGTGCTCCAGACAGGAACTCAGGACCGGTGCCAAGTTCCAGACAGGAATACAGGACCCGATCGGAGCTCCAGACAGGAATACAGGACCCCAGCGACCGGCTCATCCGAGCTCCAGACTGGAACACAGAACCCAAGACTATCTCCAGATAGGAACGCAGGACCCGATCCGAAATCAGATAGGAACACAGGACCCTATCCGAACTCCAGACAAGAATACAGGACTCGATCCGAGCTCCAGACAGGAACACAGGCCCCTATAAATCTCCAGACAGGAACACAGGACCCGAGCCGAGCTCCAGACAAGAACACAGGACCCGATCTGAGATCCAGACAGGAACACAGGACCCGAGCGAGCGGCTCATCCGAGCTCCAGAAGGGAACACAGGACCGGATCCCAGCTCCAGACAAGAACGCAGTACCCGAGCCGAGATAATTACAGAAAAACAGGACACGTTACGAGCTCCAGACAGGAAAACAGGACCCGATCCAAGCTCCAGGCAGGAACACAGGACCTGATCCAAGCTCCAGGCAGGAACGCAGGACCCGATCCTAGCGGCTCATCCGATCCCCAGATAGGAACACAGACCCGAGCAGAGCTCCAGACAGCAACACAGGACCCGAGCCTTGTGGCTCACCCGAGCTCCAGACGGGAACACAGGGCCCGATCCGAGCTCCAAATAGGAACACAGGACCCGATCGGAGCTCCAGACAGGAGTACAGGACCTCAGCGAGTGACTCATCTCGGCTCCAGACTGGAACACAGAACCCAAGCCGATCTCCAGATAGGAACGCAGGACCCGATCCGAACTCCAGACAGGAACACAGGACCCGATCCGAGCTCCAGACAGGAACACAGGACCGGATCCTAGCTCCAAATAGGGAAACAGGACTCGATCGGAGCTCCAGACAGGAACACAGGACCCGATGCGAGCTCCAGACCGGAACACAGGACCTGATCCAAACTCCAGACATGAAAACAGGACCCGAGCTGTGCTCCAGACAGGAACACAGGACCGGTGCCAAGTTCCAGACAGGAATAGAGGACCCGATCGGAGCTCCAGACAGGAAAACAGGACATCAGAGAGCGGCTCATCCGAGCTCCAGACAGGAACACAGGCCCCAATCCAATCTCCAGCCAGGAACACAGGACCCGATCCGAGCTCCAGATAGGAACACAGGACACGAGCGAGCGGCTCATCCGAGCTCCAGAAGGGAACACAGGACCGGATCCCAGCTCCAGACAAGAACGCAGTACCCGAGCCGGGATCCTTACAGAAAAACAGGACACGTTACGAGCTCCAGACAGGAAAACAGGACCCGATCCAAGCTCCAGGCAGGAACACAGGACCTGATCCAAGCTCCAGGCAGGAACGCAGGATCCGATCCTAGCGGCTCATCCGATCCCCAGATAAGAGCACAGACCCGAGCAGAGCTCCAGACAGCAACACAGGACCTGAGCGGAGTGGCTCACCCGAGCTTCCGACAGGAACACAGGACCCGATCCGTACTCCAGACAGGAACACAGGACCCGATAAGAGCTCCAGACAGAGACACAGAACCCGATCCGAGCTCCAGACAGGAACACAGGACCGGATCCAAGCTCCAGACAGGAGCACAGTACCCGATCCCAGCTCCAGATCGGAACACAGGACCCGAGCTGAGCTCCAGGCAGAAACACAGGACCCTATCCGAGCTCCAGACAGGAACACAGGACCCAATGCGTGCTCCAGACAGGAACACAGGACCCGATCCATACTCCAGACAGGAACACAGGACCCGATCCAAGCTCCAGGCAGGAACACAGGACCTGATCCGAGCTCCAGACAGGAATACAGGTCCCCAGCGAGCGGCTCATCCGAGCTCCAGACTGGAACACAGAACCCAAGCCGATCTCCAGATAGGAACGCAGGACCCGATCCGAACTCCAGCCAGGAACACAGGACCCGAGCCGAGCTCCAGACAGGAACACAGGACCCGATCCGAGCTCCAGATAGGAACACAGGACACGAGCGAGCGGCTCATCCGAGCTCCAGAAGGGAACACAGGACCGGATCCCAGCTCCAGACAAGAACGCAGTACCCGAGCCGGGATCCTTACAGAAAAACAGGACACGTTACGAGCTCCAGACAGGAAAACAGGACCCGATCCAAGCTCCAGGCAGGAACACAGGACCTGATCCAAGCTCCAGGCAGGAACGCAGGATCCGATCCTAGCGGCTCATCCGATCCCCAGATAAGAGCACAGACCCGAGCAGAGCTCCAGACAGCAACACAGGACCTGAGCGGAGTGGCTCACCCGAGCTTCCGACAGTAACACAGGACCCGATCCGTACTCCAGACAGGAACACAGGACCCGATAAGAGCTCCAGACAGAGACACAGAACCCGATCCGAGCTCCAGACAGGAACACAGGACCGGATCCAAGCTCCAGACAGGAGCACAGTACCCGATCCCAGCTCCAGATCGGAACACAGGACCCGAGCTGAGCTCCAGGCAGAAAAACAGGACCCTATCCGAGCTCCAGACAGGAACACAGGACCCAATGCGTGCTCCAGACAGGAACACAGGACCCGATCCATACTCCAGACAGGAACACAGGACCCGATCCAAGCTCCAGGCAGGAACACAGGACCTGATCCGAGCTCCAGACAGGAATACAGGTCCCCAGCGAGCGGCTCATCCGAGCTCCAGACTGGAACACAGAACCCAAGCCGATCTCCAGATAGGAACGCAGGACCCGATCCGAACTCCAGATAGGAACACAGGACCCTATCCGAACTCCAGACAAGAATAGAGGACTCGATCCGAGCTCCAGACAGGAACACAGGACCCGATCCGAGCTCCAGACCGGAACACAGGACCTGATCCAAACTCCAGGCATGAAAACGGGACTCGAGCTGTGCTCCAGACAGGAACACAGGACCGGTGCCAAGTTCCAGACAGGAATACAGGACCCGATCGGAGCTCCAGACAGGAAAACAGGACCCCAGAGAGCGGCTCATCCGAGCTCCAGACTGGAACACAGAACCCAAGCCGATCTCCAGATAGGAACGCAGGACCCGATCCGAACTCAGATAGGAACACAGGACCCTTTCCGAACTCCAGACAAGAATACAGGACTCGATCCGAGCTCCAGACAGGAACACAGGCCCCAATCCAATCTCTAGACAGGAACACAGGACCCGAACCGAGTTACAGACAGGAACACAGGACCCGATCTGAGATCCAGACAGGAAACAGGACCCGAGCGAGCGGCTCATCCGAGCTCCAGAAGGGAACACAGGACCGGATCCCAGCTCCAGACAAGAACGCAGTACCCGAGCCGAGATCCTTACAGAAAAACAGGACACGTTACGAGCTCCAGACAGGAAAACAGGACCCGATACAAGCTCCAGGCAGGAACACAGGACCTGGTCCAAGCTCCAGGCAGGAACGCAGGACCCGATCCTAGCGGCTCATCCGACCCCCAGATAGGAGCACAGACCCGAGCAGAGCTCCAGACAGCAACACAGGACCTGAGCGGAGTGGCTCACCCGAGCTCCCGAAAGGAACACAGGACCCGATCCGTACTCCAGACAGGAACACAGGACCCGATCCAAGCTCAAGGCAGGAACACAGGACCTGATCCAAGCTCCAGACAGGAACACAGGACCGAACCGAGCGCCAGACAGGAATACAGGACCCGATCCGAGCTCAGACTGGAACACGACACCTGATCCAAGGTCCACACAGGAACACAGGACCCGAGCTGAGCTCCAGACAGGAAGACAGGACACAATCCGAACTCCATACAGGAACACAGGACCCGAGCCGAGCTCCAGACAGGAACACAGGACCCGAGCTGAGTTCCAGACAGGAACACAGGACCCGATCCCAGCTCCAGATGGGAACACAGGTCCCGAGCTGAGCTGCAGGCAGAAACACAGGACCCAATGCGTGCTCCAGACAGGAACACAGGACCCTATCCGAGCTCCAGACAGGAACACAGGACACGAGCCGAGCTCCAGACAGGAACACAGGACCCGAACCGAGCTCCAGATAGGGTCACAGGACCCGATCCGAGCTCCAGACACGAACACAGTTACCAATCCAACCACCAGACAGGAACACAGGAACCAATCCGAGCTCTAGAAAGGAACACAGGACACGTTCCGAGCTCCTGACAGTAACACAAGACCCAAGCGAGCGGCTCATTCAAGCTCCAGACGGGAAGACAGGACCCGCTCCGATCTCTAGACAGGAACACAGGACACGAACCGTGCTCCAGACAAGAACACAAGACCCGATCCTAGCGGCTCATCCGATCCCCACATAGGAACACAGACCCGACCAGAGCTCCAGACAGCAACACAGGACCCGAGCCGTGTAGCTCAGCCGAGCTCCAGACGGGAACACAGGGCCCGATCCGAGCTCCAAATAGGAACACAGGACCCGATCGGAGCTCCAGACAGGAATACAGGACCCTAGCGAGCGGCTCATATCGGCTCCAGACTGGAACACAGAACCCAAGCCGATCTCCAGATAGGAACGCAGGACCCGATCCGAACTCCAGATAGGAACACAGGACCCTATCCGAGCTCCAGACCGGAACACAGGACCGGTGCCAAGTTCCAGACAGGAACAGAGGACCCGATCGGAGCTCCAGACAGGAAAACAGGACCCCAGAGAGCGGCTCATCCGAGCTCCAGACTGGAACACAGATCCCAAGCCGATCTCCAGATAGGAACGCAGGACCCGATCCGAACTCAGATAGGAACACAGGACCCTATCCGAACTCCAGACAGGAACACAGGACCCGAGCCGAGCTCCAGACAGGAACACAGGCCCCGATCTGAGATCCAGACAGGAACACAGGACCCGAGCGAGCGGCTCATCCGAGCTCCAGAAGGGAACACAGGACCGGATCCCAGCTCCAGACAAGAACGCAGTACCCGAGCCGAGATCCTTACAGAAAAACAGGACACGTTACGAGCTACAGACAGGAACACAGGACCCGATCCAAGCTCCAGGCAGGAACACAGAACCCAAGCCGATCTCCAGATAGGAACGCAGGACCCGATCCGAACTCCAGATAGGAACACAGGACCCTATCCGAGCTCCAGACCGGAACACAGGACCGGTGCCAAGTTCCAGACAGGAACAGAGGACCCGATCGGAGCTCCAGACAGGAAAACAGGACCCCAGAGAGCGGCTCATCCGAGCTCCAGACTGGAACACAGATCCCAAGCCGATCTCCAGATAGGAACGCAGGACCCGATCCGAACTCAGATAGGAACACAGGACCCTATCCGAACTCCAGACAGGAACACAGGACCCGAGCCGAGCTCCAGACAGGAACACAGGCCCCGATCTGAGATCCAGACAGGAACACAGGACCCGAGCGAGCGGCTCATCCGAGCTCCAGAAGGGAACACAGGACCGGATCCCAGCTCCAGACAAGAACGCAGTACCCGAGCCGAGATCCTTACAGAAAAACAGGACACGTTACGAGCTACAGACAGGAACACAGGACCCGATCCAAGCTCCAGGCAGGAACACAGGACCTGATCCAAGCTCCAGGCAGGAACGCAGGACCCGATCCTAGCGGCTCATCCGATCCCCAGATAGGAGCACAGACCCGAGCAGAGCTCCAGACAGCAACACAGGACCTGAGCGGAGTGGCTCACCCGAGCTCCCGACAGGAACACAGGAGCCGATCTGTACTCCAGACAGGAACACAGGACCCGATCCAAGCTCCAGGCAGGAACACAGGACCTGATCCAAGCTCCAGACAGGAACACGACACCTGATCCAAGATCCACACAGGAACACAGGACCCGAGCCCAGCTCCAGACAGGAACACAGGACCCGAGCTGAGTTCCAGACAGGAACACAGGACCCGATCAGAGCACCAGACAGAGACACAGGACCCGATCCGAGCTCCAGACAGGAACACAGGACCGGATCCAAGCTCCAGACAGGAACACAGTACCCGATCCCAGCTCCATTTGGGAACACAGGACCCGAGCTGAGCTCCAGGCAGAAACACAGGACCCTATCCGAGCTCCAGACAGGAACACAGGACCCAATGCGTGCTCCAGACAGGAACACAGGACACAAGCCGAGCTCCAGACAGGAACACAGGACCCGAACCGAGCACCAGATAGGGTCACAGGACCCAATCCGAGCTCCAGACACGAACACAGTTACCGATCCAACCACCAGACAGGAGCACAGGAACCAATCCGACCTCTAGAAAGGAACACAGGACACGTTCCGAGCTCCTGACAGGAACACAAGACCCAAGCGTGCGGCTCATTCAAGCTCCAGACGGGAAGACAGGACCCGCTCCGATCTCTAGACAGGAACACAGGACACGAACCGTGCTCCAGACAAGAACACAAGACCCGATCCTAGTGGCTCATCCGATCCCCACATAGGAACACAGACCCGACCAGAGCTCCAGACAGCAACACAGGACCCGAGCCGTGTGGCTCACCCGAGCTCCAGACGGGAACACAGGGCCCGATCCGAGCTCCAAATAGGATCACAGGACCCGATCGGAGCTCCAGACAGGAATACAGGACCCCAGCGAGCGGCTCATCTCGGCTCCAGACTGGAACACAGAACCAAGCCGATCTCCAGAGAGGAACGCAGGACCCGATCCGAACTCCAGATAGGAACACAGGACCCTATCCGAACACCAGACAAGAATACAGGACTCGATCCGAGCTCCAGACAGGAACACAGGACCAGATCCGAGCTCCAGACCGGAACACAGGACCTGATCCAAACTCCAAACATGAAAACAGGACCCGAGCTGTGCTCCAGACAGGAACACAGGACTGGTGCCAATTTCCAGACAGGAATACAGGACCCGATCCGAGCTCCAGACAGGAACACAGGACCCGATCTGAGATCCAGACAGGACACAGGACCCGAGCGAGCGGCTCATCCGAGCTCCAGAAGGGAACACAGGACCGGATCCAGCTCCAGAGAAGAACGCAGTACCCGAGCCGAGATACTTACAGAAAAACAGGACACGTTACGAGCTCCAGACAGGAAAACAGGACCCGATCCAAGCTCCAGGCAGGAACACAGGACCTGATCAAAGCTCCAGGCAGGAACGCAGGATCCGATCCTAGCGGCTCATCCGATCCCCAGATAAGAGCACAGACCCGAGCAGAGCTCCAGACAGCAACACAGGACCTGAGCGGAGTGGCTCACCCGAGCTTCCGACAGGAACACAGGACCCGATCCGTACTCCAGACAGGAACACAGGACCCGATCAGAGCTCCAGACAGAGACACAGGACCCGATCCGAGCTCCAGACAGGAACACAGGACCGGATCCAAGCTCCAGACAGGAACACAGTACCCGATCCAGCTCCAGATCGGAACACAGGACCCGAGCTGAGCTCCAGGCAGAAACACAGGACCCTATCCGAGCTCCAGACAGGAACACAGGACCCAATGCGTGCTCCAGACAGGAACACAGGACTCGAGCCGAGCTCCAGACAGGAACACAGGACCCGAACCGATCTCCAGACAGGGTCACCCGCTCCGATCTCTAGACAGGAACACAGGACACGAACCGTGCTCCAGACAAGAACACAAGACCCGATCTTAGTGGCTCATCCGATCCCCACATAGGAACACAGACCCGACCAGAGCTCCAGACAGCAACACAGGACCCGAGCCGTGTGGCTCACCCGAGCTCCAGACGGGAACACAGGGCCTGATCCGAGCTCCAAATAGGAACACAGGACCCGATCGGAGCTCCAGACAGGAATACAGGACCCCAGCAAGCGGCTCATCTCGGCTCCAGACTGGAACACAGAACCCAAGCCGATCTCCAGATAGGAACGCAGGACCCTATCCGAACTCCAGACAAGAATACAGGACTCGATCCGAGCTCCAGACAGGAACACAGGACCCGATGCGAGCTCCAGACCGGAACACAGGACCTGATCCAAACTCCAGACATGAAAACAGGACCCGAGCTGTGCTCCAGACAGGAACACAGGACCGGTGCCAAGTTCCAGACAGGAATAGAGGACCCGATCGGAGCTCCAGACAGGAAAACAGGACCCCAGAGAGCGGCTCATCCGAGCTCCAGACAGGAACACAGGCCCCAATCCAATTTCGAGACAGGAACACAGGACCTGAGCCGGGCACCAGACAGGAACACAGGACCCGATCCGAGCTCCAGACAGGAACACAGGACCCGATCTGAGATCCAGACAGGAACACAGGACCTGAGCGAGCGGCTCATCCGAGCTCCAGATAGGAGCACAGACCCGAGTAGAGCTCCAGACAGCAACACAGGACCTGAGCGGAGTGGCTCACTCGAGCTCCCGACAGGAACACAGGACCCGATCCATACTCCAGACAGGAACACAGGACCCGATCCAAGCTCCAGGCAGGAACACAGGACCCGATCCGAGCTCCAGACAGGAATACAGGACCCCAGCGAGCGGCTCATCCGAGTTCCAGACTGGAACACAGAACCCAAGCCGATCTCCAGATAGGAACGCAGGACCCGATCCGAACTCCAGATAGGAACACAGGACCCTATACGAACTCCAGACAAGAATACAGGACTCGATCCGAGCTCCAGACAGGAACACAGGACCCGATCCGAGCTCCAGACCGGAACACAGGACCTGATCCAAACTCCAGGCATGAAAACGGGACCCGAGCTGTGCTCCAGACAGGAACACAGGACCGGTGCCAAGTTCCAGACAGGAATACAGGACCCGATCGGAGCTCCAGAAAGGAAAACAGGAACCCAGAGAGCGGCTCATCCGAGCTCCAGACTGGAACACAGGCCCCAATCCAATCTCCAGACAGGAACACAGGACCCGAACAGAGTTACAGACAGGAACACAGGACCCGATCTGAGATCCAGACAGGAAACAGGACCCGAGCGAGCGGCTCATCCGAGCTCCAGAAGGGAACACAGGACCGGATCCCAGCTCCAGACAAGAACGCAGTACCCGAGCCGAGATGCTTACAGAAAAACAGGACATGTTACGAGCTCCAGACAGGAAAACAGGACCCGATCCAAGCTCCAGGCAGGAACACAGGACCTGGTCCAAGCTCCAGGAGGGAACGCAGGACCCGATCCTAGCGGCTCATCCGGACCCCATATAAGAGCACAGACCCGAGCAGAGCTCCAGACAGCAACACAGGACCTGAGCGGAGTGGCTCACCCGAGCTTCCGACAGGAACACAGGACCCGATCCGTACTCCAGACAGGAACACAGGACCCGATCAGAGCTCCAGACAGAGACACAGGACCCGATCCGAGCTCCAGACAGGAACACAGGACCGGATCCAAGCTCCAGACAGGAACACAGTACCCGATCCCAGCTCCAGATGGGAACACAGGACCCGAGCTGAGCTCCAGACAGGAACACAGGACCCGATCTGAGATCCAGACAGGAACACAGGACCTGAGCGAGCGGCTCATCCGAGCTCCAGATAGTAGCACAGACCCGAGTAGAGCTCCAGACAGCAACACAGGACCTGAGCGGAGTGGCTCACTCGAGCTCCCGACAGGAACACAGGACCCGATCCATACTCTAGACAGGAACACAGGACCCGATCCAAACTCCAGGCAGGAACACAGGACCTGATCCGAGCTCCAGACAGGAATACAGGACCCCAGCGAGCGGCTCATCCGAGCTCCAGACTGGAACACAGAACCCAAGCCGATCTCCAGATAGGAACGCAGGACCCGATCCGAACTCCAGATAGGAACACAGGACCCTATCCGAACTCCAGACAAGAATACAGGACTCGATCGAGCTCCAGACAGGAACACAGGACCCGATCCGAGCTCCAGACCGGAACACAGGACCTGATCCAAACTCCAGGCATGAAAATGGGACCCGAGCTGTGCTCCAGACAGGAACACAGAACCGGTGCCAAGTTCCAGACAGGAATACAGGACCCGATCGGAGCTCCAGACAGGAAAACAGGACCCAGAGAGCGTCTCATCCGAGCTCCAGACTGGAACACAGAACCCAAGCCGATCTCCAGATAGGAACGCAGGACCCGATCCGAACTCAGATAGGAACACAGGATCCATTCCGAACTCCAGACAAGAATACAGGACCCGATCCGAGCTCCAGACAGGAACACAGGCCCCAATCCAATCTCCAGACAGGAACACAGGACCCGAACCGAGCTCCAGATAGGGTCACAGAACCCGATCCGAGCTCCAGACACTAACACAGTTACCAATCCAACCACCAGACAGGAACACAGGAACCAATCCGATCTCTAGAAAGGAACACAGGACACGTTCCGAGCTCCTGACAGTAACACAAGACCCAAGCGAGCGGCTCATTCAAGCTCCAGACGGGAAGACAGGACCCGCTCCGATCTCTAGACAGGAACACAGGACACGAACCGTGCTCCAGACAAGAACACAAGACCCGATCCTAGCGGCTCATCCGATCCCCACATAGGAACAATGACCCGACCAGAGCTCCAGACAGCAACACAGGACCCGAGCCGTGTGGCTCACCCGAGCTCCAGACGGGAACACAGGGCCCGATCCGAGCTCCAAATAGGAACACAGGACCCGATCGGAGCTCCAGACAGGAATACAGGACCCCAGCGAGCGGCTCATATCGGCTCCAGACTGGAACACAGAACCCAAGCCGATCTCCAAATAGGAACGCAGGACCCGATCCGAGCTCCAGGCAGAAACACAGGACCCTATCCGAGCTCCAGACAGGAACACAGGACCCAATGCGTGCTCCAGACAGGAACACAGGACCCGATCCATACTCCAGACAGGAACACAGGACCCGATCCAAGCTCCAGGCAGGAACACAGGACCTGATCCGAGCTCCAGACAGGAATACAGGACCCCAGCGAGCGGCTCATCCGAGCTCCAGACTGGAACACAGAACCCAAGCCGATCTCCAGATAGGAACGCAGGACCCGATCCGAACTCCAGCCAGGAACACAGGACCCGAGCCGAGCTCCAGACAGGAACACAGGACCCGATCCGAGCTCCAGATAGGAACACAGGACACGAGCGAGCGGCTCATCCGAGCTCCAGAAGGGAACACAGGACCGGATCCCAGCTCCAGACAAGAACGCAGTACCCGAGCCGGGATCCTTACAGAAAAACAGGACACGTTACGAGCTCCAGACAGGAAAACAGGACCCGATCCAAGCTCCAGGCAGGAACACAGGACCTGATCCAAGCTCCAGGCAGGAACGCAGGATCCGATCCTAGCGGCTCATCCGATCCCCAGATAAGAGCACAGACCCGAGCAGAGCTCCAGACAGCAACACAGGACCTGAGCGGAGTGGCTCACCCGAGCTTCCGACAGTAACACAGGACCCGATCCGTACTCCAGACAGGAACACAGGACCCGATAAGAGCTCCAGACAGAGACACAGAACCCGATCCGAGCTCCAGACAGGAACACAGGACCGGATCCAAGCTCCAGACAGGAGCACAGTACCCGATCCCAGCTCCAGATCGGAACACAGGACCCGAGCTGAGCTCCAGGCAGAAAAACAGGACCCTATCCGAGCTCCAGACAGGAACACAGGACCCAATGCGTGCTCCAGACAGGAACACAGGACCCGATCCATACTCCAGACAGGAACACAGGACCCGATCCAAGCTCCAGGCAGGAACACAGGACCTGATCCGAGCTCCAGACAGGAATACAGGTCCCCAGCGAGCGGCTCATCCGAGCTCCAGACTGGAACACAGAACCCAAGCCGATCTCCAGATAGGAACGCAGGACCCGATCCGAACTCCAGATAGGAACACAGGACCCTATCCGAACTCCAGACAAGAATAGAGGACTCGATCCGAGCTCCAGACAGGAACACAGGACCCGATCCGAGCTCCAGACCGGAACACAGGACCTGATCCAAACTCCAGGCATGAAAACGGGACTCGAGCTGTGCTCCAGACAGGAACACAGGACCGGTGCCAAGTTCCAGACAGGAATACAGGACCCGATCGGAGCTCCAGACAGGAAAACAGGACCCCAGAGAGCGGCTCATCCGAGCTCCAGACTGGAACACAGAACCCAAGCCGATCTCCAGATAGGAACGCAGGACCCGATCCGAACTCAGATAGGAACACAGGACCCTTTCCGAACTCCAGACAAGAATACAGGACTCGATCCGAGCTCCAGACAGGAACACAGGCCCCAATCCAATCTCTAGACAGGAACACAGGACCCGAACCGAGTTACAGACAGGAACACAGGACCCGATCTGAGATCCAGACAGGAAACAGGACCCGAGCGAGCGGCTCATCCGAGCTCCAGAAGGGAACACAGGACCGGATCCCAGCTCCAGACAAGAACGCAGTACCCGAGCCGAGATCCTTACAGAAAAACAGGACACGTTACGAGCTCCAGACAGGAAAACAGGACCCGATACAAGCTCCAGGCAGGAACACAGGACCTGGTCCAAGCTCCAGGCAGGAACGCAGGACCCGATCCTAGCGGCTCATCCGACCCCCAGATAGGAGCACAGACCCGAGCAGAGCTCCAGACAGCAACACAGGACCTGAGCGGAGTGGCTCACCCGAGCTCCCGAAAGGAACACAGGACCCGATCCGTACTCCAGACAGGAACACAGGACCCGATCCAAGCTCAAGGCAGGAACACAGGACCTGATCCAAGCTCCAGACAGGAACACAGGACCGAACCGAGCGCCAGACAGGAATACAGGACCCGATCCGAGCTCAGACTGGAACACGACACCTGATCCAAGGTCCACACAGGAACACAGGACCCGAGCTGAGCTCCAGACAGGAAGACAGGACACAATCCGAACTCCATACAGGAACACAGGACCCGAGCCGAGCTCCAGACAGGAACACAGGACCCGAGCTGAGTTCCAGACAGGAACACAGGACCCGATCCCAGCTCCAGATGGGAACACAGGTCCCGAGCTGAGCTGCAGGCAGAAACACAGGACCCAATGCGTGCTCCAGACAGGAACACAGGACCCTATCCGAGCTCCAGACAGGAACACAGGACACGAGCCGAGCTCCAGACAGGAACACAGGACCCGAACCGAGCTCCAGATAGGGTCACAGGACCCGATCCGAGCTCCAGACACGAACACAGTTACCAATCCAACCACCAGACAGGAACACAGGAACCAATCCGAGCTCTAGAAAGGAACACAGGACACGTTCCGAGCTCCTGACAGTAACACAAGACCCAAGCGAGCGGCTCATTCAAGCTCCAGACGGGAAGACAGGACCCGCTCCGATCTCTAGACAGGAACACAGGACACGAACCGTGCTCCAGACAAGAACACAAGACCCGATCCTAGCGGCTCATCCGATCCCCACATAGGAACAATGACCCGACCAGAGCTCCAGACAGCAACACAGGACCCGAGCCGTGTGGCTCACCCGAGCTCCAGACGGGAACACAGGGCCCGATCCGAGCTCCAAATAGGAACACAGGACCCGATCGGAGCTCCAGACAGGAATACAGGACCCCAGCGAGCGGCTCATATCGGCTCCAGACTGGAACACAGAACCCAAGCCGATCTCCAAATAGGAACGCAGGACCCGATCCGAGCTCCAGGCAGAAACACAGGACCCTATCCGAGCTCCAGACAGGAACACAGGACCCAATGCGTGCTCCAGACAGGAACACAGGACCCGATCCATACTCCAGACAGGAACACAGGACCCGATCCAAGCTCCAGGCAGGAACACAGGACCTGATCCGAGCTCCAGACAGGAATACAGGACCCCAGCGAGCGGCTCATCCGAGCTCCAGACTGGAACACAGAACCCAAGCCGATCTCCAGATAGGAACGCAGGACCCGATCCGAACTCCAGCCAGGAACACAGGACCCGAGCCGAGCTCCAGACAGGAACACAGGACCCGATCCGAGCTCCAGATAGGAACACAGGACACGAGCGAGCGGCTCATCCGAGCTCCAGAAGGGAACACAGGACCGGATCCCAGCTCCAGACAAGAACGCAGTACCCGAGCCGGGATCCTTACAGAAAAACAGGACACGTTACGAGCTCCAGACAGGAAAACAGGACCCGATCCAAGCTCCAGGCAGGAACACAGGACCTGATCCAAGCTCCAGGCAGGAACGCAGGATCCGATCCTAGCGGCTCATCCGATCCCCAGATAAGAGCACAGACCCGAGCAGAGCTCCAGACAGCAACACAGGACCTGAGCGGAGTGGCTCACCCGAGCTTCCGACAGTAACACAGGACCCGATCCGTACTCCAGACAGGAACACAGGACCCGATAAGAGCTCCAGACAGAGACACAGAACCCGATCCGAGCTCCAGACAGGAACACAGGACCGGATCCAAGCTCCAGACAGGAGCACAGTACCCGATCCCAGCTCCAGATCGGAACACAGGACCCGAGCTGAGCTCCAGGCAGAAAAACAGGACCCTATCCGAGCTCCAGACAGGAACACAGGACCCAATGCGTGCTCCAGACAGGAACACAGGACCCGATCCATACTCCAGACAGGAACACAGGACCCGATCCAAGCTCCAGGCAGGAACACAGGACCTGATCCGAGCTCCAGACAGGAATACAGGTCCCCAGCGAGCGGCTCATCCGAGCTCCAGACTGGAACACAGAACCCAAGCCGATCTCCAGATAGGAACGCAGGACCCGATCCGAACTCCAGATAGGAACACAGGACCCTATCCGAACTCCAGACAAGAATAGAGGACTCGATCCGAGCTCCAGACAGGAACACAGGACCCGATCCGAGCTCCAGACCGGAACACAGGACCTGATCCAAACTCCAGGCATGAAAACGGGACTCGAGCTGTGCTCCAGACAGGAACACAGGACCGGTGCCAAGTTCCAGACAGGAATACAGGACCCGATCGGAGCTCCAGACAGGAAAACAGGACCCCAGAGAGCGGCTCATCCGAGCTCCAGACTGGAACACAGAACCCAAGCCGATCTCCAGATAGGAACGCAGGACCCGATCCGAACTCAGATAGGAACACAGGACCCTTTCCGAACTCCAGACAAGAATACAGGACTCGATCCGAGCTCCAGACAGGAACACAGGCCCCAATCCAATCTCTAGACAGGAACACAGGACCCGAACCGAGTTACAGACAGGAACACAGGACCCGATCTGAGATCCAGACAGGAAACAGGACCCGAGCGAGCGGCTCATCCGAGCTCCAGAAGGGAACACAGGACCGGATCCCAGCTCCAGACAAGAACGCAGTACCCGAGCCGAGATCCTTACAGAAAAACAGGACACGTTACGAGCTCCAGACAGGAAAACAGGACCCGATACAAGCTCCAGGCAGGAACACAGGACCTGGTCCAAGCTCCAGGCAGGAACGCAGGACCCGATCCTAGCGGCTCATCCGACCCCCAGATAGGAGCACAGACCCGAGCAGAGCTCCAGACAGCAACACAGGACCTGAGCGGAGTGGCTCACCCGAGCTCCCGAAAGGAACACAGGACCCGATCCGTACTCCAGACAGGAACACAGGACCCGATCCAAGCTCAAGGCAGGAACACAGGACCTGATCCAAGCTCCAGACAGGAACACAGGACCGAACCGAGCGCCAGACAGGAATACAGGACCCGATCCGAGCTCAGACTGGAACACGACACCTGATCCAAGGTCCACACAGGAACACAGGACCCGAGCTGAGCTCCAGACAGGAAGACAGGACACAATCCGAACTCCATACAGGAACACAGGACCCGAGCCGAGCTCCAGACAGGAACACAGGACCCGAGCTGAGTTCCAGACAGGAACACAGGACCCGATCCCAGCTCCAGATGGGAACACAGGTCCCGAGCTGAGCTGCAGGCAGAAACACAGGACCCAATGCGTGCTCCAGACAGGAACACAGGACCCTATCCGAGCTCCAGACAGGAACACAGGACACGAGCCGAGCTCCAGACAGGAACACAGGACCCGAACCGAGCTCCAGATAGGGTCACAGGACCCGATCCGAGCTCCAGACACGAACACAGTTACCAATCCAACCACCAGACAGGAACACAGGAACCAATCCGAGCTCTAGAAAGGAACACAGGACACGTTCCGAGCTCCTGACAGTAACACAAGACCCAAGCGAGCGGCTCATTCAAGCTCCAGACGGGAAGACAGGACCCGCTCCGATCTCTAGACAGGAACACAGGACACGAACCGTGCTCCAGACAAGAACACAAGACCCGATCCTAGCGGCTCATCCGATCCCCACATAGGAACACAGACCCGACCAGAGCTCCAGACAGCAACACAGGACCCGAGCCGTGTAGCTCAGCCGAGCTCCAGACGGGAACACAGGGCCCGATCCGAGCTCCAAATAGGAACACAGGACCCGATCGGAGCTCCAGACAGGAATACAGGACCCTAGCGAGCGGCTCATATCGGCTCCAGACTGGAACACAGAACCCAAGCCGATCTCCAGATAGGAACGCAGGACCCGATCCGAACTCCAGATAGGAACACAGGACCCTATCCGAGCTCCAGACCGGAACACAGGACCGGTGCCAAGTTCCAGACAGGAACAGAGGACCCGATCGGAGCTCCAGACAGGAAAACAGGACCCCAGAGAGCGGCTCATCCGAGCTCCAGACTGGAACACAGATCCCAAGCCGATCTCCAGATAGGAACGCAGGACCCGATCCGAACTCAGATAGGAACACAGGACCCTATCCGAACTCCAGACAGGAACACAGGACCCGAGCCGAGCTCCAGACAGGAACACAGGCCCCGATCTGAGATCCAGACAGGAACACAGGACCCGAGCGAGCGGCTCATCCGAGCTCCAGAAGGGAACACAGGACCGGATCCCAGCTCCAGACAAGAACGCAGTACCCGAGCCGAGATCCTTACAGAAAAACAGGACACGTTACGAGCTACAGACAGGAACACAGGACCCGATCCAAGCTCCAGGCAGGAACACAGAACCCAAGCCGATCTCCAGATAGGAACGCAGGACCCGATCCGAACTCCAGATAGGAACACAGGACCCTATCCGAGCTCCAGACCGGAACACAGGACCGGTGCCAAGTTCCAGACAGGAACAGAGGACCCGATCGGAGCTCCAGACAGGAAAACAGGACCCCAGAGAGCGGCTCATCCGAGCTCCAGACTGGAACACAGATCCCAAGCCGATCTCCAGATAGGAACGCAGGACCCGATCCGAACTCAGATAGGAACACAGGACCCTATCCGAACTCCAGACAGGAACACAGGACCCGAGCCGAGCTCCAGACAGGAACACAGGCCCCGATCTGAGATCCAGACAGGAACACAGGACCCGAGCGAGCGGCTCATCCGAGCTCCAGAAGGGAACACAGGACCGGATCCCAGCTCCAGACAAGAACGCAGTACCCGAGCCGAGATCCTTACAGAAAAACAGGACACGTTACGAGCTACAGACAGGAACACAGGACCCGATCCAAGCTCCAGGCAGGAACACAGGACCTGATCCAAGCTCCAGGCAGGAACGCAGGACCCGATCCTAGCGGCTCATCCGATCCCCAGATAGGAGCACAGACCCGAGCAGAGCTCCAGACAGCAACACAGGACCTGAGCGGAGTGGCTCACCCGAGCTCCCGACAGGAACACAGGAGCCGATCTGTACTCCAGACAGGAACACAGGACCCGATCCAAGCTCCAGGCAGGAACACAGGACCTGATCCAAGCTCCAGACAGGAACACGACACCTGATCCAAGATCCACACAGGAACACAGGACCCGAGCCCAGCTCCAGACAGGAACACAGGACCCGAGCTGAGTTCCAGACAGGAACACAGGACCCGATCAGAGCACCAGACAGAGACACAGGACCCGATCCGAGCTCCAGACAGGAACACAGGACCGGATCCAAGCTCCAGACAGGAACACAGTACCCGATCCCAGCTCCATTTGGGAACACAGGACCCGAGCTGAGCTCCAGGCAGAAACACAGGACCCTATCCGAGCTCCAGACAGGAACACAGGACCCAATGCGTGCTCCAGACAGGAACACAGGACACAAGCCGAGCTCCAGACAGGAACACAGGACCCGAACCGAGCACCAGATAGGGTCACAGGACCCAATCCGAGCTCCAGACACGAACACAGTTACCGATCCAACCACCAGACAGGAGCACAGGAACCAATCCGACCTCTAGAAAGGAACACAGGACACGTTCCGAGCTCCTGACAGGAACACAAGACCCAAGCGTGCGGCTCATTCAAGCTCCAGACGGGAAGACAGGACCCGCTCCGATCTCTAGACAGGAACACAGGACACGAACCGTGCTCCAGACAAGAACACAAGACCCGATCCTAGTGGCTCATCCGATCCCCACATAGGAACACAGACCCGACCAGAGCTCCAGACAGCAACACAGGACCCGAGCCGTGTGGCTCACCCGAGCTCCAGACGGGAACACAGGGCCCGATCCGAGCTCCAAATAGGATCACAGGACCCGATCGGAGCTCCAGACAGGAATACAGGACCCCAGCGAGCGGCTCATCTCGGCTCCAGACTGGAACACAGAACCCAAGCCGATCTCCAGAGAGGAACGCAGGACCCGATCCGAACTCCAGATAGGAACACAGGACCCTATCCGAACACCAGACAAGAATACAGGACTCGATCCGAGCTCCAGACAGGAACACAGGACCAGATCCGAGCTCCAGACCGGAACACAGGACCTGATCCAAACTCCAAACATGAAAACAGGACCCGAGCTGTGCTCCAGACAGGAACACAGGACTGGTGCCAATTTCCAGACAGGAATACAGGACCCGATCCGAGCTCCAGACAGGAACACAGGACCCGATCTGAGATCCAGACAGGAACACAGGACCCGAGCGAGCGGCTCATCCGAGCTCCAGAAGGGAACACAGGACCGGATCCCAGCTCCAGAGAAGAACGCAGTACCCGAGCCGAGATACTTACAGAAAAACAGGACACGTTACGAGCTCCAGACAGGAAAACAGGACCCGATCCAAGCTCCAGGCAGGAACACAGGACCTGATCAAAGCTCCAGGCAGGGACGCAGGATCCGATCCTAGCGGCTCATCCGATCCCCAGATAAGAGCACAGACCCGAGCAGAGCTCCAGACAGCAACACAGGACCTGAGCGGAGTGGCTCACCCGAGCTTCCGACAGGAACACAGGACCCGATCCGTACTCCAGACAGGAACACAGGACCCGATCAGAGCTCCAGACAGAGACACAGGACCCGATCCGAGCTCCAGACAGGAACACAGGACCGGATCCAAGCTCCAGACAGGAACACAGTACCCGATCCCAGCTCCAGATCGGAACACAGGACCCGAGCTGAGCTCCAGGCAGAAACACAGGACCCTATCCGAGCTCCAGACAGGAACACAGGACCCAATGCGTGCTCCAGACAGGAACACAGGACTCGAGCCGAGCTCCAGACAGGAACACAGGACCCGAACCGATCTCCAGACAGGGTCACCCGCTCCGATCTCTAGACAGGAACACAGGACACGAACCGTGCTCCAGACAAGAACACAAGACCCGATCTTAGTGGCTCATCCGATCCCCACATAGGAACACAGACCCGACCAGAGCTCCAGACAGCAACACAGGACCCGAGCCGTGTGGCTCACCCGAGCTCCAGACGGGAACACAGGGCCTGATCCGAGCTCCAAATAGGAACACAGGACCCGATCGGAGCTCCAGACAGGAATACAGGACCCCAGCAAGCGGCTCATCTCGGCTCCAGACTGGAACACAGAACCCAAGCCGATCTCCAGATAGGAACGCAGGACCCTATCCGAACTCCAGACAAGAATACAGGACTCGATCCGAGCTCCAGACAGGAACACAGGACCCGATGCGAGCTCCAGACCGGAACACAGGACCTGATCCAAACTCCAGACATGAAAACAGGACCCGAGCTGTGCTCCAGACAGGAACACAGGACCGGTGCCAAGTTCCAGACAGGAATAGAGGACCCGATCGGAGCTCCAGACAGGAAAACAGGACCCCAGAGAGCGGCTCATCCGAGCTCCAGACAGGAACACAGGCCCCAATCCAATTTCGAGACAGGAACACAGGACCTGAGCCGGGCACCAGACAGGAACACAGGACCCGATCCGAGCTCCAGACAGGAACACAGGACCCGATCTGAGATCCAGACAGGAACACAGGACCTGAGCGAGCGGCTCATCCGAGCTCCAGATAGGAGCACAGACCCGAGTAGAGCTCCAGACAGCAACACAGGACCTGAGCGGAGTGGCTCACTCGAGCTCCCGACAGGAACACAGGACCCGATCCATACTCCAGACAGGAACACAGGACCCGATCCAAGCTCCAGGCAGGAACACAGGACCCGATCCGAGCTCCAGACAGGAATACAGGACCCCAGCGAGCGGCTCATCCGAGTTCCAGACTGGAACACAGAACCCAAGCCGATCTCCAGATAGGAACGCAGGACCCGATCCGAACTCCAGATAGGAACACAGGACCCTATCCGAACTCCAGACAAGAATACAGGACTCGATCCGAGCTCCAGACAGGAACACAGGACCCGATCCGAGCTCCAGACCGGAACACAGGACCTGATCCAAACTCCAGGCATGAAAACGGGACCCGAGCTGTGCTCCAGACAGGAACACAGGACCGGTGCCAAGTTCCAGACAGGAATACAGGACCCGATCGGAGCTCCAGAAAGGAAAACAGGAACCCAGAGAGCGGCTCATCCGAGCTCCAGACTGGAACACAGGCCCCAATCCAATCTCCAGACAGGAACACAGGACCCGAACAGAGTTACAGACAGGAACACAGGACCCGATCTGAGATCCAGACAGGAAACAGGACCCGAGCGAGCGGCTCATCCGAGCTCCAGAAGGGAACACAGGACCGGATCCCAGCTCCAGACAAGAACGCAGTACCCGAGCCGAGATGCTTACAGAAAAACAGGACATGTTACGAGCTCCAGACAGGAAAACAGGACCCGATCCAAGCTCCAGGCAGGAACACAGGACCTGGTCCAAGCTCCAGGAGGGAACGCAGGACCCGATCCTAGCGGCTCATCCGGACCCCATATAAGAGCACAGACCCGAGCAGAGCTCCAGACAGCAACACAGGACCTGAGCGGAGTGGCTCACCCGAGCTTCCGACAGGAACACAGGACCCGATCCGTACTCCAGACAGGAACACAGGACCCGATCAGAGCTCCAGACAGAGACACAGGACCCGATCCGAGCTCCAGACAGGAACACAGGACCGGATCCAAGCTCCAGACAGGAACACAGTACCCGATCCCAGCTCCAGATGGGAACACAGGACCCGAGCTGAGCTCCAGACAGGAACACAGGACCCGATCTGAGATCCAGACAGGAACACAGGACCTGAGCGAGCGGCTCATCCGAGCTCCAGATAGTAGCACAGACCCGAGTAGAGCTCCAGACAGCAACACAGGACCTGAGCGGAGTGGCTCACTCGAGCTCCCGACAGGAACACAGGACCCGATCCATACTCTAGACAGGAACACAGGACCCGATCCAAACTCCAGGCAGGAACACAGGACCTGATCCGAGCTCCAGACAGGAATACAGGACCCCAGCGAGCGGCTCATCCGAGCTCCAGACTGGAACACAGAACCCAAGCCGATCTCCAGATAGGAACGCAGGACCCGATCCGAACTCCAGATAGGAACACAGGACCCTATCCGAACTCCAGACAAGAATACAGGACTCGATCCGAGCTCCAGACAGGAACACAGGACCCGATCCGAGCTCCAGACCGGAACACAGGACCTGATCCAAACTCCAGGCATGAAAATGGGACCCGAGCTGTGCTCCAGACAGGAACACAGAACCGGTGCCAAGTTCCAGACAGGAATACAGGACCCGATCGGAGCTCCAGACAGGAAAACAGGACCCCAGAGAGCGTCTCATCCGAGCTCCAGACTGGAACACAGAACCCAAGCCGATCTCCAGATAGGAACGCAGGACCCGATCCGAACTCAGATAGGAACACAGGATCCATTCCGAACTCCAGACAAGAATACAGGACCCGATCCGAGCTCCAGACAGGAACACAGGCCCCAATCCAATCTCCAGACAGGAACACAGGACCCGAACCGAGCTCCAGATAGGGTCACAGAACCCGATCCGAGCTCCAGACACTAACACAGTTACCAATCCAACCACCAGACAGGAACACAGGAACCAATCCGATCTCTAGAAAGGAACACAGGACACGTTCCGAGCTCCTGACAGTAACACAAGACCCAAGCGAGCGGCTCATTCAAGCTCCAGACGGGAAGACAGGACCCGCTCCGATCTCTAGACAGGAACACAGGACACGAACCGTGCTCCAGACAAGAACACAAGACCCGATCCTAGCGGCTCATCCGATCCCCACATAGGAACAATGACCCGACCAGAGCTCCAGACAGCAACACAGGACCCGAGCCGTGTGGCTCACCCGAGCTCCAGACGGGAACACAGGGCCCGATCCGAGCTCCAAATAGGAACACAGGACCCGATCGGAGCTCCAGACAGGAATACAGGACCCCAGCGAGCGGCTCATATCGGCTCCAGACTGGAACACAGAACCCAAGCCGATCTCCAAATAGGAACGCAGGACCCGATCCGAACTCCAGATAGGAACACAGGACCCTATCCGAGCTCCAGACCGGAACACAGGACCGGTGCCAAGTTCCAGACAGGAACAGAGCACCCGATCGGAGCTCCAGACAGGAAAACAGGACCCCAGAGAGCGGCTCATCCGAGCTCCAGACTGGAACACAGATCCCAAGCCGATCTCCAGATAGGAACGCAGGACCCGATCCGAACTCAGATAGGAACACAGGACCCTATCCGAACTCCAGACAGGAACACAGGACCCGAGCCGAGCTCCAGACAGGAACACAGGCCCCGATCTGAGATCCAGACAGGAACACAGGACCCGAGCGAGCGGCTCATCCGAGCTCCAGAAGGGAACACAGGACCGGATCCCAGCCCCAGACAAGAAAGCAGTACCCGAGTCGAGATTCTCACAGAAAAACAGGACACGTTACGAGCTACAGACAGGAACACAGGACCCGATCCAAGCTCCAGGCAGGAACACAGGACCTGATCCAAGCTCCAGGCAGGAACGCAGGACCCGATCCTAGCGGCTCATCCGATCCCCAGATAGGAGCACAGACCCGAGCAGAGCTCCAGACAGCAACACAGGACCTGAGCGGAGTGGCTCACCCGAGCTCCCGACAGCAACACAGGAGCCTATCTGTACTCCAGACAGGAACACAGGACCCGATCCAAGCTCCAGGCAGGAACACAGGACCTGATCCAAGCTCCAGACAGGAACACGACACCTGATCCAAGATCCACACAGGAACACAGGACCCGAGCTGAGCTCCAGACAGGAAGACAGGACACAATCCGAACTCCATACAGGAACACAGGACCCGAGCCCAGCTCCAGACCGGAACACAGGACCCGAGCTGAGTTCCAGACAGGAACACAGGACCCGATCAGAGCACCAGACAGAGACACAGGACCCGATCCGACCTCCAGACAGGAACACAGGACCGGATCCAAGCTCCAGACAGGAACACAGTACCCGATCCCAGCTCCATTTGGGAACACAGGACCCGAGCTGAGCTCCAGGCAGAAACACAGGACCCAATCCGAGCTCCAGACAGGAACACAGGCCCCAATGCGTGCTCCGGACAGGAACACAGGACACAAGCCGAGCTCCAGACAGGAACACAGGACCCGAACCGAGCACCAGATAGGGTCACAGGACCCGATCCGAGCTCCAGACACGAACACAGTTACCGATCCAACCACCAGACAGGAGCACAGGAACCAATCCGACCTCTAGAAAGGAACACAGGACACGTTCCGAGCTCCTGACAGGAACACAAGACCCAAGCGAGCGGCTCATTCAAGCTCCAGACGGGAAGACAGGACCCGCTCCGATCTCTAGACAGGAACACAGGACACGAACCGTGCTCCAGACAAGAACACAAGACCCGATCCTAGCGGCTCATCCGATCCCCACATAGGAACACAGACCCGACCAGAGCTCCAGACAGCAACACAGGACCCGAGCCGTGTGGCTCACCCGAGCTCCAGACGGGAACACAGGGCCCGATCCGAGCTCCAAATAGGAACACAGGACCCGATCGGAGCTCCAGACAGGAATACAGGACCCCAGCGAGCGGCTCATCTCGGCTCCAGACTGGAACACAGAACCCAAGCCGATCTCCAGATAGGAACACAGGACCCTATCCGAACTCCAGACAAGAATACAGGACTCGATCCGAGCTCCAGACAGGAACACAGGACCCGATCCGAGCTCCAGACCGGAACACAGGAACTGATCCAAACTCCAAACATGAAAACAGGACCCGAGCTGTGCTCCAGACAGGAACACAGGACCGGTGCCAAGTTCCAGACAGGAATACATGACCCGATCCGAGCTCCAGACAGGAACACAGGACCCGATCTGAGATCCAGACAGGAACACAGGACCCGAGCGTGCGGCTCATCCGAGCTCCAGAAGGGAACACAGGACCGGATCCTAGCTCCAGACAAGAACGCAGTACCCGAGCCGAGATACTTACAGAAAAACAGGACACGTTACGAGCTCCAGACAGGAAAACAGGACCCGATCCAAGCTCCAGGCAGGAACACAGGACCTGATCCAAGCTCCAGACATGAAAACAGGACCCGAGCTGTGCTCCAGACAGGAACACAGGACCGGTGCCAAGTTCCAGACAGGAATACATGACCCGATCCGAGCTCCAGACAGGAACACAGGACCCGATCTGAGATCCAGACAGGAACACAGGACCCGAGCGTGCGGCTCATCCGAGCTCCAGAAGGGAACACAGGACCGGATCCTAGCTCCAGACAAGAACGCAGTACCCGAGCCGAGATACTTACAGAAAAACAGGACACGTTACGAGCTCCAGACAGGAAAACAGGACCCGATCCAAGCTCCAGGCAGGAACACAGGACCTGATCCAAGCTCCAGACATGAAAACAGGACCCGAGCTGTGCTCCAGACAGGAACACAGGACCGGTGCCAAGTTCCAGACAGGAATAGAGGACCCGATCGGAGCTCCAGACAGGAAAACAGGACCCCAGAGAGCGGCTCATCCGAGCTCCAGACAGGAACACAGGCCCCAATCCAATCTCCAGACAGGAACACAGGACCCGAGCCGAGCTCCAGACAGGAACACAGGACCCGATCCGATCTCCAGACAGGAACACAGGACACGAGCGAGCGGCTCATCCGAGCTCCCGAAGGGAACACAGGACCGGATCCCAGCTCCAGACAAGAACACAGTACCCGATCCCAGCTCCATTTGGGAACACAGGACCCGAGATGAGCTCCAGGCAGAAACACAGGACCCTATCCGAGCTCCAGACAGGAACACAGGACCCAATGCGTGCTCCAGACAGGAACACAGGACACAAGCCGAGCTCCAGACAGGAACACAGGACCCGAACCGAGCACCAGATAGGGTCACAGGACCCGATCCGAGCTCCAGACACGAACACAGTTACCGATCCAACCACCAGACAGGAGCACAGGAACCAATCCGACCTCTAGAAAGGAACACAGGACACGTTCCGAGCTCCTGACAGGAACACAAGACCCAAGCGAGCGGCTCATTCAAGCTCCAGACGGGAAGACAGGACCCGCTCCGATCTCTAGACAGGAACACAGGACACGAACCGTGCTCCAGACAAGAACACAAGACCCGATCCTAGCGGCTCATCCGATCCCCACATAGGAACACAGACCCTACCAGAGCTCCAGACAGCAACACAGGACCCGAGCCGTGTGGCTCAGCCGAGCTCCAGACGGGAACACAGGGCCCGATCCGAGCTCCAAATAGGAACACAGGACCCGATCGGAGCTCCAGACAGGAATACAGGACCCCAGCGAGCGGCTCATCCGAGCTCCAGACTGGAACACAGAACCCAAGCCGATCTCCAGATAGGAACGCAGGACCCGATCCGAACTCCAGATAGGAACATAGGACCCTATCCGAACTCCAGACAAGAATACAAGACTCGATCCGAGCTCCAGACAGGAACACAGGACCCGATCCGAGCTCCAGACCGGAACACGGGACCTGATCCAAACTCCAAACATGAAAACAGGACCCGAGCTGTGCTCCAGACAGGAACACAGGACCGGTGCCAAGTTCCAGACAGGAATACATGACCCGATCCGAGCTCCAGACAGGAACACAGGACCCGAGCCGAGCTCCAGACAGGAACACAGGACCCGATCCGATCTCCAGACAGGAACACAGGACACGAGCGAGCGGCTCATCCGAGCTCCAGAAGGGAACACAGGACCGGATCCCAGCTCCAGACAAGAACGCAGTACCCGAGCCGGGATCCTTACAGAAAAACAGGACACGTTACGAGCTCCAGACAGGAAAACAGGACCCGATCCAAGCTCCAGGCAGGAACACAGGACCTGATCCAAGCTCCAGGCAGGAACGCAGGACCCGATCCTAGCGGTTCATCCGATCCCCAGATAAGAGCACAGACCCGATCAGAGCTCCAGACAGCAACACAGGACCTGAGCGGAGTGGCTCACCCGAGCTTCCGACAGGAACACAGGACCCGATCCGTACTCCAGACAGGAACACAGGACCCGATCAGAGCTCCAGACAGAGACACAGGACCCGATCCGAGCTCCAGACAGGAACACAGGACCGCATCCAAGCTCCAGACAGGAACACAGTGCCCGATCCCAGCTCCAGATCGGAACACAGGACCCGAGCTGAGCTCCAGACAGGAAGACAGGACACAATCCGAACTCCATACAGGAACACAGGACCCGAGCCCAGCTCCAGACAGGAACACAGGACCCGAGCTGAGTTCCAGACAGGAACACAGGACCCGATCAGAGCACCAGACAGAGACACAGGACCCGATCCGAGCTCCAGACAGGAAAACAGGACCGGATCCAAGCTCCAGACAGGAACACAGTACCCGATCCCAGCTCCATTTGGGAACACAGGACCCGAGATGAGCTCCAGGCAGAAACACAGGACCCTATCCGAGCTCCAGACAGGAACACAGGACACAAGCCGAGCTCCAGACAGGAACACAGGACCCGAACCGAGCACCAGATAGGGTCACAGGACCCGATCCGAGCTCCAGACACGAACACAGTTACCGATCCAACCACCAGACAGGAGCACAGGAACCAATCCGACCTCCAGAAAGGAACACAGGACACGTTCCGAGCTCCTGACAGGAACACAAGACCCAAGCGAGCGGCTCATTCAAGCTCCAGACGGGAAGACAGGACCCGCTCCGATCTCTAGACAGGAACACAGGACACGAACCGTGCTCCAGACAAGAACACAAGACCCGATCCTAGCGGCTCATCCGATCCCCACATAGGAACACAGACCCGACCAGAGCTCCAGACAGCAACACAGGACCCGAGCCGTGTGGCTCAGCCGAGCTCCAGACGGGAACACAGGGCCCGATCCGAGCTCCAAATAGGAACACAGGACCCGATCGGAGCTCCAGACAGGAATACAGGACCCCAGCGAGCGGCTCATCCGAGCTCCAGACTGGAACACAGAACCCAAGCCGATCTCCAGATAGGAACGCAGGACCCGATCCGAACTCCAGATAGGAACACAGGACCCTATCCGAACTCCAGACAAGAATACAAGACTCGATCCGAGCTCCAGACAGGAACACAGGACCCGATCCGAGCTCCAGACCGGAACACGGGACCTGATCCAAACTCCAAACATGAAAACAGGACCCGAGCTGTGCTCCAGACAGGAACACAGGACCGGTGCCAAGTTCCAGACAGGAATACATGACCCGATCCGAGCTCCAGACAGGAACACAGGACCCGATCTGAGATCCAGACAGGAACACAGGACCCGAGCGTGCGGCTCATCCGAGCTCCAGAAGGGAACACAGGACCGGATCCTAGCTCCAGACAAGAACGCAGTACCCGAGCCGAGATACTTACAGAAAAACAGGACACGTTACGAGCTCCAGACAGGAAAACAGGACCCGATCCAAGCTCCAGGCAGGAACACAGGACCTGATCCAAGCTCCAGGCAGGAACGCAGGACCTGAGCGGAGTGGCTCACCCGAGCTTCCGACAGGAACACAGGACCCGATCCGCACTCCAGACAGGAACACAGGACACGATCAGAGCTCCAGACAGAGACACAGGACCCGATCCGAGCTCCAGACAGGAACACAGGACCGGATCCAAGCTCCAGACAGGAACACAGTACCCGATCCCAGCTCCAGATGGGAACACAGGACCCGAGCTGAGCTCCAGGCAGAAACACAGGACCCTATCCGAGCTCCAGACAGGAACACAGGACCCAATGCGTGCTCCAGACAGGAACACAGGACACGAGCCGAGCTCCAGACAGGAACACAGGACCCGAACCGATCTCCAGACAGGGTCATAGGACCCTATCCGAGCTCCAGACAGGAACACAGGACCCAATGCGTGCTCCAGACAGGAACACAGGACACGTTCCGAGCTCCTGACAGGAACACAAGACCCAAGCGAGCGGCTCATTCAAGCTCCAGACGGGAAGACAGGACCCGCTCCGATCTCTAGACAGGAACACAGGACACGAACCGTGCTCCAGACAAGAACACAAGACCCGATCCTAGTGGCTCATCCGATCCCCACATAGGAACACAGACCCGACCAGAGCTCCAGACAGCAACACAGGACCCGAGCCGTGTGGCTCACCCGAGCTCCAGACGGGAACACAGGGCCCGATCCGAGCTCCAAATAGGAACACAGGACCCGATCGGAGCTCCAGACAGGAATACAGGACCCCAGCGAGCGGCTCATCTCGGCTCCAGACTGGAACACAGAACCCAAGCCGATCTCCAGATAGGAACGCAGGACCCTATCCGAACTCCAGACAAGAATACAGGACTCGATCCGAGCTCCAGACAGGAACACAGGACCCGATGCGAGCTCCAGACCGGAACACAGGACCTGACCCAAACTCCAGACATGAAAACAGGACCCGAGCTGTGCTCCAGACAGGAACACAGGACCGGTGCCAAGTTCCAGACAGGAATAGAGGACCTGATCGGAGCTCCAGACAGGAACACAGGCCCCAATCCAATCTCCAGACAGGAACACAGGACCCGAGCCGAGCTCCAGACAGGAACACAGGACCCGATCCGATCTCCAGACAGGAACACAGGACACGAGCGAGCTGCTCATCCGAGCTCCAGAAGGGAACACAGGACCGGATCCCAGCTCCAGACAAGAACGCAGTACCCGAGCCGGGATCCTTACAGAAAAACAGGACACGTTACGAGCTCCAGACAGGAAAACAGGACCCGATCCAAGCTCCAGGCAGGAACACAGGACCTGATCCAAGCTCCAGGCAGGAACGCAGGACCCGATCCTAGCGGTTCATCCGATCCCCAGATAAGAGCACAGACCCGAGCAGAGCTCCAGACAGCAACACAGGACCTGAGCGGAGTGGCTCGCCCGAGCTTCCGACAGGAACACAGGACCCGATCCGTACTCCAGACAGGAACACAGGACCCGATCAGAGCTCCAGACAGAGACACAGGACCTGATTCGAGCTCCAGACAGGAACACAGGACCGGATCCAAGCTCCAGACAGGAACACAGTGCCCGATCCCAGCTCCAGATCGGAACACAGGACCCGAGCTGAGCTCCAGACAGGAAGACAGGACACAATCCGAACTCCATACAGGAACACAGGACCCGAGCCCAGCTCCAGACAGGAACACAGGACCCGAGCTGAGTTCCAGACAGGAACACAGGACCCGAACAGAGCACCAGACAGAGACACAGGACCCGATCCGAGCTCCAGACAGGAACACAGGACCGGATCCAAGCTCCAGACAGGAACACAGTGCCCGATCCCAGCTCCAGATCGGAACACAGGACCCGAGCTGAGCTCCAGGCAGAAACTCAGGACCCTATCCGAGCTCCAGACAGGAACACAGGACCCAATGCGTGCTCCAGACAGGAACACAGGACTCGAGCCGAGCTCCAGACAGGAACACAGGACCCGAACCGATCTCCAGACAGGGTCATAGGACCCGATCCGAGCTCCAGACACGAACACAGTTACCGATGCAACCACTAGACAGGAACACAGGAACCAATCCGAGCTCTAGAAAGGAACACAGGACACGTTCCGAGCTCCTGACAGGAACACAAGACCCAAGCGAGCTGCTCATTCAAGCTCCAGACGGGAAGGCAGGACCCGCTCCGATCTCTAGACAGGAACACAGGACACGAACCGTGCTCCAGACAAGAACACAAGACCCGATCCTGGTGGCTCATCCGATCCCCACAGAGGAACACAGACCCGACCAGACCTCCAGACAGCAACACAGGACCCGAGCCGTGTGGCTCACCCGAGCTCCAGACGGGAACACAGGGCCCGATCCGAGCTCCAGACAAGAATACAGGACTCGATCCGAGCTCCGGACAGGAACACAGGACCCGATGCGAGCTCCAGACCGGAACACAGGACTTGATCCAAACTCCAGACATGAAAACAGGACCCGAGCTGTGCTCCAGACAGGAACACAGGACCGGTGCCAAGTTCCAGACAGGAATAGGGGACCCGATCGGAGCTCCAGACAGGAAAACAGGACCCCAGAGAGCGGCTCATCCGAGCTCCAGACTTTAACACAGAACCCAAGCCGATCTCCAGATAGGAACGCAGGGCCCGATCCGAACTCAGATAGGAACACAGGACCCTTTCCGAACTCCAGACAAGAATAGAGGACTCGATCTGAGCTCCAGACAGGAACACAGGCCCCAATCCAATCTCCAGAGAGGAACACAGGACCCGAGCCGAGTTACAGACAGGAACACAGGACCCGATCTGAGATCCAGACAGGAAACAGGACCCGAGCGAGCGGCTCATCCGAGCTCCAGAAGGGAACACAGGACCGGATCCCAGCTCCAGACAAGAACGTAGTACCCGAGCCGAGATCCTTACAGAAAAACAGGACACGTTACGAGCTCCAGACAGGAAAACAGGACCCGATCCAAGCTCCAGGCAGGAACACAGGACCTGGTCCAAGCTCCAGGCAGGAACGCAGGACCCGATCCTAGCGGCTCATCCGATCCCCAGATAGGAGCACAGACCCGAGCAGAGCTCCAGACAGCAACACAGGACCTGAGCGGAGTGGCTCACCAGAGCTCCCGACAGGAACACAGGACCCAATCCGTACTCCAGACAGGAACACAGGACCCGATCCAAGCTCAAGGCAGGAACACAGGACCGAGCCGAGCGCCAGACAGGAATACAGGACCCGATCCGAGCTCAGACTGGAAGACGACACCTGATCCAAGGTCCACACAGGAACACAGGACCCGAGCTGAGCTCCAGACAGGAAGACAGGACACAATCCGAACTCCATACAGGAATACAGGACCCGAGCCGAGCTCCAGACAGGAACACAGGACCCGAGCTGAGTTCCAGACAGGAACACAGGACCCGATCAGAGCTCCAGACAGAGACACAGGACTCGATCCGAGCTCCAGACAGGAACACAGGCCCCAATCCGTACTCCAGACAGGAACACAGGACCGGAGCCGAGCTCCAGACAGGAACACAGGACCCGATCTGAGATCCAGACAGGAACACAGTACCCTATCGAGCGGCTCATCCGAGCTCCAGAAGGGAACACAGGACCGGATCCCAGCTCCAGACAAGAACGCAGTACCCGAGCCGAGATCCTTACAGAAAAACAGGACACGTTACGAGCTACAGACAGGAACACAGGACCCGATCCAAGCTCCAGGCAGGAACGCAGGACCCGATCCTAGCGGCTCATCCGATCCCCAGATAGGAGCACAGACCCGAGCAGAGCTCCAGACAGCAACAAAGGACCTGAGCGGAGTGGCTCACCCGAGCTCCCGACTGGAACACAGGAGCCGATCTGCACTCCAGACAGGAACACAGGACCCGATCCAAGCTCCAGGCAGGAACACAGGACCTGATCCAACCTCCAGACAGGAACACAGGACCGAGCCGAGCGCCAGACAGGAATACTGGACCCGATCCGAGCTCAGACATGAACACGACACCTGATCCAAGATCCACACAGGAACACAGGACCCGAGCTGAGCTCCAGACAGGAAGACAGGACACAATCCGAACTCCATACAGGAACACAGGACCCGAGCCCAGCTCCAGACAGGAACACAGGACCGGATCCAAGCTCCAGACAGGAACACAGTACCCGATCCCAGCTCCAGATGGGAACACAGGACCCGAGCTGAGCTCCAGGCAGAAACACAGGACCCTATCCGAGCTCCAGACAGGAACACAGGACCCAATGCGTGCTCCAGGCAGGAACACGGGACCCGTGCCGAGCTCCAGACAGGAACACAGGGCCCGATTCGAGCTCCAAATAGGAACACAGGACCCAATCGGAGCTCCAGACAGGAATACAGGACCCCAGCGAGCGGCTCATATCGGCTCCAGACTGGAACACAGAACCCAAGCCGATCTCCAGATAGGAACGCAGGACCCGATCCGAACTCCAGATAGGAACACAGGACCCTATCCGAACTCCAGACAAGAATACAGGACACGATCCGAGCTCCAGACAGGAACACAGGACCCGATCCGAGCTCCAGACCGGAACACAGGACCGGTGCCAAGTTCCAGACAGGAACAGAGGACCCGATCGGAGCTCCAGACGGGAAAACAGGACCCCAGAGAGCGGCTCATCCGAGCTCCAGACTGGAACACAGAACCCAAGCCGATCTCCAGATAGGAACGCAGGACCCGATCCGAACTCAGATAGGAACACAGGACCCTATCCGAACTCCAGACAAGAATGCAGGACTCGATCCGAGCTCCAGACAGGAACACAGGCCCCAATCCGTACTCCAGACAGGAACACAGGACCCGAGCCGAGCTCCAGACAGGAACACAGGACCCGAGCGAGCGGCTCATCCGAGCTCCAGAAGGGAACACAGGACCGGATCCCAGCTCCAGACAAGAACGCAGTACCCGAGCCGAGATCCTTACAGAAAAACAGGACACGTTACGAGCTACAGACAGGAACACAGGACCCGATCCAAGCTCCAGGCAGGAACGCAGGACCCGATCCTAGCTCCAGACACGAACACAGTTACCGATCCAACCACCAGACAGGAACACAGGAACCAATCCGAGCTCTAGAAAAGAACACAGGACACGTTCTGAGCTCCTGACAGGAACACAAGACCCAAGCGAGCGGCTCATTCAAGCTCCAGACGGGGAGATAGGACCCGCTCCGATCTCTAGACAGGAACACAGGACACGAACCGTGCTCCAGACAAGAACACAAGACTCGATCCTAGCGGCTCATCCGATCCCCACATAGGAACACAGACCCGACCAGAGCTCCAGACAGCAACACAGGACCCGAGCCGTGTGGCTCACCCGAGCTCCAGACGGGAACACAGGGCCCGATCCGAGCTCCAAGTAGGAACACAGGACCCGATCGGAGCTCCAGACAGGAGTACAGGACCCCAGCGAGCGGCTCATCTCGGCTCCAGACTGGAACACAGAACCCAAGCCGATCTACAGATAGGAACGCAGGACCCGATCCGAACCCCAGATAGGAACACAGGACCCTATCCGAACTCCAGACAAGAATACAGGACTCGATCCGAGCTCCAGACAGGAACACAGGACCCGATCCGAGCTCCAGACCGGAACACAGGACCTGATCCAAACTCCAAACATGAAAACAGGACCCGAGCTGTGCTCCAGACAGGAACACAGGACCGGTGCCAAGTTCCAGACAGGAATACAGGACCCGATCCGAGCTCCAGACAGGAACACAGGACCCGATCTGAGATCCAGACAGGAACACAGGACCCGAGCGAGCGGCTCATCCGAGCTCCAGAAGGGAACACAGGACCGGATCCCAGCTCCAGACAAGAACGCAGTACCCGAGCCGTGATACTTACAGAAAAACAGGACACGTTACGAGCTCCAGACAGGAAAACTGGACCCGATCCAAGCTCCAGGCAGGAACACAGGACCTGATCCAAGCTCCAGACAGGAACGCAGGACCCGATCCTAGCGGCTCATCCGGTCCCCATATAAGAGCACAGACCCGAGCAGAGCTCCAGACAGCAACACAGGACCTGAGCGGAGTGGCTCACCCGAGCTTCCGACAGGAACACAGGACCCGATCCGTACTCCAGACAGGAACACAGGACCCGATCAGAGCTCCAGACAGAGACACAGGACCCGATCCGAGCTCCAGACAGGAACACAGGACCGGATCCAAGCTCCAGACAGGAACACAGTACCCGATCCCAGCTCCAGATGGGAACACAGGACCCGAGCTGAGCTCCAGACAAGAACGCAGTACCCGAGCCGAGATCCATACAGAAAAACAGGACACGTTACGAGCTCCAGACAGGAAAAAAGGACCCGATCCAAGCTCCAGGAAGGAACACAGGACCTGGTCCAAGCTCCAGGCAGGAACGCAGGACCCGATCCTAGCGGCTCATCCGATCCCCAGATAGGAGCACAGACCCGAGCAGAGCTCCAGACAGCAACACAGGACCTCAGCGGAGTGGCTCACCCGAGCTCCCGACAGGAACACAGGACCCGATCCGTACTCCAGACAGGAACACAGGACCCGATCCAAGCTCAAGGCAGGAACACAGGACCTGATCCAAGCTCCAGACAGGAACACAGGACCGAGCCGAGCGCCAGACAGGAATACAGGACCCGATCCGAGCTCAGACTGGAACACGACACCTGATCCAAGGTCCACACAGGAACACAGGACCCGAGCGGAGCTCCAGACAGGAAGTCAGGACACAATCCGAACTCCATACAGGAACACAGGACCCGAGCCGAGCTCCAGACAGGAACACAGGACCCGAGCTGAGTTCCAGACAGGAACACAGGACCCGATCAGAGCTCCAGACAGAGACACAGGACCCGATCCGAGCTCCAGACAGGAACACAGGCCCGGATCCAAGCTCCAGACAGGAACACAGTACCCGATCCCAGCTCCAGATGGGAACACAGGACCCGAGCTGAGCTCCAGGCAGAAACACAGGACCCTATCCGAACTCTAGAGAACAATACAGGACTTGATCCGAGCTCCAGACAGGAACACAGACTCCAATCCAATCTCCAGACAGGAACACAGGACCCGAGCCGAGCTCCAGACAGGAACACAGGACCCGACCCTAGCGGCTCATCCGAGCCGCAGATAGGAGCACAGACCCGAGCAGATCTCCAGACAGCAACACAGGGCCCCAGCGGAGTGGCTCACACGAGCTCCCAACAGGGACACAGGACCCGATCCGAACGCCAGACAGGAACACAGGACCCGATCTGAGATCCAGACAGGAACACAGGACCCGAGCGAGCGGCTCATCCGAGCTCCAGAAGGGAACACAGGACCGGAACCCAGCTCCAGACAAGAACGCAGTACCCGAGACGAGATCCTCACAGAAAAACAGGACACGTTACGAGCTCTTGGCAGGAACACAGGACCAGATCCAAGCTCCAGGCAGGAACGCAGGACCCGATCCTAGAGGCTCATCCGATCCCCAGATAGGAGCACAGACCCGAGCAGAGCTCCAGACAGCAACACAGGACCTGAGCGGAGTGGCTCACCCGAGCTCCCGACAGGAACACAGGACCCGATCCGTACTCCAGACAGGAACACAGGACCCGATCCAAGCTCAAGGCAGGAACACAGGACCTGATCCAAGCTCCAGACAGGAACACAGGACCGAGCCGAGCGACAGACAGGAATACAGGACCCGATCCGAGCTCAGACTGGAACACGACACCTGATCCAATGTCCACACAGGAACACAGGACCCGAGCTGAGCTCCAGACAGGAAGACAGGACACAATCCGAACTCCATACAGGAACACAGGACCCGAGCCGAGCTCCAGACAGAGACACAGGACCCGATCCGAGCTCCAGACAGGAACACAGGACCGGATCCAAGCTCCAGACAGGAACACGGTACCCGATCCCAGCTCCAGATGGGAACACAGTACCCGAGCTGAGCTCCAGGCAGAAACACAGGACCCTATCCGAGCTCCAGACAGGAACACAGGACCCAATGCGTGCTCCAGACAGGAACGCAGGACCCGTGCCGAGCTCCAGACAGGAACACAGGACACGAGCCGAGCTCCAGACAGGAACACAGGACCCGAACCGAGCTCCAGATAGCGTCACAGGACCCGATCCGAGCTCCAGACACGAACACAGTTACCGATCCAACCACCAGACAGGAACACAGGAACCAATCCGAGCTCTAGAAAGGAACACAGGACACGTTCCGAGCTCCTGACAGGAACACAAGACCCAAGCGAGCGGCTCATTCAAGCTCCAGACGGGAAGACAGGACCCGCTCCGAACTCTAGACAGGAACACAGGACACGAACCGTGCTCCAGACAAGAACACAAGACCCGATCCTAGCGGCTCATCCGATCCCCACATAGGAACACAGACCCGACCAGAGCTCCAGACAGCAACACAGGACGCGAGCCGTGTGGCTCACCCGAGCTCTAGACGGGAACACAGGGCCCGATCCGAGCTCCAAAGAGGAACACAGGACCCGATCGGAGATCCAGACAGGAATACACGACCCCAGCGAGCGGTTCATCTGGGCTCCAGACTGGAACACAGAACCCAAGCCGATCTCCAGATAGGAACGCAGGACCCGATCCGAACTCCAGATAGGAACACAGGACCCTATCCGAACTCCAGACAAGAATACAGGACTCGATCCGAGCTCCAGACAGGAACACAGGACCCGATCCGAGCTCCAGACCGGAACACAGGACCTGATCCAAACTCCAGACATAAAGACAGGACCCGAGCTGTGCTCCAGACAGGAACACAGGACAGGTGCCAAGTTCCAGACAGGAATACAGGACCCGATCGGAGCTCCAGACAGGAAAACAGGACCCCAGCGAGCGGCTCTTCCGAGCTCCAGACTGGAACACAGAACCCAAGCCGATCTCCAGATAGGAACCCAGGACCCGATCCGAACTCCAGATAGGAACACAGGACCCTATCCGAACTCCAGACAAGAATACAGGACTCGATCCGAGCTCCAGACAGGAACACAGGACCCGATCCGAGCTCCAGACCGGAACACAGGACCCGATCGGAGCTCCAGACAGGAAAACAGGACCCCAGAGAGCGGCTCATCCGAGCTCCAGACTGGAACACAGAACCCAAGCCGATCTCCAGATAGGAACATAGGACCCGATCTGAACTCAGATAGGAACACAGGACCCTTTGCGAACTCCAGACAAGAATACAAGACTCGATCCGAGCTCCAGACAGGAACACAGGACCTGATCCAAGCTCCAGGCAGGAACGCAGTACCCGATCCTAGCGGCTCATCCGATCCCCAGATAGGAGCACAGACCCGAGCAGAGCTCCAGACAGCAACACAGGACGTGAGCGGAGTGGCTCACCCGAGCTCCCGACAGGAACACAGGACCCGATCCGTACTCCAGACAGGAATACAGGACCCGATCCGAGCTCAGACAGGAACACGACACCTGATCCAAGGTCCACACAGAAACACAGGACCCGAGCTGAGCTCCAGACAGGAAGACAGGACACAATCCGAACTCCATACAGGAACACAGGACCCGAGCCGAGCTCCAGACAGGAACACAGGACCCGAGCTGAGTTCCAGACAGGAACACAGGATCCGATCAGAGCTCCAGACAGAGACACAGGACCCGATCCGAGCTCCAGACAGGAACACAGGACCGGATCCAAGCTCCAGACTGGAACACAGTACCCGATCCCAGCTCCAGATGGGAACACAGGACCCGAGCTGAGCTCCAGGCAGAAACACAGGACCCTATCCGAACTCCAGACAAGAATACAGTACTCGATCCGAGCTCCAGACAGGAACACAGGCCCCAATCCAATCTCCAGACAGGAACACAGGACCCGAGCCGAGCTCCAGACAGGAACACAGGACCCGAGCGAGCGGCTCATCCGAGCTCCAGAAGGGAACACAGGACCGGATCCCAGCTCCAGACAAGAACGCAGTACCCGAGACGAGATCCTCACAGAAAAACAGGACACGTTACGAGCTCCAGGCAGGAACACAGGACCTGATCCAAGCTCCAGGCAGGAACGCAGTACCCGATCCTAGCGGCTCATCCGATCCCCAGATAGGAGCACAGACCCGAGCAGAGCTCCAGACAGCAACACAGGACCTGAGCGGAGTGGCTCACCCGAGCTCCCGACAAGAACACAGGACCCGATCCGTACTCCAGACAGGAACACAGGACCCGATCCAAGCTCAAGGCAGGAACACAGGACCTGATCCAAGCTCCAGACAGGAACACAGGACCGAGCCGAGCGCCAGACAGGAATACAGGACCCGATCCGAGCTCAGACAGGAACACGACACCTGATCCAAGGTCCACACAGGAACACAGGACCCGAGCTGAGTTCCAGACAGGAACACAGGACCCGATCAGAGCTCCAGACAGAGACACAGGACCCGATCCGAGCTCCAGACAGGAACACAGGACCGGATCCAAGCTCCAGACAGGAACACAGTACCCGATCCCAGCTCCACATGGGAACACAGGACCCGAGCTGAGCTCCAGGCAGAAACACAGGACCCTATCCGAGCTCCAGACAGGAACACAGGACCCAATGCGTGCTCCAGACAGGAACACAGGACCCGTGCCGAGCTCCAGACAGGAACACAGGACACGAGCCGAGCTCCAGACAGGAACACAGGACCCGAACCGAGCTCCAGATAGCGTCACAGGACCCGATCCGAGCTCCAGACACGAACACAGTTACCGATCCAACAACCAGACAGGAACACAGGAACCAATCCGAGCTCTAGAAAGGAACACAGGACACGTTCCGAGCCCCTGACAGGAACACAAGACCCAAGCGAGCGGCTCATTCAAGCTCCAGACGGGAAGACAGGACCCGCTCCGATCTCCAGACAGGAACACAGGACACGAACCGTGCTCCAGACAAGAACACAAGACCTGATCCTAGCGGCTCATCCCACATAGGAACACAGACCCGACCAGAGCTCCAGACAGCAACACAGGACCCGAGCCGTTGGCTCACCCGAGCTCCAGACGGGAACACAGGGCCCGATCCGTGCTCCAAAGAGGAACACAGGACCCGATCGGAGATCCAGACAAGAATACAGGACCCCAGCGAGCGGCTCATCTCGGCTGCAGACTGGAACACAGAACCCAAGCCGATCTCCAGATAGGAACGCAGGACCCGATCCGAACTCCAGATAGGAACGCAGGACCCGATCCGAACTCCAGATAGGAACACAGGACCCTATCTGAACTCCAGACAAGAATACAGGACTCGATCCGAGCTCCAGACAGGAACACAGGACCCGATCCAAACTCCAGACATGAAAACAGGACCCGAGCTGTGCTCCAGACAGGAACTCAGGACCGGTGCCAAGTTCCAGACAGGAATACAGGACCCGATCGGAGCTCCAGACAGGAATACAGGACCCCAGCGAGCGGCTCATCCGAGCTCCAGACTGGAACACAGAACCCAAGCCTATCTCCAGATAGGAACGCAGGACCCGATCCGAAATCAGATAGGAACACAGGACCCTATCCGAACTCCAGACAAGAATACAGGACTCGATCCGAGCTCCAGACAGGAACACAGGCCCCTATAAATCTCCAGACAGGAACACAGGACCCGAGCCGAGCTCCAGACAAGAACACAGGACCCGATCTGAGATCCAGACAGGAACACAGGACCCGAGCGAGCGGCTCATCCGAGCTCCAGAAGGGAACACAGGACCGGATCCCAGCTCCAGACAAGAACGCAGTACCCGAGCCGAGATAATTACAGAAAAACAGGACACGTTACGAGCTCCAGACAGGAAAACAGGACCCGATCCAAGCTCCAGGCAGGAACACAGGACCTGATCCAAGCTCCAGGCAGGAACGCAGGACCCGATCCTAGCGGCTCATCCGATCCCCAGATAGGAACACAGACCCGAGCAGAGCTCCAGACAGCAACACAGGACCCGAGCCTTGTGGCTCACCCGAGCTCCAGACGGGAACACAGGGCCCGATCCGAGCTCCAAATAGGAACACAGGACCCGATCGGAGCTCCAGACAGGAGTACAGGACCTCAGCGAGTGACTCATCTCGGCTCCAGACTGGAACACAGAACCCAAGCCGATCTCCAGATAGGAACGCAGGACCCGATCCGAACTCCAGACAGGAACACAGGACCCGATCCGAGCTCCAGACAGGAACACAGGACCGGATCCAAGCTCCAAATAGGGAAACAGGACTTGATCGGAGCTCCAGACAGGAACACAGGACCCGATGCGAGCTCCAGACCGGAACACAGGACCTGATCCAAACTCCAGACATGAAAACAGGACCCGAGCTGTGCTCCAGACAGGAACACAGGACCGGTGCCAAGTTCCAGACAGGAATAGAGGACCCGATCGGAGCTCCAGACAGGAAAACAGGACATCAGAGAGCGGCTCATCCGAGCTCCAGACAGGAACACAGGCCCCTATCCAATCTCCAGCCAGGAACACAGGACCCGAGCCGAGCTCCAGACAGGAACACAGGACCCGATCCGAGCTCCAGATAGGAACACAGGACACGAGCGAGCGGCTCATCCGAGCTCCAGAAGGGAACACAGGACCGGATCCCAGCTCCAGACAAGAACGCAGTACCCGAGCCGGGATCCTTACAGAAAAACAGGACACGTTACGAGCTCCAGACAGGAAAACAGGACCTGATCCAAGCTCCAGGCAGGAACGCAGGATCCGATCCTAGCGGCTCATCCGATCCCCAGATAAGAGCACAGACCCGAGCAGAGCTCCAGACAGCAACACAGGACCTGAGCGGAGTGGCTCACCCGAGCTTCCGACAGGAACACAGGACCCGATCCGTACTCCAGACAGGAACACAGGACCCGATCCGAGCTCCAGACACGTACACAGTTACCGATCCAACAACCAGACAGGAACACAGGAACCAATCCGAGCTCTAGAAAGGAACACAGGACACGTTCCGAGCCCCTGACAGGAACACAAGACCCAAGCGAGCGGCTCATTCAAGCTCCAGACGGGAAGACAGGACCCGCTCCGATCTCCAGACAGGAACACAGGACACGAACCGTGCTCCAGACAAGAACACAAGACCTGATCCTAGCGGCTCATCCGATCCCCACATAGGAACACAGACCTGACCAGAGCTCCAGACAGCAACACAGGACCCGAGCCGTTGGCTCACCCGAGCTCCAGACGGGAAACACAGGGCCCGATCCGTGCTCCAAAGAGGAACACAGGACCCGATCGGAGATCCAGACAGGAATACAGGACCCCAGCGAGCGGCTCATCTCGGCTGCAGACTGGAACACAGAACCCAAGCCGATCTCCAGATAGGAACGCAGGACCCGATCCGAACTCCAGATAGGAACGCAGGACCCGATCCGAACTCCAGATAGGAACACAGGACCCTATCTGAACTCCAGACAAGAATACAGGACTCGATCCGAGCTCCAGACAGGAACACAGGACCCGATCCGAGCTCCAGACCGGAACACAGGACCTGATCCAAACTCCAGACATGAAAACAGGACCCGAGCTGTGCTCCAGACAGGAACTCAGGACCGGTGCCAAGTTCCAGACAGGAATACAGGACCCGATCGGAGCTCCAGACAGGAATACAGGACCCCAGCGACCGGCTCATCCGAGCTCCAGACTGGAACACAGAACCCAAGACTATCTCCAGATAGGAACGCAGGACCCGATCCGAAATCAGATAGGAACACAGGACCCTATCCGAACTCCAGACAAGAATACAGGACTCGATCCGAGCTCCAGACAGGAACACAGGCCCCTATAAATCTCCAGACAGGAACACAGGACCCGAGCCGAGCTCCAGACAAGAACACAGGACCCGATCTGAGATCCAGACAGGAACACAGGACCCGAGCGAGCGGCTCATCCGAGCTCCAGAAGGGAACACAGGACCGGATCCCAGCTCCAGACAAGAACGCAGTACCCGAGCCGAGATAATTACAGAAAAACAGGACACGTTACGAGCTCCAGACAGGAAAACAGGACCCGATCCAAGCTCCAGGCAGGAACACAGGGCCTGATCCAAGCTCCAGGCAGGAACGCAGGACCCGATCCTAGCGGCTCATCCGATCCCCAGATAGGAACACAGACCCGAGCAGAGCTCCAGACAGCAACACAGGACCCGAGCCTTGTGGCTCACCCGAGCTCCAGACGGGAACACAGGGCCCGATCCGAGCTCCAAATAGGAACACAGGACCCGATCGGAGCTCCAGACAGGAGTACAGGACCTCAGCGAGTGACTCATCTCGGCTCCAGACTGGAACACAGAACCCAAGCCGATCTCCAGATAGGAACGCAGGACCCGATCCGAACTCCAGACAGGAACACAGGACCCGATATGAGCTCCAGACAGGAACACAGGACCGGATCCTAGCTCCAAATAGGGAAACAGGACTCGATCGGAGCTCCAGACAGGAACACAGGACCCGATGCGAGCTCCAGACCGGAACACAGGACCTGATCCAAACTCCAGACATGAAAACAGGACCCGAGCTGTGCTCCAGACAGGAACACAGGACCGGTGCCAAGTTCCAGACAGGAATAGAGGACCCGATCGGAGCTCCAGACAGGAAAACAGGACATCAGAGAGCGGCTCATCCGAGCTCCAGACAGGAACACAGGCCCCAATCCAATCTCCAGCCAGGAACACAGGACCCGATCCGAGCTCCAGATAGGAACACAGGACACGAGCGAGCGGCTCATCCGAGCTCCAGAAGGGAACACAGGACCGGATCCCAGCTCCAGACAAGAACGCAGTACCCGAGCCGGGATCCTTACAGAAAAACAGGACACGTTACGAGCTCCAGACAGGAAAACAGGACCCGATCCAAGCTCCAGGCAGGAACACAGGACCTGATCCAAGCTCCAGGCAGGAACGCAGGATCCGATCCTAGCGGCTCATCCGATCCCCAGATAAGAGCACAGACCCGAGCAGAGCTCCAGACAGCAACACAGGACCTGAGCGGAGTGGCTCACCCGAGCTTCCGACAGGAACACAGGACCCGATCCGTACTCCAGACAGGAACACAGGACCCGATCCGAGCTCCAGACACGTACACAGTTACCGATCCAACAACCAGACAGGAACACAGGAACCAATCCGAGCTCTAGAAAGGAACACAGGACACGTTCCGAGCCCCTGACAGGAACACAAGACCCAAGCGAGCGGCTCATTCAAGCTCCAGACGGGAAGACAGGACCCGCTCCGATCTCCAGACAGGAACACAGGACACGAACCGTGCTCCAGACAAGAACACAAGACCTGATCCTAGCGGCTCATCCGATCCCCACATAGGAACACAGACCTGACCAGAGCTCCAGACAGCAACACAGGACCCGAGCCGTTGGCTCACCCGAGCTCCAGACGGGAACACAGGGCCCGATCCGTGCTCCAAAGAGGAACACAGGACCCGATCGGAGATCCAGACAGGAATACAGGACCCCAGCGAGCGGCTCATCTCGGCTGCAGACTGGAACACAGAACCCAAGCCGATCTCCAGATAGGAACGCAGGACCCGATCCGAACTCCAGATAGGAACGCAGGACCCGATCCGAACTCCAGATAGGAACACAGGACCCTATCTGAACTCCAGACAAGAATACAGGACTCGATCCGAGCTCCAGACAGGAACACGGGACCCGATCCGAGCTCCAGACCGGAACACAGGACCTGATCCAAACTCCAGACATGAAAACAGGACCCGAGCTGTGCTCCAGACAGGAACTCAGGACCGGTGCCAAGTTCCAGACAGGAATACAGGACCCGATCGGAGCTCCAGACAGGAATACAGGACCCCAGCGACCGGCTCATCCGAGCTCCAGACTGGAACACAGAACCCAAGACTATCTCCAGATAGGAACGCAGGACCCGATCCGAAATCAGATAGGAACACAGGACCCTATCCGAACTCCAGACAAGAATACAGGACTCGATCCGAGCTCCAGACAGGAACACAGGCCCCTATAAATCTCCAGACAGGAACACAGGACCCGAGCCGAGCTCCAGACAAGAACACAGGACCCGATCTGAGATCCAGACAGGAACACAGGACCCGAGCGAGCGGCTCATCCGAGCTCCAGAAGGGAACACAGGACCGGATCCCAGCTCCAGACAAGAACGCAGTACCCGAGCCGAGATAATTACAGAAAAACAGGACACGTTACGAGCTCCAGACAGGAAAACAGGACCCGATCCAAGCTCCAGGCAGGAACACAGGACCTGATCCAAGCTCCAGGCAGGAACGCAGGACCCGATCCTAGCGGCTCATCCGATCCCCAGATAGGAACACAGACCCGAGCAGAGCTCCAGACAGCAACACAGGACCCGAGCCTTGTGGCTCACCCGAGCTCCAGACGGGAACACAGGGCCCGATCCGAGCTCCAAATAGGAACACAGGACCCGATCGGAGCTCCAGACAGGAGTACAGGACCTCAGCGAGTGACTCATCTCGGCTCCAGACTGGAACACAGAACCCAAGCCGATCTCCAGATAGGAACGCAGGACCCGATCCGAACTCCAGACAGGAACACAGGACCCGATCCGAGCTCCAGACAGGAACACAGGACCGGATCCTAGCTCCAAATAGGGAAACAGGACTCGATCGGAGCTCCAGACAGGAACACAGGACCCGATGCGAGCTCCAGACCGGAACACAGGACCTGATCCAAACTCCAGACATGAAAACAGGACCCGAGCTGTGCTCCAGACAGGAACACAGGACCGGTGCCAAGTTCCAGACAGGAATAGAGGACCCGATCGGAGCTCCAGACAGGAAAACAGGACATCAGAGAGCGGCTCATCCGAGCTCCAGACAGGAACACAGGCCCCAATCCAATCTCCAGCCAGGAACACAGGACCCGATCCGAGCTCCAGATAGGAACACAGGACACGAGCGAGCGGCTCATCCGAGCTCCAGAAGGGAACACAGGACCGGATCCCAGCTCCAGACAAGAACGCAGTACCCGAGCCGGGATCCTTACAGAAAAACAGGACACGTTACGAGCTCCAGACAGGAAAACAGGACCCGATCCAAGCTCCAGGCAGGAACACAGGACCTGATCCAAGCTCCAGGCAGGAACGCAGGATCCGATCCTAGCGGCTCATCCGATCCCCAGATAAGAGCACAGACCCGAGCAGAGCTCCAGACAGCAACACAGGACCTGAGCGGAGTGGCTCACCCGAGCTTCCGACAGGAACACAGGACCCGATCCGTACTCCAGACAGGAACACAGGACCCGATAAGAGCTCCAGACAGAGACACAGAACCCGATCCGAGCTCCAGACAGGAACACAGGACCGGATCCAAGCTCCAGACAGGAGCACAGTACCCGATCCCAGCTCCAGATCGGAACACAGGACCCGAGCTGAGCTCCAGGCAGAAACACAGGACCCTATCCGAGCTCCAGACAGGAACACAGGACCCAATGCGTGCTCCAGACAGGAACACAGGACCCGATCCATACTCCAGACAGGAACACAGGACCCGATCCAAGCTCCAGGCAGGAACACAGGACCTGATCCGAGCTCCAGACAGGAATACAGGACCCCAGCGAGCGGCTCATCCGAGCTCCAGACTGGAACACAGAACCCAAGCCGATCTCCAGATAGGAACGCAGGACCCGATCCGAACTCCAGCCAGGAACACAGGACCCGAGCCGAGCTCCAGACAGGAACACAGGACCCGATCCGAGCTCCAGATAGGAACACAGGACACGAGCGAGCGGCTCATCCGAGCTCCAGAAGGGAACACAGGACCGGATCCCAGCTCCAGACAAGAACGCAGTACCCGAGCCGGGATCCTTACAGAAAAACAGGACACGTTACGAGCTCCAGACAGGAAAACAGGACCCGATCCAAGCTCCAGGCAGGAACACAGGACCTGATCCAAGCTCCAGGCAGGAACGCAGGATCCGATCCTAGCGGCTCATCCGATCCCCAGATAAGAGCACAGACCCGAGCAGAGCTCCAGACAGCAACACAGGACCTGAGCGGAGTGGCTCACCCGAGCTTCCGACAGTAACACAGGACCCGATCCGTACTCCAGACAGGAACACAGGACCCGATAAGAGCTCCAGACAGAGACACAGAACCCGATCCGAGCTCCAGACAGGAACACAGGACCGGATCCAAGCTCCAGACAGGAGCACAGTACCCGATCCCAGCTCCAGATCGGAACACAGGACCCGAGCTGAGCTCCAGGCAGAAAAACAGGACCCTATCCGAGCTCCAGACAGGAACACAGGACCCAATGCGTGCTCCAGACAGGAACACAGGACCCGATCCATACTCCAGACAGGAACACAGGACCCGATCCAAGCTCCAGGCAGGAACACAGGACCTGATCCGAGCTCCAGACAGGAATACAGGTCCCCAGCGAGCGGCTCATCCGAGCTCCAGACTGGAACACAGAACCCAAGCCGATCTCCAGATAGGAACGCAGGACCCGATCCGAACTCCAGATAGGAACACAGGACCCTATCCGAACTCCAGACAAGAATAGAGGACTCGATCCGAGCTCCAGACAGGAACACAGGACCCGATCCGAGCTCCAGACCGGAACACAGGACCTGATCCAAACTCCAGGCATGAAAACGGGACTCGAGCTGTGCTCCAGACAGGAACACAGGACCGGTGCCAAGTTCCAGACAGGAATACAGGACCCGATCGGAGCTCCAGACAGGAAAACAGGACCCCAGAGAGCGGCTCATCCGAGCTCCAGACTGGAACACAGAACCCAAGCCGATCTCCAGATAGGAACGCAGGACCCGATCCGAACTCAGATAGGAACACAGGACCCTTTCCGAACTCCAGACAAGAATACAGGACTCGATCCGAGCTCCAGACAGGAACACAGGCCCCAATCCAATCTCTAGACAGGAACACAGGACCCGAACCGAGTTACAGACAGGAACACAGGACCCGATCTGAGATCCAGACAGGAAACAGGACCCGAGCGAGCGGCTCATCCGAGCTCCAGAAGGGAACACAGGACCGGATCCCAGCTCCAGACAAGAACGCAGTACCCGAGCCGAGATCCTTACAGAAAAACAGGACACGTTACGAGCTCCAGACAGGAAAACAGGACCCGATACAAGCTCCAGGCAGGAACACAGGACCTGGTCCAAGCTCCAGGCAGGAACGCAGGACCCGATCCTAGCGGCTCATCCGACCCCCAGATAGGAGCACAGACCCGAGCAGAGCTCCAGACAGCAACACAGGACCTGAGCGGAGTGGCTCACCCGAGCTCCCGAAAGGAACACAGGACCCGATCCGTACTCCAGACAGGAACACAGGACCCGATCCAAGCTCAAGGCAGGAACACAGGACCTGATCCAAGCTCCAGACAGGAACACAGGACCGAACCGAGCGCCAGACAGGAATACAGGACCCGATCCGAGCTCAGACTGGAACACGACACCTGATCCAAGGTCCACACAGGAACACAGGACCCGAGCTGAGCTCCAGACAGGAAGACAGGACACAATCCGAACTCCATACAGGAACACAGGACCCGAGCCGAGCTCCAGACAGGAACACAGGACCCGAGCTGAGTTCCAGACAGGAACACAGGACCCGATCCCAGCTCCAGATGGGAACACAGGTCCCGAGCTGAGCTGCAGGCAGAAACACAGGACCCAATGCGTGCTCCAGACAGGAACACAGGACCCTATCCGAGCTCCAGACAGGAACACAGGACACGAGCCGAGCTCCAGACAGGAACACAGGACCCGAACCGAGCTCCAGATAGGGTCACAGGACCCGATCCGAGCTCCAGACACGAACACAGTTACCAATCCAACCACCAGACAGGAACACAGGAACCAATCCGAGCTCTAGAAAGGAACACAGGACACGTTCCGAGCTCCTGACAGTAACACAAGACCCAAGCGAGCGGCTCATTCAAGCTCCAGACGGGAAGACAGGACCCGCTCCGATCTCTAGACAGGAACACAGGACACGAACCGTGCTCCAGACAAGAACACAAGACCCGATCCTAGCGGCTCATCCGATCCCCACATAGGAACACAGACCCGACCAGAGCTCCAGACAGCAACACAGGACCCGAGCCGTGTAGCTCAGCCGAGCTCCAGACGGGAACACAGGGCCCGATCCGAGCTCCAAATAGGAACACAGGACCCGATCGGAGCTCCAGACAGGAATACAGGACCCTAGCGAGCGGCTCATATCGGCTCCAGACTGGAACACAGAACCCAAGCCGATCTCCAGATAGGAACGCAGGACCCGATCCGAACTCCAGATAGGAACACAGGACCCTATCCGAGCTCCAGACCGGAACACAGGACCGGTGCCAAGTTCCAGACAGGAACAGAGGACCCGATCGGAGCTCCAGACAGGAAAACAGGACCCCAGAGAGCGGCTCATCCGAGCTCCAGACTGGAACACAGATCCCAAGCCGATCTCCAGATAGGAACGCAGGACCCGATCCGAACTCAGATAGGAACACAGGACCCTATCCGAACTCCAGACAGGAACACAGGACCCGAGCCGAGCTCCAGACAGGAACACAGGCCCCGATCTGAGATCCAGACAGGAACACAGGACCCGAGCGAGCGGCTCATCCGAGCTCCAGAAGGGAACACAGGACCGGATCCCAGCTCCAGACAAGAACGCAGTACCCGAGCCGAGATCCTTACAGAAAAACAGGACACGTTACGAGCTACAGACAGGAACACAGGACCCGATCCAAGCTCCAGGCAGGAACACAGAACCCAAGCCGATCTCCAGATAGGAACGCAGGACCCGATCCGAACTCCAGATAGGAACACAGGACCCTATCCGAGCTCCAGACCGGAACACAGGACCGGTGCCAAGTTCCAGACAGGAACAGAGGACCCGATCGGAGCTCCAGACAGGAAAACAGGACCCCAGAGAGCGGCTCATCCGAGCTCCAGACTGGAACACAGATCCCAAGCCGATCTCCAGATAGGAACGCAGGACCCGATCCGAACTCAGATAGGAACACAGGACCCTATCCGAACTCCAGACAGGAACACAGGACCCGAGCCGAGCTCCAGACAGGAACACAGGCCCCGATCTGAGATCCAGACAGGAACACAGGACCCGAGCGAGCGGCTCATCCGAGCTCCAGAAGGGAACACAGGACCGGATCCCAGCTCCAGACAAGAACGCAGTACCCGAGCCGAGATCCTTACAGAAAAACAGGACACGTTACGAGCTACAGACAGGAACACAGGACCCGATCCAAGCTCCAGGCAGGAACACAGGACCTGATCCAAGCTCCAGGCAGGAACGCAGGACCCGATCCTAGCGGCTCATCCGATCCCCAGATAGGAGCACAGACCCGAGCAGAGCTCCAGACAGCAACACAGGACCTGAGCGGAGTGGCTCACCCGAGCTCCCGACAGGAACACAGGAGCCGATCTGTACTCCAGACAGGAACACAGGACCCGATCCAAGCTCCAGGCAGGAACACAGGACCTGATCCAAGCTCCAGACAGGAACACGACACCTGATCCAAGATCCACACAGGAACACAGGACCCGAGCCCAGCTCCAGACAGGAACACAGGACCCGAGCTGAGTTCCAGACAGGAACACAGGACCCGATCAGAGCACCAGACAGAGACACAGGACCCGATCCGAGCTCCAGACAGGAACACAGGACCGGATCCAAGCTCCAGACAGGAACACAGTACCCGATCCCAGCTCCATTTGGGAACACAGGACCCGAGCTGAGCTCCAGGCAGAAACACAGGACCCTATCCGAGCTCCAGACAGGAACACAGGACCCAATGCGTGCTCCAGACAGGAACACAGGACACAAGCCGAGCTCCAGACAGGAACACAGGACCCGAACCGAGCACCAGATAGGGTCACAGGACCCAATCCGAGCTCCAGACACGAACACAGTTACCGATCCAACCACCAGACAGGAGCACAGGAACCAATCCGACCTCTAGAAAGGAACACAGGACACGTTCCGAGCTCCTGACAGGAACACAAGACCCAAGCGTGCGGCTCATTCAAGCTCCAGACGGGAAGACAGGACCCGCTCCGATCTCTAGACAGGAACACAGGACACGAACCGTGCTCCAGACAAGAACACAAGACCCGATCCTAGTGGCTCATCCGATCCCCACATAGGAACACAGACCCGACCAGAGCTCCAGACAGCAACACAGGACCCGAGCCGTGTGGCTCACCCGAGCTCCAGACGGGAACACAGGGCCCGATCCGAGCTCCAAATAGGATCACAGGACCCGATCGGAGCTCCAGACAGGAATACAGGACCCCAGCGAGCGGCTCATCTCGGCTCCAGACTGGAACACAGAACCCAAGCCGATCTCCAGAGAGGAACGCAGGACCCGATCCGAACTCCAGATAGGAACACAGGACCCTATCCGAACACCAGACAAGAATACAGGACTCGATCCGAGCTCCAGACAGGAACACAGGACCAGATCCGAGCTCCAGACCGGAACACAGGACCTGATCCAAACTCCAAACATGAAAACAGGACCCGAGCTGTGCTCCAGACAGGAACACAGGACTGGTGCCAATTTCCAGACAGGAATACAGGACCCGATCCGAGCTCCAGACAGGAACACAGGACCCGATCTGAGATCCAGACAGGAACACAGGACCCGAGCGAGCGGCTCATCCGAGCTCCAGAAGGGAACACAGGACCGGATCCCAGCTCCAGAGAAGAACGCAGTACCCGAGCCGAGATACTTACAGAAAAACAGGACACGTTACGAGCTCCAGACAGGAAAACAGGACCCGATCCAAGCTCCAGGCAGGAACACAGGACCTGATCAAAGCTCCAGGCAGGAACGCAGGATCCGATCCTAGCGGCTCATCCGATCCCCAGATAAGAGCACAGACCCGAGCAGAGCTCCAGACAGCAACACAGGACCTGAGCGGAGTGGCTCACCCGAGCTTCCGACAGGAACACAGGACCCGATCCGTACTCCAGACAGGAACACAGGACCCGATCAGAGCTCCAGACAGAGACACAGGACCCGATCCGAGCTCCAGACAGGAACACAGGACCGGATCCAAGCTCCAGACAGGAACACAGTACCCGATCCCAGCTCCAGATCGGAACACAGGACCCGAGCTGAGCTCCAGGCAGAAACACAGGACCCTATCCGAGCTCCAGACAGGAACACAGGACCCAATGCGTGCTCCAGACAGGAACACAGGACTCGAGCCGAGCTCCAGACAGGAACACAGGACCCGAACCGATCTCCAGACAGGGTCACCCGCTCCGATCTCTAGACAGGAACACAGGACACGAACCGTGCTCCAGACAAGAACACAAGACCCGATCTTAGTGGCTCATCCGATCCCCACATAGGAACACAGACCCGACCAGAGCTCCAGACAGCAACACAGGACCCGAGCCGTGTGGCTCACCCGAGCTCCAGACGGGAACACAGGGCCTGATCCGAGCTCCAAATAGGAACACAGGACCCGATCGGAGCTCCAGACAGGAATACAGGACCCCAGCAAGCGGCTCATCTCGGCTCCAGACTGGAACACAGAACCCAAGCCGATCTCCAGATAGGAACGCAGGACCCTATCCGAACTCCAGACAAGAATACAGGACTCGATCCGAGCTCCAGACAGGAACACAGGACCCGATGCGAGCTCCAGACCGGAACACAGGACCTGATCCAAACTCCAGACATGAAAACAGGACCCGAGCTGTGCTCCAGACAGGAACACAGGACCGGTGCCAAGTTCCAGACAGGAATAGAGGACCCGATCGGAGCTCCAGACAGGAAAACAGGACCCCAGAGAGCGGCTCATCCGAGCTCCAGACAGGAACACAGGCCCCAATCCAATTTCGAGACAGGAACACAGGACCTGAGCCGGGCACCAGACAGGAACACAGGACCCGATCCGAGCTCCAGACAGGAACACAGGACCCGATCTGAGATCCAGACAGGAACACAGGACCTGAGCGAGCGGCTCATCCGAGCTCCAGATAGGAGCACAGACCCGAGTAGAGCTCCAGACAGCAACACAGGACCTGAGCGGAGTGGCTCACTCGAGCTCCCGACAGGAACACAGGACCCGATCCATACTCCAGACAGGAACACAGGACCCGATCCAAGCTCCAGGCAGGAACACAGGACCCGATCCGAGCTCCAGACAGGAATACAGGACCCCAGCGAGCGGCTCATCCGAGTTCCAGACTGGAACACAGAACCCAAGCCGATCTCCAGATAGGAACGCAGGACCCGATCCGAACTCCAGATAGGAACACAGGACCCTATCCGAACTCCAGACAAGAATACAGGACTCGATCCGAGCTCCAGACAGGAACACAGGACCCGATCCGAGCTCCAGACCGGAACACAGGACCTGATCCAAACTCCAGGCATGAAAACGGGACCCGAGCTGTGCTCCAGACAGGAACACAGGACCGGTGCCAAGTTCCAGACAGGAATACAGGACCCGATCGGAGCTCCAGAAAGGAAAACAGGAACCCAGAGAGCGGCTCATCCGAGCTCCAGACTGGAACACAGGCCCCAATCCAATCTCCAGACAGGAACACAGGACCCGAACAGAGTTACAGACAGGAACACAGGACCCGATCTGAGATCCAGACAGGAAACAGGACCCGAGCGAGCGGCTCATCCGAGCTCCAGAAGGGAACACAGGACCGGATCCCAGCTCCAGACAAGAACGCAGTACCCGAGCCGAGATGCTTACAGAAAAACAGGACATGTTACGAGCTCCAGACAGGAAAACAGGACCCGATCCAAGCTCCAGGCAGGAACACAGGACCTGGTCCAAGCTCCAGGAGGGAACGCAGGACCCGATCCTAGCGGCTCATCCGGACCCCATATAAGAGCACAGACCCGAGCAGAGCTCCAGACAGCAACACAGGACCTGAGCGGAGTGGCTCACCCGAGCTTCCGACAGGAACACAGGACCCGATCCGTACTCCAGACAGGAACACAGGACCCGATCAGAGCTCCAGACAGAGACACAGGACCCGATCCGAGCTCCAGACAGGAACACAGGACCGGATCCAAGCTCCAGACAGGAACACAGTACCCGATCCCAGCTCCAGATGGGAACACAGGACCCGAGCTGAGCTCCAGACAGGAACACAGGACCCGATCTGAGATCCAGACAGGAACACAGGACCTGAGCGAGCGGCTCATCCGAGCTCCAGATAGTAGCACAGACCCGAGTAGAGCTCCAGACAGCAACACAGGACCTGAGCGGAGTGGCTCACTCGAGCTCCCGACAGGAACACAGGACCCGATCCATACTCTAGACAGGAACACAGGACCCGATCCAAACTCCAGGCAGGAACACAGGACCTGATCCGAGCTCCAGACAGGAATACAGGACCCCAGCGAGCGGCTCATCCGAGCTCCAGACTGGAACACAGAACCCAAGCCGATCTCCAGATAGGAACGCAGGACCCGATCCGAACTCCAGATAGGAACACAGGACCCTATCCGAACTCCAGACAAGAATACAGGACTCGATCCGAGCTCCAGACAGGAACACAGGACCCGATCCGAGCTCCAGACCGGAACACAGGACCTGATCCAAACTCCAGGCATGAAAATGGGACCCGAGCTGTGCTCCAGACAGGAACACAGAACCGGTGCCAAGTTCCAGACAGGAATACAGGACCCGATCGGAGCTCCAGACAGGAAAACAGGACCCCAGAGAGCGTCTCATCCGAGCTCCAGACTGGAACACAGAACCCAAGCCGATCTCCAGATAGGAACGCAGGACCCGATCCGAACTCAGATAGGAACACAGGATCCATTCCGAACTCCAGACAAGAATACAGGACCCGATCCGAGCTCCAGACAGGAACACAGGCCCCAATCCAATCTCCAGACAGGAACACAGGACCCGAACCGAGCTCCAGATAGGGTCACAGAACCCGATCCGAGCTCCAGACACTAACACAGTTACCAATCCAACCACCAGACAGGAACACAGGAACCAATCCGATCTCTAGAAAGGAACACAGGACACGTTCCGAGCTCCTGACAGTAACACAAGACCCAAGCGAGCGGCTCATTCAAGCTCCAGACGGGAAGACAGGACCCGCTCCGATCTCTAGACAGGAACACAGGACACGAACCGTGCTCCAGACAAGAACACAAGACCCGATCCTAGCGGCTCATCCGATCCCCACATAGGAACAATGACCCGACCAGAGCTCCAGACAGCAACACAGGACCCGAGCCGTGTGGCTCACCCGAGCTCCAGACGGGAACACAGGGCCCGATCCGAGCTCCAAATAGGAACACAGGACCCGATCGGAGCTCCAGACAGGAATACAGGACCCCAGCGAGCGGCTCATATCGGCTCCAGACTGGAACACAGAACCCAAGCCGATCTCCAAATAGGAACGCAGGACCCGATCCGAACTCCAGATAGGAACACAGGACCCTATCCGAGCTCCAGACCGGAACACAGGACCGGTGCCAAGTTCCAGACAGGAACAGAGCACCCGATCGGAGCTCCAGACAGGAAAACAGGACCCCAGAGAGCGGCTCATCCGAGCTCCAGACTGGAACACAGATCCCAAGCCGATCTCCAGATAGGAACGCAGGACCCGATCCGAACTCAGATAGGAACACAGGACCCTATCCGAACTCCAGACAGGAACACAGGACCCGAGCCGAGCTCCAGACAAGAACACAGGCCCCGATCTGAGATCCAGACAGGAACACAGGACCCGAGCGAGCGGCTCATCCGAGCTCCAGAAGGGAACACAGGACCGGATCCCAGCCCCAGACAAGAAAGCAGTACCCGAGTCGAGATTCTCACAGAAAAACAGGACACGTTACGAGCTACAGACAGGAACACAGGACCCGATCCAAGCTCCAGGCAGGAACACAGGACCTGATCCAAGCTCCAGGCAGGAACGCAGGACCCGATCCTAGCGGCTCATCCGATCCCCAGATAGGAGCACAGACCCGAGCAGAGCTCCAGACAGCAACACAGGACCTGAGCGGAGTGGCTCACCCGAGCTCCCGACAGCAACACAGGAGCCTATCTGTACTCCAGACAGGAACACAGGACCCGATCCAAGCTCCAGGCAGGAACACAGGACCTGATCCAAGCTCCAGACAGGAACACGACACCTGATCCAAGATCCACACAGGAACACAGGACCCGAGCTGAGCTCCAGACAGGAAGACAGGACACAATCCGAACTCCATACAGGAACACAGGACCCGAGCCCAGCTCCAGACAGGAACACAGGACCCGAGCTGAGTTCCAGACAGGAACACAGGACCCGATCAGAGCACCAGACAGAGACACAGGACCCGATCCGACCTCCAGACAGGAACACAGGACCGGATCCAAGCTCCAGACAGGAACACAGTACCCGATCCCAGCTCCATTTGGGAACACAGGACCCGAGCTGAGCTCCAGGCAGAAACACAGGACCCAATCCGAGCTCCAGACAGGAACACAGGCCCCAATGCGTGCTCCGGACAGGAACACAGGACACAAGCCGAGCTCCAGACAGGAACACAGGACCCGAACCGAGCACCAGATAGGGTCACAGGACCCGATCCGAGCTCCAGACACGAACACAGTTACCGATCCAACCACCAGACAGGAGCACAGGAACCAATCCGACCTCTAGAAAGGAACACAGGACACGTTCCGAGCTCCTGACAGGAACACAAGACCCAAGCGAGCGGCTCATTCAAGCTCCAGACGGGAAGACAGGACCCGCTCCGATCTCTAGACAGGAACACAGGACACGAACCGTGCTCCAGACAAGAACACAAGACCCGATCCTAGCGGCTCATCCGATCCCCACATAGGAACACAGACCCGACCAGAGCTCCAGACAGCAACACAGGACCCGAGCCGTGTGGCTCACCCGAGCTCCAGACGGGAACACAGGGCCCGATCCGAGCTCCAAATAGGAACACAGGACCCGATCGGAGCTCCAGACAGGAATACAGGACCCCAGCGAGCGGCTCATCTCGGCTCCAGACTGGAACACAGAACCCAAGCCGATCTCCAGATAGGAACACAGGACCCTATCCGAACTCCAGACAAGAATACAGGACTCGATCCGAGCTCCAGACAGGAACACAGGACCCGATCCGAGCTCCAGACCGGAACACAGGAACTGATCCAAACTCCAAACATGAAAACAGGACCCGAGCTGTGCTCCAGACAGGAACACAGGACCGGTGCCAAGTTCCAGACAGGAATACATGACCCGATCCGAGCTCCAGACAGGAACACAGGACCCGAGCGTGCGGCTCATCCGAGCTCCAGAAGGGAACACAGGACCGGATCCTAGCTCCAGACAAGAACGCAGTACCCGAGCCGAGATACTTACAGAAAAACAGGACACGTTACGAGCTCCAGACAGGAAAACAGGACCCGATCCAAGCTCCAGGCAGGAACACAGGACCTGATCCAAGCTCCAGACATGAAAACAGGACCCGAGCTGTGCTCCAGACAGGAACACAGGACCGGTGCCAAGTTCCAGACAGGAATACATGACCCGATCCGAGCTCCAGACAGGAACACAGGACCCGATCTGAGATCCAGACAGGAACACAGGACCCGAGCGTGCGGCTCATCCGAGCTCCAGAAGGGAACACAGGACCGGATCCTAGCTCCAGACAAGAACGCAGTACCCGAGCCGAGATACTTACAGAAAAACAGGACACGTTACGAGCTCCAGACAGGAAAACAGGACCCGATCCAAGCTCCAGGCAGGAACACAGGACCTGATCCAAGCTCCAGACATGAAAACAGGACCCGAGCTGTGCTCCAGACAGGAACACAGGACCGGTGCCAAGTTCCAGACAGGAATAGAGGACCCGATCGGAGCTCCAGACAGGAAAACAGGACCCCAGAGAGCGGCTCATCCGAGCTCCAGACAGGAACACAGGCCCCAATCCAATCTCCAGACAGGAACACAGGACCCGAGCCGAGCTCCAGACAGGAACACAGGACCCGATCCGATCTCCAGACAGGAACACAGGACACGAGCGAGCGGCTCATCCGAGCTCCCGAAGGGAACACAGGACCGGATCCCAGCTCCAGACAAGAACACAGTACCCGATCCCAGCTCCATTTGGGAACACAGGACCCGAGATGAGCTCCAGGCAGAAACACAGGACCCTATCCGAGCTCCAGACAGGAACACAGGACCCAATGCGTGCTCCAGACAGGAACACAGGACACAAGCCGAGCTCCAGACAGGAACACAGGACCCGAACCGAGCACCAGATAGGGTCACAGGACCCGATCCGAGCTCCAGACACGAACACAGTTACCGATCCAACCACCAGACAGGAGCACAGGAACCAATCCGACCTCTAGAAAGGAACACAGGACACGTTCCGAGCTCCTGACAGGAACACAAGACCCAAGCGAGCGGCTCATTCAAGCTCCAGACGGGAAGACAGGACCCGCTCCGATCTCTAGACAGGAACACAGGACACGAACCGTGCTCCAGACAAGAACACAAGACCCGATCCTAGCGGCTCATCCGATCCCCACATAGGAACACAGACCCTACCAGAGCTCCAGACAGCAACACAGGACCCGAGCCGTGTGGCTCAGCCGAGCTCCAGACGGGAACACAGGGCCCGATCCGAGCTCCAAATAGGAACACAGGACCCGATCGGAGCTCCAGACAGGAATACAGGACCCCAGCGAGCGGCTCATCCGAGCTCCAGACTGGAACACAGAACCCAAGCCGATCTCCAGATAGGAACGCAGGACCCGATCCGAACTCCAGATAGGAACATAGGACCCTATCCGAACTCCAGACAAGAATACAAGACTCGATCCGAGCTCCAGACAGGAACACAGGACCCGATCCGAGCTCCAGACCGGAACACGGGACCTGATCCAAACTCCAAACATGAAAACAGGACCCGAGCTGTGCTCCAGACAGGAACACAGGACCGGTGCCAAGTTCCAGACAGGAATACATGACCCGATCCGAGCTCCAGACAGGAACACAGGACCCGAGCCGAGCTCCAGACAGGAACACAGGACCCGATCCGATCTCCAGACAGGAACACAGGACACGAGCGAGCGGCTCATCCGAGCTCCAGAAGGGAACACAGGACCGGATCCCAGCTCCAGACAAGAACGCAGTACCCGAGCCGGGATCCTTACAGAAAAACAGGACACGTTACGAGCTCCAGACAGGAAAACAGGACCCGATCCAAGCTCCAGGCAGGAACACAGGACCTGATCCAAGCTCCAGGCAGGAACGCAGGACCCGATCCTAGCGGTTCATCCGATCCCCAGATAAGAGCACAGACCCGATCAGAGCTCCAGACAGCAACACAGGACCTGAGCGGAGTGGCTCACCCGAGCTTCCGACAGGAACACAGGACCCGATCCGTACTCCAGACAGGAACACAGGACCCGATCAGAGCTCCAGACAGAGACACAGGACCCGATCCGAGCTCCAGACAGGAACACAGGACCGCATCCAAGCTCCAGACAGGAACACAGTGCCCGATCCCAGCTCCAGATCGGAACACAGGACCCGAGCTGAGCTCCAGACAGGAAGACAGGACACAATCCGAACTCCATACAGGAACACAGGACCCGAGCCCAGCTCCAGACAGGAACACAGGACCCGAGCTGAGTTCCAGACAGGAACACAGGACCCGATCAGAGCACCAGACAGAGACACAGGACCCGATCCGAGCTCCAGACAGGAAAACAGGACCGGATCCAAGCTCCAGACAGGAACACAGTACCCGATCCCAGCTCCATTTGGGAACACAGGACCCGAGATGAGCTCCAGGCAGAAACACAGGACCCTATCCGAGCTCCAGACAGGAACACAGGACACAAGCCGAGCTCCAGACAGGAACACAGGACCCGAACCGAGCACCAGATAGGGTCACAGGACCCGATCCGAGCTCCAGACACGAACACAGTTACCAATCCAACCACCAGACAGGAGCACAGGAACCAATCCGACCTCCAGAAAGGAACACAGGACACGTTCCGAGCTCCTGACAGGAACACAAGACCCAAGCGAGCGGCTCATTCAAGCTCCAGACGGGAAGACAGGACCCGCTCCGATCTCTAGACAGGAACACAGGACACGAACCGTGCTCCAGACAAGAACACAAGACCCGATCCTAGCGGCTCATCCGATCCCCACATAGGAACACAGACCCGACCAGAGCTCCAGACAGCAACACAGGACCCGAGCCGTGTGGCTCAGCCGAGCTCCAGACGGGAACACAGGGCCCGATCCGAGCTCCAAATAGGAACACAGGACCCGATCGGAGCTCCAGACAGGAATACAGGACCCCAGCGAGCGGCTCATCCGAGCTCCAGACTGGAACACAGAACCCAAGCCGATCTCCAGATAGGAACGCAGGACCCGATCCGAACTCCAGATAGGAACACAGGACCCTATCCGAACTCCAGACAAGAATACAAGACTCGATCCGAGCTCCAGACAGGAACACAGGACCCGATCCGAGCTCCAGACCGGAACACGGGACCTGATCCAAACTCCAAACATGAAAACAGGACCCGAGCTGTGCTCCAGACAGGAACACAGGACCGGTGCCAAGTTCCAGACAGGAATACATGACCCGATCCGAGCTCCAGACAGGAACACAGGACCCGATCTGAGATCCAGACAGGAACACAGGACCCGAGCGTGCGGCTCATCCGAGCTCCAGAAGGGAACACAGGACCGGATCCTAGCTCCAGACAAGAACGCAGTACCCGAGCCGAGATACTTACAGAAAAACAGGACACGTTACGAGCTCCAGACAGGAAAACAGGACCCGATCCAAGCTCCAGGCAGGAACACAGGACCTGATCCAAGCTCCAGGCAGGAACGCAGGACCTGAGCGGAGTGGCTCACCCGAGCTTCCGACAGGAACACAGGACCCGATCCGCACTCCAGACAGGAACACAGGACACGATCAGAGCTCCAGACAGAGACACAGGACCCGATCCGAGCTCCAGACAGGAACACAGGACCGGATCCAAGCTCCAGACAGGAACACAGTACCCGATCCCAGCTCCAGATGGGAACACAGGACCCGAGCTGAGCTCCAGGCAGAAACACAGGACCCTATCCGAGCTCCAGACAGGAACACAGGACCCAATGCGTGCTCCAGACAGGAACACAGGACACGAGCCGAGCTCCAGACAGGAACACAGGACCCGAACCGATCTCCAGACAGGGTCATAGGACCCTATCCGAGCTCCAGACAGGAACACAGGACCCAATGCGTGCTCCAGACAGGAACACAGGACACGTTCCGAGCTCCTGACAGGAACACAAGACCCAAGCGAGCGGCTCATTCAAGCTCCAGACGGGAAGACAGGACCCGCTCCGATCTCTAGACAGGAACACAGGACACGAACCGTGCTCCAGACAAGAACACAAGACCCGATCCTAGTGGCTCATCCGATCCCCACATAGGAACACAGACCCGACCAGAGCTCCAGACAGCAACACAGGACCCGAGCCGTGTGGCTCACCCGAGCTCCAGACGGGAACACAGGGCCCGATCCGAGCTCCAAATAGGAACACAGGACCCGATCGGAGCTCCAGACAGGAATACAGGACCCCAGCGAGCGGCTCATCTCGGCTCCAGACTGGAACACAGAACCCAAGCCGATCTCCAGATAGGAACGCAGGACCCTATCCGAACTCCAGACAAGAATACAGGACTCGATCCGAGCTCCAGACAGGAACACAGGACCCGATGCGAGCTCCAGACCGGAACACAGGACCTGACCCAAACTCCAGACATGAAAACAGGACCCGAGCTGTGCTCCAGACAGGAACACAGGACCGGTGCCAAGTTCCAGACAGGAATAGAGGACCTGATCGGAGCTCCAGACAGGAACACAGGCCCCAATCCAATCTCCAGACAGGAACACAGGACCCGAGCCGAGCTCCAGACAGGAACACAGGACCCGATCCGATCTCCAGACAGGAACACAGGACACGAGCGAGCTGCTCATCCGAGCTCCAGAAGGGAACATAGGACCGGATCCCAGCTCCAGACAAGAACGCAGTACCCGAGCCGGGATCCTTACAGAAAAACAGGACACGTTACGAGCTCCAGACAGGAAAACAGGACCCGATCCAAGCTCCAGGCAGGAACACAGGACCTGATCCAAGCTCCAGGCAGGAACGCAGGACCCGATCCTAGCGGTTCATCCGATCCCCAGATAAGAGCACAGACCCGAGCAGAGCTCCAGACAGCAACACAGGACCTGAGCGGAGTGGCTCGCCCGAGCTTCCGACAGGAACACAGGACCCGATCCGTACTCCAGACAGGAACACAGGACCCGATCAGAGCTCCAGACAGAGACACAGGACCTGATTCGAGCTCCAGACAGGAACACAGGACCGGATCCAAGCTCCAGACAGGAACACAGTGCCCGATCCCAGCTCCAGATCGGAACACAGGACCCGAGCTGAGCTCCAGACAGGAAGACAGGACACAATCCGAACTCCATACAGGAACACAGGACCCGAGCCCAGCTCCAGACAGGAACACAGGACCCGAGCTGAGTTCCAGACAGGAACACAGGACCCGAACAGAGCACCAGACAGAGACACAGGACCCGATCCGAGCTCCAGACAGGAACACAGGACCGGATCCAAGCTCCAGACAGGAACACAGTGCCCGATCCCAGCTCCAGATCGGAACACAGGACCCGAGCTGAGCTCCAGGCAGAAACTCAGGACCCTATCCGAGCTCCAGACAGGAACACAGGACCCAATGCGTGCTCCAGACAGGAACACAGGACTCGAGCCGAGCTCCAGACAGGAACACAGGACCCGAACCGATCTCCAGACAGGGTCATAGGACCCGATCCGAGCTCCAGACACGAACACAGTTACCGATGCAACCACTAGACAGGAACACAGGAACCAATCCGAGCTCTAGAAAGGAACACAGGACACGTTCCGAGCTCCTGACAGGAACACAAGACCCAAGCGAGCTGCTCATTCAAGCTCCAGACGGGAAGGCAGGACCCGCTCCGATCTCTAGACAGGAACACAGGACACGAACCGTGCTCCAGACAAGAACACAAGACCCGATCCTGGTGGCTCATCCGATCCCCACAGAGGAACACAGACCCGACCAGACCTCCAGACAGCAACACAGGACCCGAGCCGTGTGGCTCACCCGAGCTCCAGACGGGAACACAGGGCCCGATCCGAGCTCCAGACAAGAATACAGGACTCGATCCGAGCTCCGGACAGGAACACAGGACCCGATGCGAGCTCCAGACCGGAACACAGGACTTGATCCAAACTCCAGACATGAAAACAGGACCCGAGCTGTGCTCCAGACAGGAACACAGGACCGGTGCCAAGTTCCAGACAGGAATAGGGGACCCGATCGGAGCTCCAGACAGGAAAACAGGACCCCAGAGAGCGGCTCATCCGAGCTCCAGACTTTAACACAGAACCCAAGCCGATCTCCAGATAGGAACGCAGGGCCCGATCCGAACTCAGATAGGAACACAGGACCCTTTCCGAACTCCAGACAAGAATAGAGGACTCGATCTGAGCTCCAGACAGGAACACAGGCCCCAATCCAATCTCCAGAGAGGAACACAGGACCCGAGCCGAGTTACAGACAGGAACACAGGACCCGATCTGAGATCCAGACAGGAAACAGGACCCGAGCGAGCGGCTCATCCGAGCTCCAGAAGGGAACACAGGACCGGATCCCAGCTCCAGACAAGAACGTAGTACCCGAGCCGAGATCCTTACAGAAAAACAGGACACGTTACGAGCTCCAGACAGGAAAACAGGACCCGATCCAAGCTCCAGGCAGGAACACAGGACCTGGTCCAAGCTCCAGGCAGGAACGCAGGACCCGATCCTAGCGGCTCATCCGATCCCCAGATAGGAGCACAGACCCGAGCAGAGCTCCAGACAGCAACACAGGACCTGAGCGGAGTGGCTCACCAGAGCTCCCGACAGGAACACAGGACCCAATCCGTACTCCAGACAGGAACACAGGACCCGATCCAAGCTCAAGGCAGGAACACAGGACCGAGCCGAGCGCCAGACAGGAATACAGGACCCGATCCGAGCTCAGACTGGAAGACGACACCTGATCCAAGGTCCACACAGGAACACAGGACCCGAGCTGAGCTCCAGACAGGAAGACAGGACACAATCCGAACTCCATACAGGAATACAGGACCCGAGCCGAGCTCCAGACAGGAACACAGGACCCGAGCTGAGTTCCAGACAGGAACACAGGACCCGATCAGAGCTCCAGACAGAGACACAGGACTCGATCCGAGCTCCAGACAGGAACACAGGCCCCAATCCGTACTCCAGACAGGAACACAGGACCGGAGCCGAGCTCCAGACAGGAACACAGGACCCGATCTGAGATCCAGACAGGAACACAGTACCCTATCGAGCGGCTCATCCGAGCTCCAGAAGGGAACACAGGACCGGATCCCAGCTCCAGACAAGAACGCAGTACCCGAGCCGAGACCCTTACAGAAAAACAGGACACGTTACGAGCTACAGACAGGAACACAGGACCCGATCCAAGCTCCAGGCAGGAACGCAGGACCCGATCCTAGCGGCTCATCCGATCCCCAGATAGGAGCACAGACCCGAGCAGAGCTCCAGACAGCAACAAAGGACCTGAGCGGAGTGGCTCACCCGAGCTCCCGACTGGAACACAGGAGCCGATCTGCACTCCAGACAGGAACACAGGACCCGATCCAAGCTCCAGGCAGGAACACAGGACCTGATCCAACCTCCAGACAGGAACACAGGACCGAGCCGAGCGCCAGACAGGAATACTGGACCCGATCCGAGCTCAGACATGAACACGACACCTGATCCAAGATCCACACAGGAACACAGGACCCGAGCTGAGCTCCAGACAGGAAGACAGGACACAATCCGAACTCCATACAGGAACACAGGACCCGAGCCCAGCTCCAGACAGGAACACAGGACCGGATCCAAGCTCCAGACAGGAACACAGTACCCGATCCCAGCTCCAGATGGGAACACAGGACCCGAGCTGAGCTCCAGGCAGAAACACAGGACCCTATCCGAGCTCCAGACAGGAACACAGGACCCAATGCGTGCTCCAGGCAGGAACACGGGACCCGTGCCGAGCTCCAGACAGGAACACAGGGCCCGATTCGAGCTCCAAATAGGAACACAGGACCCAATCGGAGCTCCAGACAGGAATACAGGACCCCAGCGAGCGGCTCATATCGGCTCCAGACTGGAACACAGAACCCAAGCCGATCTCCAGATAGGAACGCAGGACCCGATCCGAACTCCAGATAGGAACACAGGACCCTATCCGAACTCCAGACAAGAATACAGGACACGATCCGAGCTCCAGACAGGAACACAGGACCCGATCCGAGCTCCAGACCGGAACACAGGACCGGTGCCAAGTTCCAGACAGGAACAGAGGACCCGATCGGAGCTCCAGACGGGAAAACAGGACCCCAGAGAGCGGCTCATCCGAGCTCCAGACTGGAACACAGAACCCAAGCCGATCTCCAGATAGGAACGCAGGACCCGATCCGAACTCAGATAGGAACACAGGACCCTATCCGAACTCCAGACAAGAATGCAGGACTCGATCCGAGCTCCAGACAGGAACACAGGCCCCAATCCGTACTCCAGACAGGAACACAGGACCCGAGCCGAGCTCCAGACAGGAACACAGGACCCGAGCGAGCGGCTCATCCGAGCTCCAGAAGGGAACACAGGACCGGATCCCAGCTCCAGACAAGAACGCAGTACCCGAGCCGAGATCCTTACAGAAAAACAGGACACGTTACGAGCTACAGACAGGAACACAGGACCCGATCCAAGCTCCAGGCAGGAACGCAGGACCCGATCCTAGCTCCAGACACGAACACAGTTACCGATCCAACCACCAGACAGGAACACAGGAACCAATCCGAGCTCTAGAAAAGAACACAGGACACGTTCTGAGCTCCTGACAGGAACACAAGACCCAAGCGAGCGGCTCATTCAAGCTCCAGACGGGGAGATAGGACCCGCTCCGATCTCTAGACAGGAACACAGGACACGAACCGTGCTCCAGACAAGAACACAAGACTCGATCCTAGCGGCTCATCCGATCCCCATATAGGAACACAGACCCGACCAGAGCTCCAGACAGCAACACAGGACCCGAGCCGTGTGGCTCACCCGAGCTCCAGACGGGAACACAGGGCCCGATCCGAGCTCCAAGTAGGAACACAGGACCCGATCGGAGCTCCAGACAGGAGTACAGGACCCCAGCGAGCGGCTCATCTCGGCTCCAGACTGGAACACAGAACCCAAGCCGATCTACAGATAGGAACGCAGGACCCGATCCGAACCCCAGATAGGAACACAGGACCCTATCCGAACTCCAGACAAGAATACAGGACTCGATCCGAGCTCCAGACAGGAACACAGGACCCGATCCGAGCTCCAGACCGGAACACAGGACCTGATCCAAACTCCAAACATGAAAACAGGACCCGAGCTGTGCTCCAGACAGGAACACAGGACCGGTGCCAAGTTCCAGACAGGAATACAGGACCCGATCCGAGCTCCAGACAGGAACACAGGACCCGATCTGAGATCCAGACAGGAACACAGGACCCGAGCGAGCGGCTCATCCGAGCTCCAGAAGGGAACACAGGACCGGATCCCAGCTCCAGACAAGAACGCAGTACCCGAGCCGTGATACTTACAGAAAAACAGGACACGTTACGAGCTCCAGACAGGAAAACTGGACCCGATCCAAGCTCCAGGCAGGAACACAGGACCTGATCCAAGCTCCAGACAGGAACGCAGGACCCGATCCTAGCGGCTCATCCGGTCCCCATATAAGAGCACAGACCCGAGCAGAGCTCCAGACAGCAACACAGGACCTGAGCGGAGTGGCTCACCCGAGCTTCCGACAGGAACACAGGACCCGATCCGTACTCCAGACAGGAACACAGGACCCGATCAGAGCTCCAGACAGAGACACAGGACCCGATCCGAGCTCCAGACAGGAACACAGGACCGGATCCAAGCTCCAGACAGGAACACAGTACCCGATCCCAGCTCCAGATGGGAACACAGGACCCGAGCTGAGCTCCAGACAAGAACGCAGTACCCGAGCCGAGATCCATACAGAAAAACAGGACACGTTACGAGCTCCAGACAGGAAAAAAGGACCCGATCCAAGCTCCAGGAAGGAACACAGGACCTGGTCCAAGCTCCAGGCAGGAACGCAGGACCCGATCCTAGCGGCTCATCCGATCCCCAGATAGGAGCACAGACCCGAGCAGAGCTCCAGACAGCAACACAGGACCTCAGCGGAGTGGCTCACCCGAGCTCCCGACAGGAACACAGGACCCGATCCGTACTCCAGACAGGAACACAGGACCCGATCCAAGCTCAAGGCAGGAACACAGGACCTGATCCAAGCTCCAGACAGGAACACAGGACCGAGCCGAGCGCCAGACAGGAATACAGGACCCGATCCGAGCTCAGACTGGAACACGACACCTGATCCAAGGTCCACACAGGAACACAGGACCCGAGCGGAGCTCCAGACAGGAAGTCAGGACACAATCCGAACTCCATACAGGAACACAGGACCCGAGCCGAGCTCCAGACAGGAACACAGGACCCGAGCTGAGTTCCAGACAGGAACACAGGACCCGATCAGAGCTCCAGACAGAGACACAGGACCCGATCCGAGCTCCAGACAGGAACACAGGCCCGGATCCAAGCTCCAGACAGGAACACAGTACCCGATCCCAGCTCCAGATGGGAACACAGGGCACGAGCTGAGCTGCAGGCAGAAACACAGGACCCTATCCGAGCTCCAGACAGGAACACAGGACCCAATGCGTGCTCCAGACAGGAACACAGGACCCGTGCCGAGCTCCAGACAGGAACACAGGACACGAGCCGAGCTCCAGACAGGAACACAGGACCCGAACCGTGCTCCAGATAGGGTCACAGGACCCGATCCGAGCTCCAGACACGAACACAGTTACCAATCCAACCACCAGACAGGAACACAGGAACCAATCCGAGCTCTAGAAAGGAACACAGGACACGTTCCGAGCTCCTGACAGGAACACGACACCTGATCCAAGGTCCACACAGGAACACAGGACCCGAGCTGAGCTCCAGACAGGAAGTCAGGACACAATCCGAACTCCATACAGGAACACAGGACCCGAGCCGAGCTCCAGTCAGGAACACAGGACCCGAGCTGAGTTCCAGACAGGAACACAGGACCCGATCAGAGCTCCAGACAGAGACACAGGACCCGATCCGAGCTCCAGACAGGAACACAGGACCGGATCCAAGCTCCAGACAGGAACACAGTACCCGATCCCAGCTCCAGATGGGAACACAGGACCCGAGCTGAGCTGCAGGCAGAAACACAGGACCCTAACCGAGCTCCAGACAGGAACACAGGACCCAATGCTGCTCCAGACAGGAACACAGGACACGAGCCGAGCTCCAGACAGGAACACAGGACCCGAACCGAGCTCCAGATCGGGTCACAGGACCCGATCCGAGCTCCAGACACGAACACAGTTACCAATCCAACCACCAGACAGGAACACAGGAACCAATCCGAGCTCTAGAAAGGAACACAGGACACGTTCCGAGCTCCTGACAGGAACACAAGACCCAAGCGAGCGGCTCATTCAAGCTCCAGACGGGAAGACAGGACCCGCTCCGATCTCTAGACAGGAACACAGGACACGAACCGTGCTCCAGACAAGAACACAAGACCCGATCCTAGCGGCTCATCCGATCCCCACATAGGAACACAGACCCGACCAGAGCTCCAGACAGCAACACAGGACCCGAGCCGTGTGGCTCACCCGAGCTCCAGACGGGAACACAGGGCCCGATCCGAGCTCCAAATAAGAACACAGGACCCGATCGGAGCTCCAGACAGGAATACAGGACCCCAGCGAGCGGCTCATCTCGGCTCCAGACTGGAACACAGAACCCAAGCGGATCTCCAGATAGGAACGCAGGACCCGATCCGAACTCCAAATAGGAACACAGGACCCTATCCGAACTCAAGACAAGAATACAGGATACGATACGAGCTCCAGACAGGAACACTGGACCCGATCCGAGCTCCAGACCGGAACACAGGACCTGATCCAAACTCCAGACATGAAAACAGGACCCGAGCTGTTCTCCAGACAGGAACACAGGACCGGTGCCAAGTTCCAGACAGGAATACAGGACCCGATCGGAGCTCCAGACAGGAAAACAGGACCCCAGAGATCGGCTCATCCGAGCTCCAGACTGGAACACAGAACCCAAGCCGAGCTCCAGACAGGAACACAGGACCCGAGCGAGCGGCTCATCCGAGCTCCAGAAGGGAACACAGGACCGGATCCCCGCTCCAGACAAGAACGCAGTACCCGAGCCGAGATCCTTACAGAAAAACAGGACACGTTACGAGCTCCAGACAGGAAAACAGGACCCGATCCAAGCTCCAGGCCGGAACACAGGACCTGATCCAAGATCCAGGCAGGAACGCAGGACCCGATCCTAGCGGCTCATCCGATCCCGAGATAGGAGCACAGACCCGAGCAGAGCTCCAGACAGCAACACAGGACCTGAGCGGAGTGGCACACCCGAGCTTCCGACAGGAACACAGGACCCGATCCGTACTCCAGACAGGAACACAGGACCCGATCAGAGCTCCAGACAGAGACACAGGACCGGATCCGAGCTCCAGACAGGAACACAGGACCCTATCCGAGCTCCAGACAGGAACACAGGACCCAATGCGTGCTCCAGACAGGAACACAGGACACGAGCCGAGCTCCAGACAGGAACACAGGACCCGAACCGAGCTCCAGATAGGGTCACAGGACCCGATCCGAGCTCCAGGCACGAACACAGTTACCGATCCAACCACCAGACAGGAACACAGGAACCAATCCGACCTCTAGAAAGGAACACAGGACACGTTCCGAGCTCCTGACAAGAACACAAGACCCAAGCGAGCGGCTCATTCAAGCTCCAGACGGGAAGACAGGACCCGCTCCGATCTCTAGACAGGAACACAGGACACGAACCGTGCTCCAGACAAGAACACAAGACCCGATCCTAGCGGCTCATCCGATCCCCACATAGGAACACAGACCCGACCAGAGCTCCAGACAGGAACACAGGCCCCAATCCAATCTCCAGACAGGAACACAGGACCCGAGCCGAGCTCCAGACAAGAACACAGGACCCGAACCGAGCTCCAGATAGGGTCACAGGACCCGATCCGAGCTCCAGACACGAACACAGTTACCGATCCAAACACTAGACAGGAACACAGGAACCAATCCGAGCTCTAGAAAGGAACACAGGACACGTTCCGAGCTCCTGACAGGAACACAAGACCCAAGCGAGCGGCTCATTCAAGCTCCAGACGGGAAGACAGGACCCGCTCCGATCTCTAGACAGGAACACAGGACACGAACCGTGCTCCAGACAAGAACACAAGACCCGATCCTAGCGGCTTATCCGATCTCCACATAGGAACACAGACCCGACCAGAGCTCCAGACAGCAACACAGGACCCGAGCCGTGTGGCTCAGCCGAGCTCCAGACGGGAACACAGGGCCCGATCCGAGCTCCAAATAGGAACACAGGACCCGATCGGAGCTCCAGACAGGAATACAGGACCCCAGCGAGCGGCTCATCTCGGCTCCAGACTGGAACATAGAACCCAAGCCGATCTCCAGATAGGAACGCAGGACCCGATCCGAACTCCAGATAAGAACACAGGACCCTATCCGAACTCCAGACAAGAATACAGGACTCGATCCGAGCTCCAGACAGGAACACAGGAGCCGATCCGAGCTCCAGACCGGAACACAGGACCTGATCCAAACTCCAGACATGAAAACAGGACCCGAGCTGTGCTCCAGACAGGAACACAGGACCGGTGCCAAGTTCCAGACAGGAATACAGGACCCGATCGGAGCTCCAGACAGGAAAGCAGGACCCCAGAGAGCGGCTCATCCGAGCTCCAGACTGGAACACAGAACCCAAGCCGATCTCCAGATAGGAACACAGGACTCGATCCAAGCTCCAGGCAGGAACACAGGACCTGATCAAAGCTCCAGACAGGAACACAGGACCGAGCCGAGCGCCAGACAGGAATACAGGACCCGATCCGAGCTCAGACAGGAACACGACACCTGATCCAAGGTCTACACAGGAACACAGGACCCGAGCTGAGCTCCAGACAGGAAGACAGCACACAATCCGAACTCCATACAGGAACACAGGACCCGAGCTGAGTTCCAGACAGGAACACAGGACCCGATCAGAGCTCCAGACAGAGACACAGGACCCGATCCCAGCTCCAGACAGGAACACAGGACCGGATCTAAGCTCCAGACAGGAACACAGTACCCGATCCCAGCTCCAGATGGGAACATAGGACCCGAGCTGAGCTCCAGGCAGAAACACAGGACCCTATCCGAGCTCCAGACAGGAACACAGGACCCAATGCGTGCTCCAGACAGGAACACAGGACACGAGCCGAGCTCCATACAGGAATACAGGACCCGAGCTGAGCTCCAGACAGGAACACAGGACCCAATGCGTGCTCCAGACAGGAACACAGGACCCGTGCCGAGCTCCAGACAGGAACACAGGACCCGATCCGAGCTCCAGACAGGGTCAGAGGAACCGATCCGAGCGCAAGACAGGAACACAGTTCCCTTATCGGACATCCATACAGGAGCACAGGACCAAATCCGAGCACTAGACAGGAACACAGGACATGTTCCGAGCTGCAGAAAGCAACACAGGACCCGAGCCGAGTGGCTCACCCGAGCTCCAGACGGGAACACAGGGCCCGATCCGAGCTCCAGACAGGTACACAGGACCCGATCGGAGCTCCTCCAGACAGGAAAACAGGACCCCAGCGAGCGGCTCATCCGAGCTCCAGACTGGAACACAGGACCCAAGCCGATCTCCAGGTAGGAACGCAGGACCCGATCCGAAATCCAGACAGGAACACAGGACTGGAGCCAAGCTCCAGACAGGAGCACAGGACCCAATCCAATCTGCAGACAGGAACACAGGACCCGAACAGAGCTCCAGACAAAAATACCGGCCCCACCTGAGCGGCTCATCCAAGCTCCACAGGAACACAGGACCCGAGCCGAGCTCCATACAGGAACACAGGACCCGATCCCAGATGCTCATCCGAGCCCCAGATAGGAACACCGACCCGAGCAGAGGTCCAGACAGCTACAAAGGACCCGTGCCGAGTGGCTCACCCGAGCTCCCGACAAGAACACAGGACCCGATCCGAACTCCAGACAGGAACACAGTACCGGATCCCAGCTCCAGATGGGAACACAGGACCCGAACTGAGCTCCAGGCAGAAACTCAGGACCCGATCCCAGCTCCATACAGGAACACGGGACCTGATCCAAGCTCCAGACAGGAATACAGGACCCGAGCTGAACTCCAGACAGGAGCACAGGACCCGATCCAAGCTCCAGACAGGAACACAGTACCGGATCCCAGCTCCAGATGGGAACACAGGACCCGAGCTGAGCTCCAGGCAGAAACACAGGACCCGATCTCAGCTCCATACAGGAACACGGGACCTGATCCAAGCTCCAGACAGGAATACAGGACCCGAGCTGAGCTCCAGACAGGAACACAGGACCCAATGCGTGCTCCAGACAGGAACACAGGACCCCTGCCGAGCTCCAAACAGGAACACAGGACCCGAGCCGAGCTCCAGACAGGAACACAGGACCCGATCCGAGCTCCAGACAGGGTCACAGGAACCGATGCGAGCTCAAGACAGGAACACAGTCCCCGATCGGACCTCCAGGCAGGAACACAGGACCCGAGCCGAGTGGCTCACCCGTGCTCCCGACAGGAACACAGGACCCGATCCGTACTCCAGATAAGAACACAGGACCCGATCCGAGCTCCAGACAGGAACACAGGAACCGATCTGAGATCCAGACAGGAACACAGGTCCCGAGCGAGCGGCTCATCCGAGCTCCAGAAGGGAACACAGGACCGGATCCGAGCTCCAGACAAGAACGCAGGACCCGAGCCGAGGTGCTCACCCGAGCTCCCGACAAGAACACAGGACCCGATCCGAACTCCAGACAGGAACACAGGACACGATCCAAGCTCCAGACAGGAACACAGTACCGGATCCCAGCTCCAGATGGGAACACAGGACCCGAGCTCAGCTCCAGGCAGAAACACAGGACCCGATCCCAGCTCCATACAGGAACACGGGACCTGATCCAAGCTCCGGACAGGAATACAGGACCCGAGCTGAGCTCCAGACAGGAACACAGGACCCGAGCCGAGCTCCAGACAGGAACACAGGACCCGATCCGAGCTCCAGACAGGGTCACAGGAACCGATCCGAGCTCAAGACAGGAACACAGTTCCCGATCGGACCTCCAGACAGGAACACAGGACCAAATCCGAGTTCTAGACAAGAACACAGGACCCGATCCGAACTCCAGACAGGAACACAGGACCCGATCCGAGCTCCAGACAGGAACACAGGACCCGATCCGAGATCCAGACAGGAACACAGGACCTGAGCGAGCGTCTCATCCGAGCTCCAGACGGGAACACAGGACCGGATCTGAGCTCCAGACAGGAGCGCAGGACCCGAGCCGAACTCCAGACAGGAAAACAGGACCCGAGCCGATCTCCAGGTAGGAACGCAGGACCCGATCCGAAATCCAGACAGGAACACAGGACCCGATCAGAGCTCCAGACAGAGACACAGGACCGGATCCGAGCTCCAGACAGGAACACAGGACCGGATCCAAGCTCCAGACAGGAACACAGGACCCGAGCTGAGCTCCAGGCAGAAACACAGGACCCTATCCGAGCTCCAGACAGGAACACAGGACCCAATGCGTGCTCCAGACAGGAACACAGGACACGAGCCGAGCTCCAGACAGGAACACAGGACCCGATCGGAGCTCCTCCAGACAGGAAAACAGGACCCCAGCGAGCGGCTCATCCGAGCTCCAGACTGGAACACAGGACCCAAGCCGATCTCCAGGTAGGAACGCAGGACCCGATCCGAAATCCAGACAGGAACACAGGACCCGATCAGAGCTCCAGACAGAGACACAGGACCGGATCCGAGCTCCAGACAGGAACACAGGACCGGATCCAAGCTCCAGACAGGAACACAGGACCCGAGCTGAGCTCCAGGCAGAAACACAGGACCCTATCCGAGCTCCAGACAGGAACACAGGACCCAATGCGTGCTCCAGACAGGAACACAGGACACGAGCCGAGCTCCAGACAGGAACACAGGACCCGAACCGAGCTCCAGATAGGGTCACAGGACCCGATCCGAGCTCCAGACACGAACACAGTTACCGATCCAACCACCAGACAGGAACACAGGAACCAATCCGACCTCTAGAAAGGAACACAGGACACGTTCCGAGCTCCTGACAAGAACACAAGACCCAAGCGAGCGGCTCATTCAAGCTCCAGACGGGAAGACAGGACCCGCTCCGATCTCTAGACAGGAACACAGGACACGAACCGTGCTCCAGACAAGAACACAAGACCCGATCCTAGCGGCTCATCCGATCCCCACATAGGAACACAGACCCGACCAGAGCTCCAGACAGGAACACAGGCCCCAATCCAATCTCCAGACAGGAACACAGGACCCGAGCCGAGCTCCAGACAAGAACACAGGACCCGAACCGAGCTCCAGATAGGGTCACAGGACCCGATCCGAGCTCCAGACACGAACACAGTTACCGATCCAAACACTAGACAGGAACACAGGAACCAATCCGAGCTCTAGAAAGGAACACAGGACACGTTCCGAGCTCCTGACAGGAACACAAGACCCAAGCGAGCGGCTCATTCAAGCTCCAGACGGGAAGACAGGACCCGCTCCGATCTCTAGACAGGAACACAGGACACGAACCGTGCTCCAGACAAGAACACAAGACCCGATCCTAGCGGCTTATCCGATCTCCACATAGGAACACAGACCCGACCAGAGCTCCAGACAGCAACACAGGACCCGAGCCGTGTGGCTCAGCCGAGCTCCAGACGGGAACACAGGGCCCGATCCGAGCTCCAAATAGGAACACAGGACCCGATCGGAGCTCCAGACAGGAATACAGGACCCCAGCGAGCGGCTCATCTCGGCTCCAGACTGGAACATAGAACCCAAGCCGATCTCCAGATAGGAACGCAGGACCCGATCCGAACTCCAGATAAGAACACAGGACCCTATCCGAACTCCAGACAAGAATACAGGACTCGATCCGAGCTCCAGACAGGAACACAGGAGCCGATCCGAGCTCCAGACCGGAACACAGGACCTGATCCAAACTCCAGACATGAAAACAGGACCCGAGCTGTGCTCCAGACAGGAACACAGGACCGGTGCCAAGTTCCAGACAGGAATACAGGACCCGATCGGAGCTCCAGACAGGAAAGCAGGACCCCAGAGAGCGGCTCATCCGAGCTCCAGACTGGAACACAGAACCCAAGCCGATCTCCAGATAGGAACACAGGACTCGATCCAAGCTCCAGGCAGGAACACAGGACCTGATCAAAGCTCCAGACAGGAACACAGGACCGAGCCGAGCGCCAGACAGGAATACAGGACCCGATCCGAGCTCAGACAGGAACACGACACCTGATCCAAGGTCTACACAGGAACACAGGACCCGAGCTGAGCTCCAGACAGGAAGACAGCACACAATCCGAACTCCATACAGGAACACAGGACCCGAGCTGAGTTCCAGACAGGAACACAGGACCCGATCAGAGCTCCAGACAGAGACACAGGACCCGATCCCAGCTCCAGACAGGAACACAGGACCGGATCTAAGCTCCAGACAGGAACACAGTACCCGATCCCAGCTCCAGATGGGAACATAGGACCCGAGCTGAGCTCCAGGCAGAAACACAGGACCCTATCCGAGCTCCAGACAGGAACACAGGACCCAATGCGTGCTCCAGACAGGAACACAGGACACGAGCCGAGCTCCATACAGGAATACAGGACCCGAGCTGAGCTCCAGACAGGAACACAGGACCCAATGCGTGCTCCAGACAGGAACACAGGACCCGTGCCGAGCTCCAGACAGGAACACAGGACCCGATCCGAGCTCCAGACAGGGTCAGAGGAACCGATCCGAGCGCAAGACAGGAACACAGTTCCCTTATCGGACATCCATACAGGAGCACAGGACCAAATCCGAGCACTAGACAGGAACACAGGACATGTTCCGAGCTGCAGAAAGCAACACAGGACCCGAGCCGAGTGGCTCACCCGAGCTCCAGACGGGAACACAGGGCCCGATCCGAGCTCCAGACAGGTACACAGGACCCGATCGGAGCTCCTCCAGACAGGAAAACAGGACCCCAGCGAGCGGCTCATCCGAGCTCCAGACTGGAACACAGGACCCAAGCCGATCTCCAGGTAGGAACGCAGGACCCGATCCGAAATCCAGACAGGAACACAGGACCCGATCAGAGCTCCAGACAGAGACACAGGACCGGATCCGAGCTCCAGACAGGAACACAGGACCGGATCCAAGCTCCAGACAGGAACACAGGACCCGAGCTGAGCTCCAGGCAGAAACACAGGACCCTATCCGAGCTCCAGACAGGAACACAGGACCCAATGCGTGCTCCAGACAGGAACACAGGACACGAGCCGAGCTCCAGACAGGAACACAGGACCCGAACCGAGCTCCAGATAGGGTCACAGGACCCGATCCGAGCTCCAGACACGAACACAGTTACCGATCCAACCACCAGACAGGAACACAGGAACCAATCCGACCTCTAGAAAGGAACACAGGACACGTTCCGAGCTCCTGACAAGAACACAAGACCCAAGCGAGCGGCTCATTCAAGCTCCAGACGGGAAGACAGGACCCGCTCCGATCTCTAGACAGGAACACAGGACACGAACCGTGCTCCAGACAAGAACACAAGACCCGATCCTAGCGGCTCATCCGATCCCCACATAGGAACACAGACCCGACCAGAGCTCCAGACAGGAACACAGGCCCCAATCCAATCTCCAGACAGGAACACAGGACCCGAGCCGAGCTCCAGACAAGAACACAGGACCCGAACCGAGCTCCAGATAGGGTCACAGGACCCGATCCGAGCTCCAGACACGAACACAGTTACCGATCCAAACACTAGACAGGAACACAGGAACCAATCCGAGCTCTAGAAAGGAACACAGGACACGTTCCGAGCTCCTGACAGGAACACAAGACCCAAGCGAGCGGCTCATTCAAGCTCCAGACGGGAAGACAGGACCCGCTCCTATCTCTAGACAGGAACACAGGACACGAACCGTGCTCCAGACAAGAACACAAGACCCGATCCTAGCGGCTTATCCGATCTCCACATAGGAACACAGACCCGACCAGAGCTCCAGACAGCAACACAGGACCCGAGCCGTGTGGCTCAGCCGAGCTCCAGACGGGAACACAGGGCCCGATCCGAGCTCCAAATAGGAACACAGGACCCGATCGGAGCTCCAGACAGGAATACAGGACCCCAGCGAGCGGCTCATCTCGGCTCCAGACTGGAACATAGAACCCAAGCCGATCTCCAGATAGGAACGCAGGACCCGATCCGAACTCCAGATAAGAACACAGGACCCTATCCGAACTCCAGACAAGAATACAGGACTCGATCCGAGCTCCAGACAGGAACACAGGAGCCGATCCGAGCTCCAGACCGGAACACAGGACCTGATCCAAACTCCAGACATGAAAACAGGACCCGAGCTGTGCTCCAGACAGGAACACAGGACCGGTGCCAAGTTCCAGACAGGAATACAGGACCCGATCGGAGCTCCAGACAGGAAAGCAGGACCCCAGAGAGCGGCTCATCCGAGCTCCAGACTGGAACACAGAACCCAAGCCGATCTCCAGATAGGAACACAGGACTCGATCCAAGCTCCAGGCAGGAACACAGGACCTGATCAAAGCTCCAGACAGGAACACAGGACCGAGCCGAGCGCCAGACAGGAATACAGGACCCGATCCGAGCTCAGACAGGAACACGACACCTGATCCAAGGTCTACACAGGAACACAGGACCCGAGCTGAGCTCCAGACAGGAAGACAGCACACAATCCGAACTCCATACAGGAACACAGGACCCGAGCTGAGTTCCAGACAGGAACACAGGACCCGATCAGAGCTCCAGACAGAGACACAGGACCCGATCCCAGCTCCAGACAGGAACACAGGACCGGATCTAAGCTCCAGACAGGAACACAGTACCCGATCCCAGCTCCAGATGGGAACATAGGACCCGAGCTGAGCTCCAGGCAGAAACACAGGACCCTATCCGAGCTCCAGACAGGAACACAGGACCCAATGCGTGCTCCAGACAGGAACACAGGACACGAGCCGAGCTCCATACAGGAATACAGGACCCGAGCTGAGCTCCAGACAGGAACACAGGACCCAATGCGTGCTCCAGACAGGAACACAGGACCCGTGCCGAGCTCCAGACAGGAACACAGGACCCGATCCGAGCTCCAGACAGGGTCAGAGGAACCGATCCGAGCGCAAGACAGGAACACAGTTCCCTTATCGGACATCCATACAGGAGCACAGGACCAAATCCGAGCACTAGACAGGAACACAGGACATGTTCCGAGCTGCAGAAAGCAACACAGGACCCGAGCCGAGTGGCTCACCCGAGCTCCAGACGGGAACACAGGGCCCGATCCGAGCTCCAGACAGGTACACAGGACCCGATCGGAGCTCCTCCAGACAGGAAAACAGGACCCCAGCGAGCGGCTCATCCGAGCTCCAGACTGGAACACAGGACCCAAGCCGATCTCCAGGTAGGAACGCAGGACCCGATCCGAAATCCAGACAGGAACACAGGACTGGAGCCAAGCTCCAGACAGGAGCACAGGACCCAATCCAATCTGCAGACAGGAACACAGGACCCGAACAGAGCTCCAGACAAAAATACCGGCCCCACCTGAGCGGCTCATCCAAGCTCCACAGGAACACAGGACCCGAGCCGAGCTCCATACAGGAACACAGGACCCGATCCCAGATGCTCATCCGAGCCCCAGATAGGAACACCGACCCGAGCAGAGGTCCAGACAGCTACAAAGGACCCGTGCCGAGTGGCTCACCCGAGCTCCCGACAAGAACACAGGACCCGATCCGAACTCCAGACAGGAACACAGTACCGGATCCCAGCTCCAGATGGGAACACAGGACCCGAACTGAGCTCCAGGCAGAAACTCAGGACCCGATCCCAGCTCCATACAGGAACACGGGACCTGATCCAAGCTCCAGACAGGAATACAGGACCCGAGCTGAACTCCAGACAGGAGCACAGGACCCGATCCAAGCTCCAGACAGGAACACAGTACCGGATCCCAGCTCCAGATGGGAACACAGGACCCGAGCTGAGCTCCAGGCAGAAACACAGGACCCGATCTCAGCTCCATACAGGAACACGGGACCTGATCCAAGCTCCAGACAGGAATACAGGACCCGAGCTGAGCTCCAGACAGGAACACAGGACCCAATGCGTGCTCCAGACAGGAACACAGGACCCCTGCCGAGCTCCAAACAGGAACACAGGACCCGAGCCGAGCTCCAGACAGGAACACAGGACCCGATCCGAGCTCCAGACAGGGTCACAGGAACCGATGCGAGCTCAAGACAGGAACACAGTCCCCGATCGGACCTCCAGGCAGGAACACAGGACCCGAGCCGAGTGGCTCACCCGTGCTCCCGACAGGAACACAGGACCCGATCCGTACTCCAGATAAGAACACAGGACCCGATCCGAGCTCCAGACAGGAACACAGGAACCGATCTGAGATCCAGACAGGAACACAGGTCCCGAGCGAGCGGCTCATCCGAGCTCCAGAAGGGAACACAGGACCGGATCCGAGCTCCAGACAAGAACGCAGGACCCGAGCCGAGGTGCTCACCCGAGCTCCCGACAAGAACACAGGACCCGATCCGAACTCCAGACAGGAACACAGGACACGATCCAAGCTCCAGACAGGAACACAGTACCGGATCCCAGCTCCAGATGGGAACACAGGACCCGAGCTCAGCTCCAGGCAGAAACACAGGACCCGATCCCAGCTCCATACAGGAACACGGGACCTGATCCAAGCTCCGGACAGGAATACAGGACCCGAGCTGAGCTCCAGACAGGAACACAGGACCCGAGCCGAGCTCCAGACAGGAACACAGGACCCGATCCGAGCTCCAGACAGGGTCACAGGAACCGATCCGAGCTCAAGACAGGAACACAGTTCCCGATCGGACCTCCAGACAGGAACACAGGACCAAATCCGAGTTCTAGACAAGAACACAGGACCCGATCCGAACTCCAGACAGGAACACAGGACCCGATCCGAGCTCCAGACAGGAACACAGGACCCGATCCGAGATCCAGACAGGAACACAGGACCTGAGCGAGCGTCTCATCCGAGCTCCAGACGGGAACACAGGACCGGATCTGAGCTCCAGACAGGAGCGCAGGACCCAAGCCGAACTCCAGACAGGAACGCAGGACGCGAGGCCAGCTCCAGATAGGAATGCAGGACAAGATCCGAGCTCCAGACAGAAACGCAGGACACGATCCAAACTCCAGACAGGAAAACAGGACCCGAGCTGTGCTCCAGATAGGAACACAGGACCGGTGCCAGGTTCCCGACAGAAACATAGGACACGATCGTAGCGGCTCATCCGAGCCCCAGAGAGGAACACAGACCCGAGCAGAGCTCCAGACAGCAACACAGGATCCGAGCCGAGTGGCTCACCCGAGCTCCCGACAGGAACACAGGACCCGATTCGTAATCCAGATAAGAACACAGGACCCGATCCGAGCTCCAGACAGGAACACAGGACCCGATCCGAACTCCAGACAGGAACACAGGACCCGATCCAAGCTCCAGACAGGAACACAGTACCGGCTCCCAGCTCCATATGGGAACACAGGACCCGAGATGAGCTCCAGGCAGAAACACAGGACCCGATCCGAGCTCCATACAGGAACACGGGACCTGATCCAAGCTCCAGACAGGAATACAGGACCCGAGCTGAGCTCCAGACAGGAACACAGGACCCAATGCGTGCTCCAGACAGGAACACAGGACACGAGCCGAGCTCCAGACAAGAACACAGGACCCGAACCGAGCTCCATACAGGAACACGGGACCTGATCCAAGCTCCAGACAGGAATACAGGACCCGAGCTGAGCTCCAGACAGGAACACAGGACCCAATGCGTGCTCCAGACAGGAACACAGGACACGAGCCGAGCTCCAGACAAGAACACAGGACCCGAACCGAGCTCCAGATAGGGTCACAGGACCCGATCCGAGCTCCAGACACGAACACAGTTACCGATCCAAACACTAGACAGGAACACAGGAACCAATCCGAGCTCTAGAAAGGAACACAGGACACGTTCCGAGCTCCTGACAGGAACACAAGACCCAAGCGAGCGTCTCATTCAAGCTCCAGACGGGAAGACACAGCTTTTTCAAGAAAATAATAACCGAAGCTCATGGCCTGTCACTGTTGGTGCCCCATCTGTTGCACAAGCAAGAATGTTGGGGACGATCTCCACATAGGAACACAGACCCGACCAGAGCTCCAGACAGCAACACAGGACCCGAGCCGTGTGGCTCACCCGAGCTCCAGACGGGAACACAGGGCCCGATCCGAGCTCCAAATAGGAACACAGGACCCGATCGGAGCTCCAGACAGGAATACAGGACCCCAGCGAGCGGCTCATCTCGGCTCCAGACTGGAACATAGAACCCAAGCCGATCTCCAGATAGGAACGCAGGACCCGATCCGAACTCCAGATAAGAACACAGGACCCTATCCGAACTCCAGACAAGAATACAGGACTCGATCCGAGCTCCAGACAGGAACACAGGAGCCAATCCGAGCTCCAGACCGGAACACAGGACCTGATCCAAACTCCAGACATGAAAACAGGACCCGAGCTGTGCTCCAGACAGGAACACAGGACCGGTGCCAAGTTCCAGACAGGAATACAGGACCCGATCGGAGCTCCAGACAGGAAAGCAGGACCCCAGAGAGCGGCTCATCCGAGCTCCAGACTGGAACACAGAACCCAAGCCGATTTCCAGATAGGAACACAGGACTCGATCCAAGCTCCAGGCAGGAACACAGGACCTGATCAAAGCTCCAGACAGGAACACAGGACCGAGCCGAGCGCCAGACAGGAATACAGGACCCGATCCGAGCTCAGACAGGAACACGACACCTGATCCAAGGTCTACACAGGAACACAGGACCCGAGCTGAGCTCCAGACAGGAAGACAGCACACAATCCGAACTCCATACAGGAACACAGGACCCGAGCTGAGTTCCAGACAGGAACACAGGACCCGATCAGAGCTCCAGACAGAGACACAGGACCCGATCCCAGCTCCAGACAGGAACACAGGACCCAATGCGTGCTCCAGACAGGAACACAGGACACGAGCCGAGCTCCATACAGGAATACAGGACCCGAGCTGAGCTCCAGACAGGAACACAGGACCCGTGCCGAGCTCCAGACAGGAACACAGGACCCGATCCGAGCTCCAGACAGGGTCAGAGGAACCGATCCGAGCGCAAGACAGGAACACAGTTCCCTTATCGGACATCCATACAGGAGCACAGGACCAAATCCGAGCACTAGACAGGAACACAGGACATGTTCCGAGCTGCAGAAAGCAACACAGGACCCGAGCCGAGTGGCTCACCCGAGCTCCAGACGGGAACACAGGGCCCGATCCGAGCTCCAGACAGGTACACAGGACCCGATCGGAGCTCCTCCAGACAGGAAAACAGGACCCCAGCGAGCGGCTCATCCGAGCTCCAGACTGGAACACAGGACCCAAGCCGATCTCCAGGTAGGAACGCAGGACCCGATCCGAAATCCAGACAGGAACACAGGACTGGAGCCAAGCTCCAGACAGGAGCACAGGACCCAATCCAATCTGCAGACAGGAACACAGGACCCGAACAGAGCTCCAGACAAAAATACCGGCCCCACCTGAGCGGCTCATCCAAGCTCCACAGGAACACAGGACCCGAGCCGAGCTCCAGACAGGAACACAGGACCCGATCCCAGAGGCTCATCCGAGCCCCAGATAGGAACACCGACCCGAGCAGAGGTCCAGACAGCTACAAAGGACCCGTGCCGAGTGGCTCACCCGAGCTCCCGATTAGAACACAGGACCCGATCCGAACTCCAGACAGGAACACAGGACCAGATCCAAGCTCCAGACAGGAACACAGTACCGGATCCCAGCTCCAGATGGGAACACAGGACCCGAACTGAGCTCCAGGCAGAAACTCAGGACCCGATCCCAGCTCCATACAGGAACACGGGACCTGATCCAAGCTCCAGACAGGAATACAGGACCTGAGCTGAACTCCAGACAGGAGCACAGGACCCGATCCAAGCTCCAGACAGGAACACAGTACCGGATCCCAGCTCCAGATGGGAACACAGGACCCGAGCTGAGCTCCAGGCAGAAACACAGGACCCGATCTCAGCTCCATTCAGGAACACGGGACCTGATCCAAGCTCCAGACAGGAATACAGGACCCGAGCTGAGCTCCAGACAGGAACACAGGACCCAATGCGTGCTCCAGACAGGAACACAGGACCCCTGCCGAGCTCCAAACAGGAACACAGGACCCGAGCCGAGCTCCAGACAGGAACACAGGACCCGATCCGAGCTCCAGACAGGGTCACAGGAACCGATGCGAGCTCAAGACAGGAACACAGTCCCCGATCGGACCTCCAGGCAGGAACACAGGACCCGAGCCGAGATCCAGACAGGAACACAGGACCTGAGCGTACGGCTCATCCGAGCTCCAGACGGGAACAGAGGACCGAATCTGAGCTCCAGACAGGAGCGCAGGACGCGAGGCCAGCTCCAGATAAGAATGCAGGACAAGATCCGAGCTCCAGACAGAAACCCAGGACACGATCCTAACTCCAGACAGGAAAACAGGACCCGAGCTGTGCTCCAGACAGGAACACAGGACCGGTGCCAGGTTCCCGACAGGAACACAGGACCCGATCGTAGCGGCTCATCCGAGCCCCAGAGAGGAACACAGACCCGAGCAGAGCTCCAGGTAGGAACGCAGGACCCCATCCAAAATTCAGACAGGAACACAGGACCAGAGCGAGCGGCTTATCCGAGCTCCATACGGGAACAGAGGACCGGATCTGAGCTCCAGACAGGAGCGCAGGACCCGAGCCGAACTCCAGACAGGAACGCAGGACGCGAGGCCAGCTCCAGATAGGAATGCAGGACAAGATCCGAGCTCCAGACAGAAACCCTGGACACGATCCAAACTCCAGACAGGAAAACAGGACCCGAGCTGTGCTCCAGACAGGAACACAGGACTGGTGCCAGGTTCCCGACAGGAACACAGGACCCGATCGTAGCGGCTCATCCGAGCCCCAGAGAAAAACACAGACCCGAGCAGAGCTCCAGACAGCAACACAGGACCCGAGCCGAGTGGCTCACCCGAGCTCCCGACAAGAACACAGGACCCGATCCGTAATCCAGATAAGAACTCAGGACCCGATCCGAGCTCCAGACAGGAGCACAGGAACCGATCTGAGATCCAGACAGGAACACAGGTCCCGAGCGAGCGGCTCATCCGAGCTCCAGAAGGGAACACAGGACCGGATCCGAGCTCCAGACAAGAACGCAGGACCCGAGCCGAGCTCCTTACAGAAACACAGGACAGCTTACGAGCTCCAGACAGGAAAACAGGACCCGATCCAAGCTCCAGGCAGGAACACAGGGCCTGATTCAAGCTCCAGACAGGAACACAGGACCCGAGCCGAGCGCCAGACAGGAATGCAGGACCCGATCCGAGCTCCAGTCAGGAACACGAGACCTGATCCAAGCTCCACACTGGAACACAGGACCCGAGCTGAGCTCCAGACAGGAAGACAGGACACAATCCGATCTCCAGACAAGAACACAGGACGCGAGCTGAGTTCCAGACAGGAAAGCACGACCCGATCGTAGCTCCAGACAGGGACACAGGACCCGATCCGAACTCCAGACAGGAACACAGGACCCGATCCAAGCTCCAGACAGGAACACAGTACCGGCTCCCAGCTCCATATGGGAACACAGGACCCGAGCTGAGCTCCAGGCAGAAACACAGGACCCGATCCGAGCTCCATACAGGAATACAGGACCCGAGCTCAGCTCCAGTCAGGAACACGGGACCTGATCCAAGCTCCAGACAGGAATACAGGACCCGAGCTGTGCTCCAGACAGGAACACAGGACCCAATGCGTGCTCCAGACAGGAACACAGGACCCCTGCCGAGATCCAGACAGGAACACAGGACCCGAGCCGAGCTCCAGACAGGAACACAGGACCCTATCCGAGCTCCAGACAGGGTCACAGGAACCGATGCGAGCTCAAGACAGCAACACAGTTCCCGATCGGACCTCCAGACAGGAACTCAGGACCCGATCCTAGAGGCTCATCCGAGCCCCAGATAGGAACACCGACCCGAGCATAGCTCCAGACAGCTACACAGGAACCGTGCCGAGTGGCTCACCCGAGCTCCCGACAAGAGCACAGGACCCCATCCGAACTCCAGACAGGAACACAGAACCCGATCCGAGCTCCAGACAGGAACACAGGACCCGATCCGAGATCCAGACAGGAACACAGGACCTGAGCGAACGGCTCATCCGAGCTCCAGACGGGAACAGAGGACCGAATCTGAGCTCCAGACAGGAGCGCAGGACCCGAGCCGAACTCCAGACAGGAACGCAGGACGCGAGGCCAGCTCCAGATAGGAATGCAGGACAAGATCCGAGCTCCAGACAGAAACCCAGGACACGATCCTAACTCCAGACAGGAAAACAGGACCCGAGCTGTGCTCCAGTCATTAACACGAGACCTGATCCAAGCTCCACACTGGAAAACAGGACCCGAGCTGTGCTCCAGACAGGAACACAGGACCGGTGCCAGGTTCCCGACAGGAACACAGGACCCGATCGTAGCGGCTCATCCGAGCCCCAGAGAGGAACACAGACCCGAGCAGAGCTCCAGGTAGGAACGCAGGACCCGATCCGAAATTCAGACAGGAACACAGGACCAGAGCGAGCGGCTCATCCGAGCTCCATACGGGAACACAGGACCGGATCTGAGCTCCAGACAGGAGCGCAGGACCCGAGCCGAACTCCAGACAGGAAAACAGGACCCGAGCTGTGCTCCAGACAGGAACACAGGACTGGTGCCAGGTTCCCGACAGGAACACAGGACCCGATCGTAGCGGCTCATCCGAGCCCCAGAGAGGAACACAGACCCGAGCAGAGCTCCAGACAGCAACACAGGACCCGAGCCGAGTGGCTCACCCGAGCTCCCGACAGGAACACAGGACCCGATCCGTAATCCAGATAAGAACTCAGGACCCGATCCGAGCTCCAGACAGGAGCACAGGAACCGATTTGAGATCCAGACAGGAACACAGGTCCCGAGCGAGCGGCTCATCCGAGCTCCAGAAGGGAACACAGGACCGGATCCGAGCTCCAGACAAGAACGCAGGACCCGAGCCGAGCTCCTTACAGAAACACAGGACACCTTACGAGCTCCAGACAGGAAAACAGGACCCGATCCAAGCTCCAGGCAGGAACATAGGGCCTGATTCAAGCTCCAGACAGGAACACAGGACCCGAGCCGAGCGCCAGACAGGAATGCAGGACCCGATCCGAGCTCCAGTCAGGAACACGAGACCTGATCCAAGTTCCACACTGGAACACAGGACCCGAGCTGAGCTCCAGACAGGAAGACAGGACACAATCCGATCTCCAGACAGGAACACAGGACGCGAGCTGAGTTCCAGACAGGAAAGCACGACCCGATCGTAGCTCCAGACAGGGACACAGGACCCGATCCGAACTCCAGACAGGAACACAGGATCCGAGCCGAGTGGCTCACCCGAGCTCCCGACAGGAACACAGGACCCGATTCGTAATCCAGATAAGAACACAGGACCCGATCCGAGCTCCAGACAGGAACACAGGACCCGATCCGAACTCCAGACAGGAACACAGGACCCGATCCAAGCTCCAGACAGGAACACAGTACCGGCTCCCAGCTCCATATGGGAACACAGGACCCGAGATGAGCTCCAGGCAGAAACACAGGACCCGATCCGAGCTCCATACAGGAACACGGGACCTGATCCAAGCTCCAGACAGGAATACAGGACCCGAGCTGAGCTCCAGACAGGAACACAGGACCCAATGCGTGCTCCAGACAGGAACACAGGACCCCTGCCGAGCTCCAGACAGGAACACAGGACCCGAGCCGAGCTCCAGACAGGAACACAGGACCGGTGCCAGGTTCCCGACAGGAACACAGGACCCGATCGTAGCGGCTCATCCGAGCCCCAGAGAGGAACACAGACCCGAGCAGAGCTCCAGGTAGGAACGCAGGACCCCATCCAAAATTCAGACAGGAACACAGGACCAGAGCGAGCGGCTTATCCGAGCTCCATACGGGAACACAGGACCGGATCTGAGCTCCAGACAGGAGCGCAGGACCCGAGCCGAACTCCAGACAGGAACGCAGGACGCGAGGCCAGCTCCAGATAGGAATGCAGGACAAGATCCGAGCTCCAGACAGAAACCCTGGACACGATCCAAACTCCAGACAGGAAAACAGGACCCGATCCGAGCTCAGACAGGAACACGACACCTGATCCAAGGTCCACACAGGAACACAGGACCCGATCCAAGCTTCAGACAGGAAGACAGTACCCGATCCCAGCTCCAGATGGGAACACAGGACCCGAGCTGAGCTCCAGGTAGAAACACAGGACCCTATCCGAGCTCCAGACAGGAACACAGGACCCAATGCGTGCTCCAGACAGGAACACAGGACACGAGCCGAGCTCCAGACAGGAAGACAGGACCCGAACCGAGCTCCAGATAGGGTCACAGGACCCGATCCGAGCTCCAGACACGAACACAGTTACCGATCCAAAGACTAGACAGGAACACAGGAACCAATCCGAGCTCTAGAAAGGAACACAGGACACGTTCCGAGCTCCTGACAGGAAAACAGTACCCGATCCAAGCTCCAGGCAGGAACACAGGACCTGATCCAAGCTCCAGGCAGGAACGCAGGACCCGATCTTAGCGGCTCATCCGATCCCCAGATAGGAGCACAGACCCGAGCAGAGCTCCAGACAGCAACACAGGACCTGAGCGGAGTGGCTCACCCGAGCTCCCGACAGGAGCACAGGACCCGATCCGTACTCCAGACAGGAACACAGGACAGAGCCGAGCGCCAGACAGGAATACAGGACCCGATCCGAGCTCAGACAGGAACACGACACCTGATCCAAGGTCCACACAGGAACACAGGACCTGAGCTGAGCTCCAGACAGGATCACAGGACCGGATCCAAGCTCCAGACAGGAAGACAGTACCCGATCCCAGCTCCAGATGGGAACACAGGACCCGAGCTGAGCTCCAGGTAGAAACACAGGACCCTATCCGAGCTCCAGACAGGAACACAGGACCCAATGCGTGCTCCAGACAGGAACACAGGACACGAGCCGAGCTCCAGACAAGAACACAGGACCCGAACCGAGCTCCAGATAGGGTCACAGGACCCGATCCGAGCTCCAGACACGAACACAGTTACCGATCCAAACACTAGACAGGAACACAGGAACCAATCCGAGCTCTAGAAAGGAACACAGGACACGTTCCGAGCTCCTGACAGGAACACAAGACCCAAGCGAGCGGCTCATTCAAGCTCCAGACGGGAAGACAGGACCCGCTCCGATCTCTAGACAGGAACACAGGACACGAACCGTGCTCCAGACAAGAACACAAGACCCGATCCTAGCGGCTTATCCGATCTCCACATAGGAACACAGACCCGACCAGAGCTCCAGACAGCAACACAGGACCCGAGCCGTGTGGCTCACCCGAGCTCCAGACGGGAACACAGGGCCCGATCCGAGCTCCAAATAGGAACACAGGACCCGATCGGAGCTCCAGACAGGAATACAGGACCCCAGCGAGCGGCTCATCTCGGCTCCAGACTGGAACATAGAACCCAAGCCGATCTCCAGATAGGAACGCAGGACCCGATCCGAACTCCAGATAAGAACACAGGACCCTATCCGAACTCCAGACAAGAATACAGGACTCGATCCGAGCTCCAGACAGGAACACAGGAGCCGATCCGAGCTCCAGACCGGAACACAGGACCTGATCCAAACTCCAGACATGAAAACAGGACCCGAGCTGTGCTCCAGACAGGAACACAGGACCGGTGCCAAGTTCCAGACAGGAATACAGGACCCGATCGGAGCTCCAGACAGGAAAGCAGGACCCCAGAGAGCGGCTCATCCGAGCTCCAGACTGGAACACAGAACCCAAGCCGATTTCCAGATAGGAACACAGGACTCGATCCAAGCTCCAGGCAGGAACACAGGACCTGATCAAAGCTCCAGACAGGAACACAGGACCGAGCCGAGCGCCAGACAGGAATACAGGACCCGATCCGAGCTCAGACAGGAACACGACACCTGATCCAAGGTCTACACAGGAACACAGGACCCGAGCTGAGCTCCAGACAGGAAGACAGCACACAATCCGAACTCCATACAGGAACACAGGACCCGAGCTGAGTTCCAGACAGGAACACAGGACCCGATCAGAGCTCCAGACAGAGACACAGGACCCGATCCGAGCTCCAGACAGGAACACAGGACCGGATCTAAGCTCCAGACAGGAACACAGTACCCGATCCCAGCTCCAGATGGGAACATAGGACCCGAGCTGAGCTCCAGGCAGAAACACAGGACCCTATCCGAGCTCCAGACAGGAACACAGGACCCAATGCGTGCTCCAGACAGGAACACAGGACACGAGCCGAGCTCCATACAGGAATACAGGACCCGAGCTGAGCTCCAGACAGGAACACAGGACCCAATGCGTGCTCCAGACAGGAACACAGGACCCGTGCCGAGCTCCAGACAGGAACACAGGACCCGATCCGAGCTCCAGACAGGGTCAGAGGAACCGATCCGAGCGCAAGACAGGAACACAGTTCCCTTATCGGACATCCATACAGGAGCACAGGACCAAATCCGAGCACTAGACAGGAACACAGGACATGTTCCGAGCTGCAGAAAGCAACACAGGACCCGAGCCGAGTGGCTCACCCGAGCTCCAGACGGGAACACAGGGCCCGATCCGAGCTCCAGACAGGTACACAGGACCCGATCGGAGCTCCTCCAGACAGGAAAACAGGACCCCAGCGAGCGGCTCATCCGAGCTCCAGACTGGAACACAGGACCCAAGCCGATCTCCAGGTAGGAACGCAGGACCCGATCCGAAATCCAGACAGGAACACAGGACTGGAGCCAAGCTCCAGACAGGAGCACAGGACCCAATCCAATCTGCAGACAGGAACACAGGACCCGAACAGAGCTCCAGACAAAAATACCGGCCCCACCTGAGCGGCTCATCCAAGCTCCACAGGAACACAGGACCCGAGCCGAGCTCCAGACAGGAACACAGGACCCGATCCCAGAGGCTCATCCGAGCCCCAGATAGGAACACCGACCCGAGCAGAGGTCCAGACAGCTACAAAGGACCCGTGCCGAGCGGCTCACCCGAGCTCCCGACAAGAACACAGGACCCGATCCGAACTCCAGACAGGAACACAGTACCGGATCCCAGCTCCAGATGGGAACACAGGACCCGAACTGAGCTCCAGGCAGAAACTCAGGACCCGATCCCAGCTCCATACAGGAACACGGGACCTGATCCAAGCTCCAGACAGGAATACAGGACCCGAGCTGAACTCCAGACAGGAGCACAGGACCCGATCCAAGCTCCAGACAGGAACACAGTACCGGATCCCAGCTCCAGATGGGAACACAGGACCCGAGCTGAGCTCCAGGCAGAAACACAGGACCCGATCTCAGCTCCATACAGGAACACGGGACCTGATCCAAGCTCCAGACAGGAATACAGGACCCGAGCTGAGCTCCAGACAGGAACACAGGACCCAATGCGTGCTCCAGACAGGAACACAGGACCCCTGCCGAGCTCCAAACAGGAACACAGGACCCGAGCCGAGCTCCAGACAGGAACACAGGACCCGATCCGAGCTCCAGACAGGGTCACAGGAACCGATGCGAGCTCAAGACAGGAACACAGTCCCCGATCGGACCTCCAGGCAGGAACACAGGACCCGAGCCGAGTGGCTCACCCGTGCTCCCGACAGGAACACAGGACCCGATCCGTACTCCAGATAAGAACACAGGACCCGATCCGAGCTCCAGACAGGAACACAGGAAACGATCTGAGATCCAGACAGGAACACAGGTCCCGAGCGAGCGGCTCATCCGAGCTCCAGAAGGGAACACAGGACCGGATCCGAGCTCCAGACAAGAACGCAGGACCCGAGCCGAGGTGCTCACCCGAGCTCCCGACAAGAACACAGGACCCGATCCGAACTCCAGACAGGAACACAGGACACGATCCAAGCTCCAGACAGGAACACAGTACCGGATCCCAGCTCCAGATGGGAACACAGGACCCGAGCTCAGCTCCAGGCAGAAACACAGGACCCGATCCCAGCTCCATACAGGAACACGGGACCTGATCCAAGCTCCGGACAGGAATACAGGACCCGAGCTGAGCTCCAGACAGGAACACAGGACCCGAGCCGAGCTCCAGACAGGAACACAGGACCCGATCCGAGCTCCAGACAGGGTCACAGGAACCGATCCGAGCTCAAGACAGGAACACAGTTCCCGATCGGACCTCCAGACAGGAACACAGGACCAAATCCGAGTTCTAGACAAGAACACAGGACCCGATCCGAACTCCAGACAGGAACACAGGACCCGATCCGAGCTCCAGACAGGAACACAGGACCCGATCCGAGATCCAGACAGGAACACAGGACCTGAGCGAGCGTCTCATCCGAGCTCCAGACGGGAACACAGGACCGGATCTGAGCTCCAGACAGGAGCGCAGGACCCGAGCCGAACTCCAGACAGGAACGCAGGACGCGAGGCCAGCTCCAGATAGGAATGCAGGACAAGATCCGAGCTCCAGACAGAAACGCAGGACACGATCCAAACTCCAGACAGGAAAACAGGACCCGAGCTGTGCTCCAGATAGGAACACAGGACCGGTGCCAGGTTCCCGACAGAAACATAGGACACGATCGTAGCGGCTCATCCGAGCCCCAGAGAGGAACACAGACCCGAGCAGAGCTCCAGACAGCAACACAGGATCCGAGCCGAGTGGCTCACCCGAGCTCCCGACAGGAACACAGGACCCGATTCGTAATCCAGATAAGAACACAGGACCCGATCCGAGCTCCAGACAGGAACACAGGACCCGATCCGAACTCCAGACAGGAACACAGGACCCGATCCAAGCTCCAGACAGGAACACAGTACCGGCTCCCAGCTCCATATGGGAACACAGGACCCGAGATGAGCTCCAGGCAGAAACACAGGACCCGATCCGAGCTCCATACAGGAACACGGGACCTGATCCAAGCTCCAGACAGGAATACAGGACCCGAGCTGAGCTCCAGACAGGAACACAGGACCCAATGCGTGCTCCAGACAGGAACACAGGACACGAGCCGAGCTCCAGACAAGAACACAGGACCCGAACCGAGCTCCAGATAGGGTCACAGGACCCGATCCGAGCTCCAGACACGAACACAGTTACCGATCCAAACACTAGACAGGAACACAGGAACCAATCCGAGCTCTAGAAAGGAACACAGGACACGTTCCGAGCTCCTGACAGGAACACAAGACCCAAGCGAGCGGCTCATTCAAGCTCCAGACGGGAAGACAGGACCCGCTCCGATCTCTAGACAGGAACACAGGACACGAACCGTGCTCCAGACAAGAACACAAGACCCGATCCTAGCGGCTTATCCGATCTCCACATAGGAACACAGACCCGACCAGAGCTCCAGACAGCAACACAGGACCCGAGCCGTGTGGCTCACCCGAGCTCCAGACGGGAACACAGGGCCCGATCCGAGCTCCAAATAGGAACACAGGACCCGATCGGAGCTCCAGACAGGAATACAGGACCCCAGCGAGCGGCTCATCTCGGCTCCAGACTGGAACATAGAACCCACGCCGATCTCCAGATAGGAACGCAGGACCCGATCCGAACTCCAGATAAGAACACAGGACCCTATCCGAACTCCAGACAAGAATACAGGACTCGATCCGAGCTCCAGACAGGAACACAGGAGCCGATCCGAGCTCCAGACCGGAACACAGGACCTGATCCAAACTCCAGACATGAAAACAGGACCCGAGCTGTGCTCCAGACAGGAACACAGGACCGGTGCCAAGTTCCAGACAGGAATACAGGACCCGATCGGAGCTCCAGACAGGAAAGCAGGACCCCAGAGAGCGGCTCATCCGAGCTCCAGACTGGAACACAGAACCCAAGCCGATCTCCAGATAGGAACACAGGACTCGATCCAAGCTCCAGGCAGGAACACAGGACCTGATCAAAGCTCCAGACAGGAACACAGGACCGAGCCGAGCGCCAGACAGGAATACAGGACCCGATCCGAGCTCAGACAGGAACACGACACCTGATCCAAGGTCTACACAGGAACACAGGACCCGAGCTGAGCTCCAGACAGGAAGACAGCACACAATCCGAACTCCATACAGGAACACAGGACCCGAGCTGAGTTCCAGACAGGAACACAGGACCCGATCAGAGCTCCAGACAGAGACACAGGACCCGATCCCAGCTCCAGACAGGAACACAGGACCCAATGCGTGCTCCAGACAGGAACACAGGACACGAGCCGAGCTCCATACAGGAATACAGGACCCGAGCTGAGCTCCAGACAGGAACACAGGACCCAATGCGTGCTCCAGACAGGAACACAGGACCCGTGCCGAGCTCCAGACAGGAACAAAGGACCCGATCCGAGCTCCAGACAGGGTCAGAGGAACCGATCCGAGCGCAAGACAGGAATACAGTTCCCTTATCGGACATCCATACAGGAGCACAGGACCAAATCCGAGCACTAGACAGGAACACAGGACATGTTCCGAGCTGCAGAAAGCAACACAGGACCCGAGCCGAGTGGCTCACCCGAGCTCCAGACGGGAACACAGGGCCCGATCCGAGCTCCAGACAGGTACACAGGACCCGATCGGAGCTCCTCCAGACAGGAAAACAGGACCCCAGCGAGCGGCTCATCCGAGCTCCAGACTGGAACACAGGACCCAAGCCGATCTCCAGGTAGGAACGCAGGACCCGATCCGAAATCCAGACAGGAACACAGGACTGGAGCCAAGCTCCAGACAGGAGCACAGGACCCAATCCAATCTGCAGACAGGAACACAGGACCCGAACAGAGCTCCAGACAAAAATACCGGCCCCACCTGAGCGGCTCATCCAAGCTCCACAGGAACACAGGACCCGAGCCGAGCTCCAGACAGGAACACAGGACCCGATCCCAGAGGCTCATCCGAGCCCCAGATAGGAACACCGACCCGAGCAGAGGTCCAGACAGCTACAAAGGACCCGTGCCGAGTGGCTCACCCGAGCTCCCGACAAGAACACAGGACCCGATCCGAACTCCAGACAGGAACACAGGACCAGATCCAAGCTCCAGACAGGAACACAGTACCGGATCCCAGCTCCAGATGGGAACACAGGACCCGAACTGAGCTCCAGGCAGAAACTCAGGACCCGATCCCAGCTCCATACAGGAACACGGGACCTGATCCAAGCTCCAGACAGGAATACAGGACCTGAGCTGAACTCCAGACAGGAGCACAGGACCCGATCCAAGCTCCAGACAGGAACACAGTACCGGATCCCAGCTCCAGATGGGAACACAGGACCCGAGCTGAGCTCCAGGCAGAAACACAGGACCCGATCTCAGCTCCATACAGGAACACGGGACCTGATCCAAGCTCCAGACAGGAATACAGGACCCGAGCTGAGCTCCAGACAGGAACACAGGACCCAATGCGTGCTCCAGACAGGAACACAGGACCCCTGCCGAGCTCCAAACAGGAACACAGGACCCGAGCCGAGCTCCAGACAGGAACACAGGACCCGATCCGAGCTCCAGACAGGGTCACAGGAACCGATGCGAGCTCAAGACAGGAACACAGTCCCCGATCGGACCTCCAGGCAGGAACACAGGACCCGAGCCGAGTGGCTCACCCGTGCTCCCGACAGGAACACAGGACCCGATCCGTACTCCAGATAAGAACACAGGACCCGATCCGAGCTCCAGACAGGAACACAGGAACCGATCTGAGATCCAGACAGGAACACAGGTCCCGAGCGAGCGGCTCATCCGAGCTCCAGAAGGGAACACAGGACCGGATCCGAGCTCCAGACAAGAACGCAGGACCCGAGCCGAGGTGCTCACCCGAGCTCCCGACAAGAACACAGGACCCGATCCGAACTCCAGACAGGAACACAGGACACGATCCAAGCTCCAGACAGGAACACAGTACCGGATCCCAGCTCCAGATGGGAACACAGTACCCGAGCTCAGCTCCAGGCAGAAACACAGGACCCGATCCCAGCTCCATACAGGAACACGGGACCTGATCCAAGCTCCGGACAGGAATACAGGACCCGAGCTGAGCTCCAGACAGGAACACAGGACCCGAGCCGAGCTCCAGACAGGAACACAGGACCCGATCCGAGCTCCAGACAGGGTCACAGGAACCGATCCGAGCTCAAGACAGGAACACAGTTCCCGATCGGACCTCCAGACAGGAACACAGGACCAAATCCGAGTTCTAGACAAGAACACAGGACCCGATCCGAACTCCAGACAGGAACACAGGACCCGATCCGAGCTCCAGACAGGAACACAGGACCCGATCCGAGATCCAGACAGGAACACAGGACCTGAGCGAGCGGCTCATCCGAGCTCCAGACGGGAACACAGGACCGGATCTGAGCTCCAGACAGGAGCGCAGGACCCGAGCCGAACTCCAGACAGGAACGCAGGACGCGAGGCCAGCTCCAGATAGGAATGCAGGACAAGATCCGAGCTCCAGACAGAAACGCAGGACACGATCCAAACTCCAGACAGGAAAACAGGACCCGAGCTGTGCTCCAGACAGGAACACAGGACCGGTGCCAGGTTCCCGACAGAAACATAGGACACGATCGTAGCGGCTCATCCGAGCCCCAGAGAGGAACACAGACCCGAGCAGAGCTCCAGACAGCAACACAGGATCCGAGCCGAGTGGCTCACCCGAGCTCCCGACAGGAACACAGGACCCGATTCGTAATCCAGATAAGAACACAGGACCCGATCCGAGCTCCAGACAGGAACACAGGACCCGATCCGAACTCCAGACAGGAACACAGGACCCGATCCAAGCTCCAGACAGGAACACAGTACCGGCTCCCAGCTCCATATGGGAACACAGGACCCGAGATGAGCTCCAGGCAGAAACACAGGACCCGATCCGAGCTCCATACAGGAACACGGGACCTGATCCAAGCTCCAGACAGGAATACAGGACCCGAGCTGAGCTCCAGACAGGAACACAGGACCCAATGCGTGCTCCAGACAGGAACACAGGACCCCTGCCGAGCTCCAGACAGGAACACAGGACCCGAGCCGAGCTCCAGACAGGAACACAGGATCCGATCCGAGCTCCAGACAGGGTCACAGGAACCGATGCGAGCTCAAGACAGGAACACAGTTCCCGATCGGACCTCCAGACAGGAACACAGGACCCGATCCTAGAGGCTCATCCGAGCCCCAGATAGGAACACCGACCCGAGCATAGCTCCAGACAGCTACACAGGAACCGTGCCGAGTGGCTCACCCGAGCTCCCGACAAGAACACAGGACCCCATCCGAACTCCAGACAGGAACACAGGACCCGATCCGAGCTCCAGACAGGATCACAGGACCCGATCCGAGATCCAGACAGGAACACAGGACCTGAGCGTACGGCTCATCCGAGCTCCAGACGGGAACAGAGGACCGAATCTGAGCTCCAGACAGGAGCGCAGGACGCGAGGCCAGCTCCAGATAAGAATGCAGGACAAGATCCGAGCTCCAGACAGAAACCCAGGACACGATCCTAACTCCAGACAGGAAAACAGGACCCGAGCTGTGCTCCAGACAGGAACACAGGACCGGTGCCAGGTTCCCGACAGGAACACAGGACCCGATCGTAGCGGCTCATCCGAGCCCCAGAGAGGAACACAGACCCGAGCAGAGCTCCAGGTAGGAACGCAGGACCCCATCCAAAATTCAGACAGGAACACAGGACCAGAGCGAGCGGCTTATCCGAGCTCCATACGGGAACACAGGACCGGATCTGAGCTCCAGACAGGAGCGCAGGACCCGAGCCGAACTCCAGACAGGAACGCAGGACGCGAGGCCAGCTCCAGATAGGAATGCAGGACAAGATCCGAGCTCCAGACAGAAACCCTGGACACGATCCAAACTCCAGACAGGAAAACAGGACCCGAGCTGTGCTCCAGACAGGAACACAGGACTGGTGCCAGGTTCCCGACAGGAACACAGGACCCGATCGTAGCGGCTCATCCGAGCCCCAGAGAAAAACACAGACCCGAGCAGAGCTCCAGACAGCAACACAGGACCCGAGCCGAGTGGCTCACCCGAGCTCCCGACAAGAACACAGGACCCGATCCGTAATCCAGATAAGAACTCAGGACCCGATCCGAGCTCCAGACAGGAGCACAGGAACCGATCTGAGATCCAGACAGGAACACAGGTCCCGAGCGAGCGGCTCATCCGAGCTCCAGAAGGGAACACAGGACCGGATCCGAGCTCCAGACAAGAACGCAGGACCCGAGCCGAGCTCCTTACAGAAACACAGGACAGCTTACGAGCTCCAGACAGGAAAACAGGACCCGATCCAAGCTCCAGGCAGGAACACAGGGCCTGATTCAAGCTCCAGACAGGAACACAGGACCCGAGCCGAGCGCCAGACAGGAATGCAGGACCCGATCCGAGCTCCAGTCAGGAACACGAGACCTGATCCAAGCTCCACACTGGAACACAGGACCCGAGCTGAGCTCCAGACAGGAAGACAGGACACAATCCGATCTCCAGACAAGAACACAGGACGCGAGCTGAGTTCCAGACAGGAAAGCAGGACCCGATCGTAGCTCCAGACAGGGACACAGGACCCGATCCGAACTCCAGACAGGAACACAGGACCCGATCCAAGCTCCAGACAGGAACACAGTACCGGCTCCCAGCTCCATATGGGAACACAGGACCCGAGCTGAGCTCCAGGCAGAAACACAGGACCCGATCCGAGCTCCATACAGGAATACAGGACCCGAGCTCAGCTCCAGTCAGGAACACAGGACCCGATCCGAGCTCCATACAGGAACACGGGACCTGATCCAAGCTCCAGACAGGAATACAGGACCCGAGCTGTGCTCCAGACAGGAACACAGGACCCAATGCGTGCTCCAGACAGGAACACAGGACCCCTGCCGAGATCCAGACAGGAACACAGGACCCGAGCCGAGCTCCAGACAGGAACACAGGACCCTATCCGAGCTCCAGACAGGGTCACAGGAACCGATGCGAGCTCAAGACAGCAACACAGTTCCCGATCGGACCTCCAGACAGGAACTCAGGACCCGATCCTAGAGGCTCATCCGAGCCCCAGATAGGAACACCGACCCGAGCATAGCTCCAGACAGCTACACAGGAACCGTGCCGAGTGGCTCACCCGAGCTCCCGACAAGAGCACAGGACCCCATCCGAACTCCAGACAGGAACACAGTACCCGATCCGAGCTCCAGACAGGAACACAGGACCCGATCCGAGATCCAGACAGGAACACAGGACCTGAGCGAACGGCTCATCCGAGCTCCAGACGGGAACAGAGGACCGAATCTGAGCTCCAGACAGGAGCGCAGGACCCGAGCCGAACTCCAGACAGGAACGCAGGACGCGAGGCCAGCTCCAGATAGGAATGCAGGACAAGATCCGAGCTCCAGACAGAAACCCAGGACACGATCCTAACTCCAGACAGGAAAACAGGACCCGAGCTGTGCTCCAGTCAGGAACACGAGACCTGATCCAAGCTCCACACTGGAAAACAGGACCCGAGCTGTGCTCCAGACAGGAACACAGGACCGGTGCCAGGTTCCCGACAGGAACACAGGACCCGATCGTAGCGGCTCATCCGAGCCCCAGAGAGGAACACAGACCCGAGCAGAGCTCCAGGTAGGAACGCAGGACCCGATCCGAAATTCAGACAGGAACACAGGACCAGAGCGAGCGGCTCATCCGAGCTCCATACGGGAACACAGGACCGGATCTGAGCTCCAGACAGGAGCGCAGGACCCGAGCCGAACTCCAGACAGGAAAACAGGACCCGAGCTGTGCTCCAGACAGGAACACAGGACTGGTGCCAGGTTCCCGACAGGAACACAGGACCCGATCGTAGCGGCTCATCCGAGCCCCAGAGAGGAACACAGACCCGAGCAGAGCTCCAGACAGCAACACAGGACCCGAGCCGAGTGGCTCACCCGAGCTCCCGACAGGAACACAGGACCCGATCCGTAATCCAGATAAGAACTCAGGACCCGATCCGAGCTCCAGACAGGAGCACAGGAACCGATTTGAGATCCAGACAGGAACACAGGTCCCGAGCGAGCGGCTCATCCGAGCTCCAGAAGGGAACACAGGACCGGATCCGAGCTCCAGACAAGAACGCAGGACCCGAGCCGAGCTCCTTACAGAAACACAGGACACCTTACGAGCTCCAGACAGGAAAACAGGACCCGATCCAAGCTCCAGGCAGGAACATAGGGCCTGATTCAAGCTCCAGACAGGAACACAGGACCCGAGCCGAGCGCCAGACAGGAATGCAGGACCCGATCCGAGCTCCAGTCAGGAACACGAGACCTGATCCAAGTTCCACACTGGAACACAGGACCCGAGCTGAGCTCCAGACAGGAAGACAGGACACAATCCGATCTCCAGACAGGAACACAGGACGCGAGCTGAGTTCCAGACAGGAAAGCACGACCCGATCGTAGCTCCAGACAGGGACACAGGACCCGATCCGAACTCCAGACAGGAACACAGGACCCGATCCAAGCTCCAGACAGGAACACAGTACCGGCTCCCAGCTCCATATGGGAACACAGGACCCGAGCTGAGCTCCAGGCAGAAACACAGGACCCAATCCGAGCTCCATACAGGAATACAGGACCCGAGCTCAGCTCCAGACAGGAACACAGGACCCGATCCGAGCTCCATACAGGAACACGGGACCTGATCCAAGCTCCAGACAGGAATACAGGACCCGAGCTGAGCTCCAGACAGGAACACAGGACCCAATGCGTGCTCCAGACAGGAACACAGGACCCCTGCCGAGCTCCAGACAGGAACACAGGACCCGAGCCGAGCTCCAGACAGGAACACAGGACCCGATCCGAGCTCCAGACAGGGTCACAGGAACCGATGCGAGCTCAAGACAGGAACACAGTTCCCGATCGGACCTCCAGACAGGAACACAGGACCCGATCCTAGAGGCTCATCCGAGCCCCAGATAGGAACACCGACCCGAGCATAACTCCAGACAGCTACACAGGATCCGTGCCGAGTGGCTCACCCGAGCTCCCACAAGAACACAGGACCCCATCCGAACTCCAGACAGGAACACAGGACCCGATCCGAGCTCCAGACAGGAACACAGGACCCGATCCGAGATCCAGACAGGAACACAGGACCTGAGCGAACGGCTCATCCGAGCTCCAGACGGGAACAGAGGACCGAATCTGAGCTCCAGACAGGAGCGCAGGACCCGAGCCGAACTCCAGACAGGAACGCAGGACGCGAGGCCAGCTCCAGATAGGAATGCAGGACAAGATCCGAGCTCCAGACAGAAACCCAGGACACGATCCTAACTCCAGACAGGAAAACAGGACCCGAGCTGTGCTCCAGACAGGAACACAGGACCGGTGCCAGGTTCCCGACAGGAACACAGGACCCGATCGTAGCGGCTCATCCGAGCCCCAGAGAGGAACACAGACCCGAGCAGAGCTCCAGGTAGGAACGCAGGACCCGATCCGAAATCCAGACAGGAACACAGGACCAGAGCGAGCGGCTCATCCGAGCTCCATACGGGAACACAGGACCGGATCTGAGCTCCAGACAGGAGCGCAGGACCCGAGCCGTACTCCAGACAAGAACGCAGGACGCGAGGCCAGCTCCAGATAGGAATGCAGGACAAGATCCGAGCTCCAGACAAAAACCCTGGACACGATCCAAACTCCAGACAGGAAAACAGGACCCGAGCTGTGCTCCAGACAGGAACACAGGACTGGTGCCAGGTTCCCGACAGGAACACAGGACCCGATCGTAGCGGCTCATCCGAGCCCCAGAGAAAAACACAGACCCGAGCAGAGCTCCAGACAGCAACACAGGACCCGAGCCGAGTGGCTCACCCGAGCTCCCGACAGGAACACAGGACCCGATCCGTAATCCAGATAAGAACTCAGGACCCGATCCGAGCTCCAGACAGGAGCACAGGAACCGATCTGAGATCCAGACAGGAACACAGGTCCCGAGCGAGCGGCTCATCCGAGCTCCAGAAGGGAACACAGGACCGGATCCGAGCTCCAGACAAGAACGCAGGACCCGAGCCGAGCTACTTACAGAAACACCGGACACGTTACGAGCTCCAGACAGGAAAACAGGACCCGATCCAAGCTCCAGGCAGGAACACAGGACCTGATTCAAGCTCCAGACAGGAACACAGGACCCGAGCCGAGCGCCAGACAGGAATGCAGGACCCGATCCGAGCTCCAGTCAGGAACACGAGACCTGATCCAAGTTCCACACTGGAACACAGGACCCGAGCTGAGCTCCAGACAGGAAGACAGGACACAATCCGATCTCCAGACAGGAACACAGGACGCGAGCTGAGTTCCAGACAGGAAAGCACGACCCGATCGTAGCTCCAGACAGGTACACAGGACCCGATCCGAACTCCAGACAGGAACACAGGACCCGATCCAAGCTCCAGACAGGAACACAGTACCGGCTCCCAGCTCCATATGGGAACACAGGACCCGAGCTGAGCTCCAGGCAGAAACACAGGACCCGATCCGAGCTCCATACAGGAATACAGGACCCGAGCTGAGCTCCAGACAGGAACACAGGACCCGATCCGAGTTCCAGACAGGGTCACAGGAACCGATCCGAGCGCAAGACAGAACACATTTCCCGATCGGACCTCCAGACAGGAACACAGGACATGTTCCGAGCTCCAGACAGCAACACAGGACCCGAGCCGAGTGGCTCACCCGAGCTCCAGACGGGAACACAGGGCCCGATCCGAGCTCCAGACAGGAACACAGGACCCGATCGTAGCTCCTCCAGACAGGAAAACAGGACCCCAGCGAGCGGCTCATCCGAGCTCCAGCCTGGAACACAGAACCCAAGCCGATCTCCAGGTAGGAACGCAGGACCCGATCCGAAATCCAGACAGGAACACAGGACAGGAGTAAAGCTCCAGACAGGAGCACAGGACCCTATCCAATCTCCAGACAGGAACACAGGACCCAATCCAATCTCCAGACAGGAACACAGGACCCGAACAGAGCTCCAGACAAAAATACCGGCCCCACCTGAGCGGCTCATCCAAGCTCCACAGAAACACAGGACCCGAGCCGAACTCCAGACAGGAACACAGGACCCGATCCTAGAGGCTCATCTGATCCCAGATAGGAACACCGACCCGAGCAGAGCTCCAGACAGCTACACAGGACCCGTGCCGAGTGGCTCACCCGAGCTCCCGACAAGAACACAGCACCCGATCCGAACTCCAGACAGGAACACAGGACCCGATCCAAGCTCCAGACAGGAACACAGTACCGGATCCCAGCTCCAGATGGGAACACAGGACCCGAGCTGAGCTCCAGGCAGAAACACAGGACCCGATCCCAGCTCCATACAGGAACACGGGACCTGATCCAAGCTGCAGACAGGAATACAGGACCCGAGCTGAGCTCCAGACAGGAACACAGGACACAATGCGTGCTCCAGAGAGGAACACAGGACCCCTGCCGAGCTCCAGACAGGAATACAGGACCCGAGCCGAGCTCCAGACAGGAACACAGGACCCGATCCGAGATCCAGACAGGAACACAGGACCTGAGCGAACGGCTCATCCGAGCTCCAGACGGGAACAGAGGACCGAATCTGAGCTCCAGACAGGAGCGCAGGACCCGAGCCGAACTCCAGACAGGAACGCAGGACGCGAGGCCAGCTCCAGATAGGAATGCAGGACAAGATCCGAGCTCCAGACAGAAACCCAGGACACGATCCTAACTCCAGACAGGAAAACAGGACCCGAGCTGTGCTCCAGTCAGGAACACGAGACCTGATCCAAGCTCCAGACAAGAACGCAGGACCCGAGCCGAGCTCCTTACAGAAACACAGGACACCTTACGAGCTCCAGACAGGAAAACAGGACCCGATCCAAGCTCCAGGCAGGAACACAGGGCCTGATTCAAGCTCCAGACAGGAACACAGGACCCGAGCCGAGCGCCAGACAGGAATGCAGGACCCGATCCGAGCTCCAGTCAGGAACACGAGACCTGATCCAAGCTCCACACTGGAACACAGGACCCGAGCTGAGCTCCAGACAGGAAAGCACGACCCGATCGTAGCTCCAGACAGGGACACAGGACCCGATCCGTACTCCAGACAGGAACACAGGACCCGATCCAAGCTCCAGACAGGAACACAGTACCGGCTCCCAGCTCCATATGGGAACACAGGACCCGAGCTGAGCTCCAGGCAGAAACACAGGACCCGATCCGAGCTCCATACAGGAATACAGGACCCGAGCTCAGCTCCAGACAGGAACACAGGACCCGATCCGAGCTCCATACAGGAACACGGGACCTGATCCAAGCTCCAGACAGGAATACAGGACCCGAGCTGAGCTCCAGACAGGAACACAGGACCCGATCCGAGCTCCAGACAGGGTCACAGTAACCGATCCGAGCGCAAGACAGAACACATTTCCCGATCGGACCTCCAGACAGGAACACAGGACATGTTCCGAGCTCCAGACAGCAACACAGGACCCGAGCCGAGTGGCTCACCCGAGCTCCAGACGGGAACACAGGGCCCGATCCGAGCTCCAGACAGGAACACAGGACCCGATCGTAGCTCCTCCAGACAGGAAAACAGGACCCCAGCGAGCGGCTCATCCGAGCTCCAGCCTGGAACACAGAACCCAAGCCGATCTCCAGGTAGGAACGCAGGACCCGATCCGAAATCCAGACAGGAACACAGGACAGGAGTAAAGCTCCAGACAGGAGCACAGGACCCTATCCAATCTCCAGACAGGAACACAGGACCCAATCCAATCTCCAGACAGGAATACAGGACCCGAACAGAGCTCCAGACAAAAATACCGGCATCACCTGAGCGGCTCATCCAAGCTCCACAGAAACACAGGACCCGAGCCGAACTCCAGACAGGAACACAGGACCCGATCCTAGAGGCTCATCCGATCCCAGATAGGAACACCGACCCGAGCAGAGCTCCAGACAGCTACACAGGACCCGTGCCGAGTGGCTCACCCGAGCTCCCGACAAGAACACAGGACCCGATCCGAACTCCAGACAGGAACACAGGACCCGATCCAAGCTCCAGACAGGAACACAGTACCGGATCCCAGCTCCAGATGGGAACACAGGACCCGAGCTGAGCTCCAGGCAGAAACACAGGACCCGATCCCAGCTCCATACAGGAACACGGGACCTGATCCAAGCTGCAGACAGGAATACAGGACCCGAGCTGAGCTCCAGACAGGAACACAGGACCCAATGCGTGCTCCAGAGAGGAACACAGGACCCCTGCCGAGCTCCAGACAGGAATACAGGACCCGAGCCGAGCTCCAGACAGGAACACAGGACCCGATCCGAGATCCAGACAGGAACACAGGACCTGAGCGAACGGCTCATCCGAGCTCCAGACGGGAACAGAGGACCGAATCTGAGCTCCAGACAGGAGCGCAGGACCCGAGCCGAGCTCCAGACAGAAACCCAGGACACGATCCTAACTCCAGACAGGAAAACAGGACCCGAGCTGTGCTCCAGTCAGGAACACGAGACCTGATCCAAGCTCCACACTGGAAAACAGGACCCGAGCTGTGCTCCAGACAGGAACACAGGACCGGTGTCAGGTTCCCGACAGGAACACAGGACCCGATCGTAGCGGCTCATCCGAGCCCCAGAGAGGAACACAGACCCGAGCAGAGCTCCAGGTAGGAACGCAGGACCCGATCCGAAATTCAGACAGGAACACAGGACCAGAGCGAGCGGCTCATCCGAGCTCCATACGGGAACACAGGACCGGATCTGAGCTCCAGACAGGAGCGCAGGACCCGAGCCGAACTCCAGACAGGAACGCAGAACGCGAGGCCAGCTCCAGATAGGAATGCAGGACAAGATCCGAGCTCCAGACAGAAACCCTGGACACGATCCAAACTCCAGACAGGAAAACAGGACCCGAGCTGTGCTCCAGACAGGAACACAGGACTGGTGCCAGTTTCCCGACAGGAACACAGGACCCGATCGTAGCGGCTCATCCGAGCCCCAGAGAGGAACACAGACCCGAGCAGAGCTCCAGACAGCAACACAGGACCCGAGCCGAGTGGCTCACCCGAGCTCCCGACAGGAGCACAGGACCCGATCCGTAATCCAGATAAGAACTCAGGACCCGTTCCGAGCTCCAGACAGGAGCACAGGAACCGATTTGAGATCCAGACAGGAACACAGGTCCCGAGCGAGCGGCTCATCCGAGCTCCAGAAGGGAACACAGGACCGGATCCGAGCTCCAGACAAGAACGCAGGACCCGAGCCGAGCTCCTTACAGAAACACAGGACACCTTACGAGCTCCAGACAGGAAAACAGGACCCGATCCAAGCTCCAGGCAGGAACACAGGGCCTGATTCAAGCTCCAGACAGGAACACAGGACCCGAGCCGAGCGCCAGACAGGAATGCAGGACCCGATCCGAGCTCCAGTCAGGAACACGAGACCTGATCCAAGCTCCACACTGGAACACAGGACCCGAGCTGAGCTCCAGACAGGAAGACAGGACACAATCCGATCTCCAGACAGGAACACAGGACGCGAGCTGAGTTCCAGACAAAAAAGCACGACCCGATCGTAGCTCCAGACAGGGACACAGGACCCGATCCGAACTCCAGACAGGAACACAGGACCCGATCCAAGCTCCAGACAGGAACACAGTACCGGCTCCCAGCTCCATATGGGAACACAGGACCCGAGCTGAGCTCCAGGCAGAAACACAGGACCCGATCCGAGCTCCATACAGGAATACAGGACCCGAGCTCAGCTCCAGACAGGAACACAGGACCCGATCCGAGCTCCATACAGGAACACGGGACCTGATCCAAGCTCCAGACAGGAATACAGGACCCGAGCTGAGCTCCAGACAGGAACACAGGACCCAATGCGTGCTCCAGACAGGAACACAGGACCCCTGCCGAGCTCCAGACAGGAACACAGGACATGATCCGAGCTCCAGACAGGAACACAGGACCCGATCCGAGATCCAGACAGGAAAACAGGACCCGAGCTGTGCTCCAGTCAGGAACACGAGACCTGATCCAAGCTCCACACTGGAAAACAGGACCCGAGCTGTGCTCCAGACAGGAACACAGGACCGGTGTCAGGTTCCCGACAGGAACACAGGACCCGATCGTAGCGGCTCATCCGAGCCCCAGAGAGGAACACAGACCCGAGCAGAGCTCCAGGTAGGAACGCAGGACCCGATCCGAAATCCAGACAGGAACACAGGACCAGAGCGAGCGGCTCATCCGAGCTCCATACGGGAACACAGGACCGGATCTGAGCTCCAGACAGGAACGCAGGACCCGAGCCGTACTCCAGACAAGAACTCAGGACCCGATCCGAGCTCCAGACAGGAGCACAGGAACCGATCTGAGATCCAGACTGGAACACAGGTCCCGAGCGAGCGGCTCATCCGAGCTCCATAAGGGAACACAGGACCCGATCCAAGCTCCAGGCAGGAACACAGGACCTGATTCAAGCTCCAGACAGGAACACAGGACCCGAGCCGAGCGCCAGACAGGAATGCAGGACCCGATCCGAGCTCCAGTCAGGAACACGAGACCTGATCCAAGTTCCACACTGGAACACAGGACCCGAGCTGAGCTCCAGACAGGAAGACAGGACACAATCCGATCTCCAGACAGGAACACAGGACGCGAGCTGAGTTTCAGACAGGAAAGCACGACCCGATCGTAGCTCCAGACAGGTACACAGGACCCGATCCGAACTCCAGACAGGAACACAGGACCCGATCCAAGCTCCAGACAGGAACACAGTACCGGCTCCCAGCTCCATATGGGAACACAGGACCCGAGCTGAGCTCCAGGCAGGAACACAGGACCCGATCCAAGCTCCAGACAGGAACACAGTACCGGCTCCCAGCTCCATATGGGAACACAGGACCCGAGCTGAGCTCCAGGCAGAAACACAGGACCCGATCCGAGCTCCATACAGGAATACAGGACCCGAGCTGAGCTCCAGACAGGAACACAGGACCCGATCCGAGCTCCAGACAGGGTCACAGGAACCGATCCGAGCGCAAGACAGAACACATTTCCCGATCGGACCTCCAGACAGGAACACAGGACATGTTCCGAGCTCCAGACAGCAACACAGGACCCGAGCCGAGTGGCTCACCCGAGCTCCAGACGGGAACACAGGGCCCGATCCGAGCTCCAGACAGGAACACAGGACCCGATCGTAGCTCCTCCAGACAGGAAAACAGGACCCCAGCGAGCGGCTCATCCGAGCTCCAGCCTGGAACACAGAACCCAAGCCGATCTCCAGGTAGGAACGCAGGACCCGATCCGAAATCCAGACAGGAACACAGGACAGGAGTAAAGCTCCAGACAGGAGCACAGGACCCTATCCAATCTCCAGACAGGAACACAGGACCCAATCCAATCTCCAGACAGGAACACAGGACCCGAACAGAGCTCCAGACAAAAATACCGGCACCACCTGAGCGGCTCATCCAAGCTCCACAGAAACACAGGACCCGAGCCGAACTCCAGACAGGAACACAGGACCCGATCCTAGAGGCTCATCCGATCCCAGATAGGAACACCGACCCGAGCAGAGCTCCAGACAGCTACACAGGACCCGTGCCGAGTGGCTCACCCGAGCTCCCGACAAGAACACAGGACCCGATCCGAACTCCAGACAGGAACACAGGACCCGATCCAAGCTCCAGACAGGAACACAGTACCGGATCCCAGCTCCAGATGGGAACACAGGACCCGAGCTGAGCTCCAGGCAGAAACACAGGACCCGATCACAGCTCCATACAGGAACACGGGACCTGATCCAAGCTCCAGACAGGAATACAGGACCCGAGCTGAGCTCCAGACAGGAACACAGGACCCAATGCGTGCTCCAGAGAGGAACACAGGACCCCTGCCGAGCTCCAGACAGGAATACAGGACCCGAGCCGAGCTCCAGACAGGAACACAGGACCCGATCCGAGATCCAGACAGGAACACAGGACCTGAGCGAACGGCTCATCCGAGCTCCAGACGGGAACAGAGGACCGAATCTGAGCTCCAGACAGGAGCGCAGGACCCGAGCCGAACTCCAGACAGGAACGCAGGACGCGAGGCCAGCTCCAGATAGGAATGCAGGACAAGATCCGAGCTCCAGACAGAAACCCAGGACACGATCCTAACTCCAGACAGGAAAACAGGACCCGAGCTGTGCTCCAGACAGGAACACAGGACTGGTGCCAGTTTCCCGACAGGAACACAGGACCCGATCGTAGCGGCTCATCCGAGCCCCAGAGAGGAACACAGACCCGAGCAGAGCTCCAGACAGCAACACAGGACCCGAGCCGAGTGGCTCACCCGAGCTCCCGACAAGAACACAGGACCCGATCCGTAATCCAGATAAGAACTCAGGACCCGATCCGAGCTCCAGACAGGAGCACAGGAACCGATTTGAGATCCAGACAGGAACACAGGTCCCGAGCGAGCGGCTCATCCGAGCTCCAGAAGGGAACACAGGACCGGATCCGAGCTCCAGACAAGAACGCAGGACCCGAGCCGAGCTCCTTACAGAAACACAGGACACCTTACGAGCTCCAGACAGGAAAACAGGACCCGATCCAAGCTCCAGGCAGGAACACAGGGCCTGATTCAAGCTCCAGACAGGAACACAGGACCCGAGCCGAGCGCCAGACAGGAACACGGGACCTGATCTGAGCTCCAGGCAGAAACACAGGACCCGATCCGAGCTCCATACAGGAACACGGGACCTGATCCAGGCTCCAGACAGGAATACAGGACCCGAGCTGAGCTCCAGACAGGAACACAGGACCCAATGCGTGCTCCAGACAGGAACACAGGACCCCTGCCGAGCTCCAGACAGGAACACAGGACCCGAGCCGAGCTCCAGACAGGAACACAGGATCCGATCCGAGCTCCAGACAGGGTCACAGGAACCGATGCGAGCTCAAGACAGGAACACAGTTCCCGATCGGACCTCCAGACAGGAACACAGGACCCGATCCTAGAGGCTCATCCGAGCCCCAGATAGGAACACCGACCCGAGCATAGCTCCAGACAGCTACACAGGAACCGTGCCGAGTGGCTCACCCGAGCTCCCGACAAGAACACAGGACCCCATCCGAACTCCAGACAGGAACACAGGACCCGATCCGAGCTCCAGACAGGATCACAGGACCCGATCCGAGATCCAGACAGGAACACAGGACCTGAGCGTACGGCTCATCCGAGCTCCAGACGGGAACAGAGGACCGAATCTGAGCTCCAGACAGGAGCGCAGGACGCGAGGCCAGCTCCAGATAAGAATGCAGGACAAGATCCGAGCTCCAGACAGAAACCCAGGACACGATCCTAACTCCAGACAGGAAAACAGGACCCGAGCTGTGCTCCAGACAGGAACACAGGACCGGTGCCAGGTTCCCGACAGGAACACAGGACCCGATCGTAGCGGCTCATCCGAGCCCCAGAGAGGAACACAGACCCGAGCAGAGCTCCAGGTAGGAACGCAGGACCCCATCCAAAATTCAGACAGGAACACAGGACCAGAGCGAGCGGCTTATCCGAGCTCCATACGGGAACACAGGACCGGATCTGAGCTCCAGACAGGAGCGCAGGACCCGAGCCGAACTCCAGACAGGAACGCAGGACGCGAGGCCAGCTCCAGATAGGAATGCAGGACAAGATCCGAGCTCCAGACAGAAACCCTGGACACGATCCAAACTCCAGACAGGAAAACAGGACCCGAGCTGTGCTCCAGACAGGAACACAGGACTGGTGCCAGGTTCCCGACAGGAACACAGGACCCGATCGTAGCGGCTCATCCGAGCCCCAGAGAAAAACACAGACCCGAGCAGAGCTCCAGACAGCAACACAGGACCCGAGCCGAGTGGCTCACCCGAGCTCCCGACAAGAACACAGGACCCGATCCGTAATCCAGATAAGAACTCAGGACCCGATCCGAGCTCCAGACAGGAGCACAGGAACCGATCTGAGATCCAGACAGGAACACAGGTCCCGAGCGAGCGGCTCATCCGAGCTCCAGAAGGGAACACAGGACCGGATCCGAGCTCCAGACAAGAACGCAGGACCCGAGCCGAGCTCCTTACAGAAACACAGGACAGCTTACGAGCTCCAGACAGGAAAACAGGACCCGATCCAAGCTCCAGGCAGGAACACAGGGCCTGATTCAAGCTCCAGACAGGAACACAGGACCCGAGCCGAGCGCCAGACAGGAATGCAGGACCCGATCCGAGCTCCAGTCAGGAACACGAGACCTGATCCAAGCTCCACACTGGAACACAGGACCCGAGCTGAGCTCCAGACAGGAAGACAGGACACAATCCGATCTCCAGACAAGAACACAGGACGCGAGCTGAGTTCCAGACAGGAAAGCAGGACCCGATCGTAGCTCCAGACAGGGACACAGGACCCGATCCGAACTCCAGACAGGAACACAGGACCCGATCCAAGCTCCAGACAGGAACACAGTACCGGCTCCCAGCTCCATATGGGAACACAGGACCCGAGCTGAGCTCCAGGCAGAAACACAGGACCCGATCCGAGCTCCATACAGGAATACAGGACCCGAGCTCAGCTCCAGTCAGGAACACAGGACCCGATCCGAGCTCCATACAGGAACACGGGACCTGATCCAAGCTCCAGACAGGAATACAGGACCCGAGCTGTGCTCCAGACAGGAACACAGGACCCAATGCGTGCTCCAGACAGGAACACAGGACCCCTGCCGAGATCCAGACAGGAACACAGGACCCGAGCCGAGCTCCAGACAGGAACACAGGACCCTATCCGAGCTCCAGACAGGGTCACAGGAACCGATGCGAGCTCAAGACAGCAACACAGTTCCCGATCGGACCTCCAGACAGGAACACAGGACCCGATCCTAGAGGCTCATCCGAGCCCCAGATAGGAACACCGACCCGAGCATAGCTCCAGACAGCTACACAGGAACCGTGCCGAGTGGCTCACCCGAGCTCCCGACAAGAGCACAGGACCCCATCCGAACTCCAGACAGGAACACAGAACCCGATCCGAGCTCCAGACAGGAACACAGGACCCGATCCGAGATCCAGACAGGAACACAGGACCTGAGCGAACGGCTCATCCGAGCTCCGGACGGGAACAGAGGACCGAATCTGAGCTCCAGACAGGAGCGCAGGACCCGAGCCGAACTCCAGACAGGAACGCAGGACGCGAGGCCAGCTCCAGATAGGAATGCAGGACAAGATCCGAGCTCCAGACAGAAACCCAGGACACGATCCTAACTCCAGACAGGAAAACAGGACCCGAGCTGTGCTCCAGTCAGGAACACGAGACCTGATCCAAGCTCCACACTGGAAAACAGGACCCGAGCTGTGCTCCAGACAGGAACACAGGACCGGTGCCAGGTTCCCGACAGGAACACAGGACCCGATCGTAGCGGCTCATCCGAGCCCCAGAGAGGAACACAGACCCGAGCAGAGCTCCAGGTAGGAACGCAGGACCCGATCCGAAATTCAGACAGGAACACAGGACCAGAGCGAGCGGCTCATCCGAGCTCCATACGGGAACACAGGACCGGATCTGAGCTCCAGACAGGAGCGCAGGACCCGAGCCGAACTCCAGACAGGAAAACAGGACCCGAGCTGTGCTCCAGACAGGAACACAGGACTGGTGCCAGGTTCCCGACAGGAACACAGGACCCGATCGTAGCGGCTCATCCGAGCCCCAGAGAGGAACACAGACCCGAGCAGAGCTCCAGACAGCAACACAGGACCCGAGCCGAGTGGCTCACCCGAGCTCCCGACAGGAACACAGGACCCGATCCGTAATCCAGATAAGAACTCAGGACCCGATCCGAGCTCCAGACAGGAGCACAGGAACCGATTTGAGATCCAGACAGGAACACAGGTCCCGAGCGAGCGGCTCATCCGAGCTCCAGAAGGGAACACAGGACCGGATCCGAGCTCCAGACAAGAACGCAGGACCCGAGCCGAGCTCCTTACAGAAACACAGGACACCTTACGAGCTCCAGACAGGAAAACAGGACCCGATCCAAGCTCCAGGCAGGAACATAGGGCCTGATTCAAGCTCCAGACAGGAACACAGGACCCGAGCCGAGCGCCAGACAGGAATGCAGGACCCGATCCGAGCTCCAGTCAGGAACACGAGACCTGATCCAAGTTCCACACTGGAACACAGGACCCGAGCTGAGCTCCAGACAGGAAGACAGGACACAATCCGATCTCCAGACAGGAACACAGGACGCGAGCTGAGTTCCAGACAGGAAAGCACGACCCGATCGTAGCTCCAGACAGGGACACAGAACCCGATCCGAACTCCAGACAGGAACACAGGACCCGATCCAAGCTCCAGACAGGAACACAGTACCGGCTCCCAGCTCCATATGGGAACACAGGACCCGAGCTGAGCTCCAGGCAGAAACACAGGACCCAATCCGAGCTCCATACAGGAATACAGGACCCGAGCTCAGCTCCAGACAGGAACACAGGACCCGATCCGAGCTCCATACAGGAACACGGGACCTGATCCAAGCTCCAGACAGGAATACAGGACCCGAGCTGAGCTCCAGACAGGAACACAGGACCCAATGCGTGCTCCAGACAGGAACACAGGACCCCTGCCGAGATCCAGACAGGAACACAGGACCCGAGCCGAGCTCCAGACAGGAACACAGGACCCGATCCGAGCTCCAGACAGGGTCACAGGAACCGATGCGAGCTCAAGACAGGAACACAGTTCCCGATCGGACCTCCAGACAGGAACACAGGACCCGATCCTAGAGGCTCATCCGAGCCCCAGATAGGAACACCGACCCGAGCATAACTCCAGACAGCTACACAGGAACCGTGCCGAGTGGCTCACCCGAGCTCCCACAAGAACACAGGACCCCATCCGAACTCCAGACAGGAACACAGGACCCGATCCGAGCTCCAGACAGGAACACAGGACCCGATCCGAGATCCAGACAGGAACACAGGACCTGAGCTAACGGCTCATCCGAGCTCCAGACGGGAACAGAGGACCGAATCTGAGCTCCAGACAGGAGCGCAGGACCCGAGCCGAACTCCAGACAGGAACGCAGGACGCGAGGCCAGCTCCAGATAGGAATGCAGGACAAGATCCGAGCTCCAGACAGAAACCCAGGACACGATCCTAACTCCAGACAGGAAAACAGGACCCGAGCTGTGCTCCAGACAGGAACACAGGACCGGTGCCAGGTTCCCGACAGGAACACAGGACCCGATCGTAGCGGCTCATCCGAGCCCCAGAGAGGAACACAGACCCGAGCAGAGCTCCAGGTAGGAACGCAGGACCCGATCCGAAGTCCAGACAGGAACACAGGACCCGATCCTAGAGGCTCATCCGATCCCAGATAGGAACACCGACCCGAGCAGAGCTCCAGACAGCTACACAGGACCCGTGCCGAGTGGCTCACCCGAGCTCCCGACAAGAAAACAGGACCCGATCCGAACTCCAGACAGGAACACAGGACCCGATCCAAGCTCCAGACAGGAACACAGTACCGGATCCCAGCTCCAGATGGGAACACAGGACCCGAGCTGAGCTCCAGGCAGAAACACAGGACCCGATCCCAGCTCCATACAGGAACACGGGACCTGATCCAAGCTGCAGACAGGAATACAGGACCCGAGCTGAGCTCCAGACAGGAACACAGGACCCAATGCGTGCTCCAGAGAGGAACACAGGACCCCTGCCGAGCTCCAGACAGGAATACAGGACCCGAGCCGAGCTCCAGACAGGAACACAGGACCCGATCCGAACTCCAGACAGGAACACAGGACCCGATCCAAGCTCCAGACAGGAACACAGTACCGGCTCCCAGCTCCATATGGGAACACAGGACCCGAGCTGAGCTCCAGGCAGAAACACAGGACCCAATCCGAGCTCCATACAGGAATACAGGACCCGAGCTCAGCTCCAGACAGGAACACAGGACCCGATCCGAGCTCCATACAGGAACACGGGACCTGATCCAAGCTCCAGACAGGAATACAGGACCCGAGCTGAGCTCCAGACAGGAACACAGGACCCAATGCGTGCTCCAGACAGGAACACAGGACCCCTGCCGAGATCCAGACAGGAACACAGGACCCGAGCCGAGCTCCAGACAGGAACACAGGACCCGATCCGAGCTCCAGACAGGGTCACAGGAACCGATGCGAGCTCAAGACAGGAACACAGTTCCCGATCGGACCTCCAGACAGGAACACAGGACCCGATCCTAGAGGCTCATCCGAGCCCCAGATAGGAACACCGACCCGAGCATAACTCCAGACAGCTACACAGGAACCGTGCCGAGTGGCTCACCCGAGCTCCCACAAGAACACAGGACCCCATCCGAACTCCAGACAGGAACACAGGACCCGATCCGAGCTCCAGACAGGAACACAGGACCCGATCCGAGATCCAGACAGGAACACAGGACCTGAGCTAACGGCTCATCCGAGCTCCAGACGGGAACAGAGGACCGAATCTGAGCTCCAGACAGGAGCGCAGGACCCGAGCCGAACTCCAGACAGGAACGCAGGACGCGAGGCCAGCTCCAGATAGGAATGCAGGACAAGATCCGAGCTCCAGACAGAAACCCAGGACACGATCCTAACTCCAGACAGGAAAACAGGACCCGAGCTGTGCTCCAGACAGGAACACAGGACCGGTGCCAGGTTCCCGACAGGAACACAGGACCCGATCGTAGCGGCTCATCCGAGCCCCAGAGAGGAACACAGACCCGAGCAGAGCTCCAGGTAGGAACGCAGGACCCGATCCGAAGTCCAGACAGGAACACAGGACCCGATCCTAGAGGCTCATCCGATCCCAGATAGGAACACCGACCCGAGCAGAGCTCCAGACAGCTACACAGGACCCGTGCCGAGTGGCTCACCCGAGCTCCCGACAAGAAAACAGGACCCGATCCGAACTCCAGACAGGAACACAGGACCCGATCCAAGCTCCAGACAGGAACACAGTACCGGATCCCAGCTCCAGATGGGAACACAGGACCCGAGCTGAGCTCCAGGCAGAAACACAGGACCCGATCCCAGCTCCATACAGGAACACGGGACCTGATCCAAGCTGCAGACAGGAATACAGGACCCGAGCTGAGCTCCAGACAGGAACACAGGACCCAATGCGTGCTCCAGAGAGGAACACAGGACCCCTGCCGAGCTCCAGACAGGAATACAGGACCCGAGCCGAGCTCCAGACAGGAACACAGGACCCGATCCGAACTCCAGACAGGAACACAGGACCCGATCCAAGCTCCAGACAGGAACACAGTACCGGCTCCCAGCTCCATATGGGAACACAGGACCCGAGCTGAGCTCCAGGCAGAAACAAAGGACACGATCCGAGCTCCATACAGGAATACAGGACCCGAGCTCAGCTCCAGACAGGAACACAGGACCCGATCCGAGCTCCATACAGGAACACGGGACCTGATCCAAGCTCCAGACAGGAATACAGGACCCGAGCTGAGCTCCAGACAGGAACACAGGACCCGATCCGAGCTCCAGACAGGGTCACAGGAACCGATCCGAGCGCAAGACAGAACACATTTCCCGATCGGACCTCCAGACAGGAACACAGGACATGTTCCGAGCTCCAGACAGCAACACAGGACCCGAGCCGAGTGGCTCACCCGAGCTCCAGACGGGAACACAGGGCCCGATCCGAGCTCCAGACAGGAACACAGGACCCGATCGTAGCTCCTCCAGACAGGAAAACAGGACCCCAGCGAGCGGCTCATCCGAGCTCCAGCCTGGAACACAGAACCCAAGCCGATCTCCAGGTAGGAACGCAGGAACCGATCCGAAATCCAGACAGGAACACAGGACAGGAGTAAAGCTCCAGACAGGAGCACAGGACCCTATCCAATCTCCAGACAGGAACACAGGACCCAATCCAATCTCCAGACAGGAACACAGGACCCGAACAGAGCTCCAGACAAAAATACCGGCCCCACCTGAGCGGCTCATCCAAGCTCCACAGAAACACAGGACCCGAGCCGAACTCCAGACAGGAACACAGGACCCGATCCTAGAGGCTCATCCGATCCCAGATAGGAACACCGACCCGAGCAGAGCTCCAGACAGCTACACAGGACCCGTGCCGAGTGGCTCACCCGAGCTCCCGACAAGAACACAGGACCCGATCCGAACTCCAGACAGGAACACAGGACCCGATCCAAGCTCCAGACAGGAACACAGTACCGGATCCCAGCTCCATACAGGAACACGGGACCTGATCCAAGCTCCAGACAGGAATACAGGACCCGAGCTGAGCTCCAGACAGGAACACAGGACCCAATGCGTGCTCCAGAGAGGAACACAGGACCCCTGCCGAGCTCCAGACAGGAATACAGGACCCGAGCCGAGCTCCAGACAGGAACACAGGACCCGATCCGAGATCCAGACAGGAACACAGGACCTGAGCGAACGGCTCATCCGAGCTCCAGACGGGAACAGAGGACCGAATCTGAGCTCCAGACAGGAGCGCAGGACCCGAGCCGAACTCCAGACAGGAACGCAGGACGCGAGGCCAGCTCCAGATAGGAATGCAGGACAAGATCCGAACTCCAGACAGAAACCCAGGACACGATCCTAACTCCAGACAGGAAAACAGGACCCGAGCTGTGCTCCAGTCAGGAACACGAGACCTGATCCAAGCTCCACACTGGAAAACAGGACCCGAGCTGTGCTCCAGACAGGAACACAGGACCGGTGTCAGGTTCCCGACAGGAACACAGGACCCGATCGTAGCGGCTCATCCGAGCCCCAGAGAGGAACACAGACCCGAGCAGAGCTCCAGGTAGGAACGCAGGACCCGATCCGAAATTCAGACAGGAACACAGGACCAGAGCGAGCGGCTCATCCGAGCTCCATACGGGAACACAGGACCGGATCTGAGCTCCAGACAGGAGCGCAGGACCCGAGCCGAACTCCAGACAGGAACGCAGAACGCGAGGCCAGCTCCAGATAGGAATGCAGGACAAGATCCGAGCTCCAGACAGAAACCCTGGACACGATCCAAACTCCAGACAGGAAAACAGGACCCGAGCTGTGCTCCAGACAGGAACACAGGACTGGTGCCAGTTTCCCGACAGGAACACAGGACCCGATCGTAGCGGCTCATCCGAGCCCCAGAGAGGAACACAGACCCGAGCAGAGCTCCAGACAGCAACACAGGACCCGAGCCGAGTGGCTCACCCGAGCTCCCGACAGGAGCACAGGACCCGATCCGTAATCCAGATAAGAACTCAGGACCCGATCCGAGCTCCAGACAGGAGCACAGGAACCGATTTGAGATCCAGACAGGAACACAGGTCCCGAGCGAGCGGCTCATCCGAGCTCCAGAAGGGAACACAGGACCGGATCCGAGCTCCAGACAAGAACGCAGGACCCGAGCCGAGCTCCTTACAGAAACACAGGACACCTTACGAGCTCCAGACAGGAAAACAGGACCCGATCCAAGCTCCAGGCAGGAACACAGGGCCTGATTCAAGCTCCAGACAGGAACACAGGACCCGAGCCGAGCGCCAGACAGGAATGCAGGACCCGATCCGAGCTCCAGTCAGGAACACGAGACCTGATCCAAGCTCCACACTGGAACACAGGACCCGAGCTGAGCTCCAGACAGGAAGACAGGACACAATCCGATCTCCAGACAGGAACACAGGACGCGAGCTGAGTTCCAGACAGGAAAGCACGACCCGATCGTAGCTCCAGACAGGGACACAGGACCCGATCCGAACTCCAGAGAGGAACACAGGACCCGATCCAAGCTCCAGACAGGAACACAGTACCGGCTCCCAGCTCCATATGGGAACACAGGACCCGAGCTGAGCTCCAGGCAGAAACACAGGACCCGATCCGAGCTCCATACAGGAATACAGGACCCGAGCTCAGCTCCAGACAGGAACACAGGACCCGATCCGAGCTCCATACAGGAACACGGGACCTGATCCAAGCTCCAGACAGGAATACAGGACCCGAGCTGAGCTCCAGACAGGAACACAGGACCCAATGCGTGCTCCAGACAGGAACACAGGACCCCTGCCGAGCTCCAGACAGGAACACAGGACCCGAGCCGAGCTCCAGACAGGAACACAGGACCTGATCCGAGCTCCAGACAGGGTCACAGGAACCGATGCGAGCTCAAGACAGGAACACAGTTCCCGATCGGACCTCCAGACAGGAACACAGGACCCGATCCTAGAGGCTCATCCGAGCCCCAGATAGGAACACCGACCCGAGCATAGCTCCAGACAGCTACACAGGAACCGTGCCGAGTGGCTCACCCGAGCTCCCACAAGAACACAGGACCCCATCCGAACTCCAGACAGCAACACAGGACCCGATCCGAGCTCCAGACAGGAACACAGGACCCGATCCGAGATCCAGACAGGAAAACAGGACCCGAGCTGTGCTCCAGTCAGGAACACGAGACCTGATCCAAGCTCCACACTGGAAAACAGGACCCGAGCTGTGCTCCAGACAGGAACACAGGACCGGTGTCAGGTTCCCGACAGGAACACAGGACCCGATCGTAGCGGCTCATCCGAGCCCCAGAGAGGAACACAGACCCGAGCAGAGCTCCAGGTAGGAACGCAGGACCCGATCCGAAATCCAGACAGGAACACAGGACCAGAGCGAGCGGCTCATCCGAGCTCCATACGGGAACACAGGACCGGATCTGAGCTCCAGACAGGAACGCAGGACCCGAGCCGTACTCCAGACAAGAACGCAGGACGCGAGGCCAGCTCCAGATAGGAATGCAGGACAAGATCCGAGCTCCAGACAGAAACCCTGGACACGATCCAAACTCCAGACAGGAAAACAGGACCCGAGCTGTGCTCCAGACAGGAACACAGGACTGGTGCCAGGTTCCCGACAGGAACACAGGACCCGATCGTAGCGGCTCATCCGAGCCCCAGAGAAAAACACAGACCCGAGCAGAGCTCCAGACAGCAACACAGGACCCGAGCCGAGTGGCTCACCCGAGCTCCCGACAGGAACACAGGACCCGATCCGTAATCCAGATAAGAACTCAGGACCCGATCCGAGCTCCAGACAGGAGCACAGGAACCGATCTGAGATCCAGACTGGAACACAGGTCCCGAGCGAGCGGCTCATCCGAGCTCCATAAGGGAACACAGGACCCGATCCAAGCTCCAGGCAGGAACACAGGACCTGATTCAAGCTCCAGACAGGAACACAGGACCCGAGCCGAGCGCCAGACAGGAATGCAGGACCCGATCCGAGCTCCAGTCAGGAACACGAGACCTGATCCAAGTTCCACACTGGAACACAGGACCCGAGCTGAGCTCCAGACAGGAAGACAGGACACAATCCGATCTCCAGACAGGAACACAGGACGCGAGCTGAGTTTCAGACAGGAAAGCACGACCCGATCGTAGCTCCAGACAGGTACACAGGACCCGATCCGAACTCCAGACAGGAACACAGGATCCGATCCAAGCTCCAGACAGGAACACAGTACCGGCTCCCAGCTCCATATGGGAACACAGGACCCGAGCTGAGCTCCAGGCAGGAACACAGGACCCGATCCAAGCTCCAGACAGGAACACAGTACCGGCTCCCAGCTCCATATGGGAACACAGGACCCGAGCTGAGCTCCAGGCAGAAACACAGGACCCGATCCGAGCTCCATACAGGAATACAGGACCCGAGCTGAGCTCCAGACAGGAACACAGGACCCGATCCGAGCTCCAGACAGGGTCACAGGAACCGATCCGAGCGCAAGACAGAACACATTTCCCGATCGGACCTCCAGACAGGAACACAGGACATGTTCCGAGCTCCAGACAGCAACACAGGACCCGAGCCGAGTGGCTCACCCGAGCTCCAGACGGGAACACAGGGCCCGATCCGAGCTCCAGACAGGAACACAGGACCCGATCGTAGCTCCTCCAGACAGGAAAACAGGACCCCAGCGAGCGGCTCATCCGAGCTCCAGCCTGGAACACAGAACCCAAGCCGATCTCCAGGTAGGAACGCAGGACCCGATCCGAAATCCAGACAGGAACACAGGACAGGAGTAAAGCTCCAGACAGGAGCACAGGACCCTATCCAATCTCCAGACAGGAACACAGGACCCAATCCAATCTCCAGACAGGAACACAGGACCCGAACAGAGCTCCAGACAAAAATACCGGCACCACCTGAGCGGCTCATCCAAGCTCCACAGAAACACAGGACCCGAGCCGAACTCCAGACAGGAACACAGGACCCGATCCTAGAGGCTCATCCGATCCCAGATAGGAACACCGACCCGAGCAGAGCTCCAGACAGCTACACAGGACCCGTGCCGAGTGGCTCACCCGAGCTCCCGACAAGAACACAGGACCCGATCCGAACTCCAGACAGGAACACAGGACCCGATCCAAGCTCCAGACAGGAACACAGTACCGGATCCCAGCTCCAGATGGGAACACAGGACCCGAGCTGAGCTCCAGGCAGAAACACAGGACCCGATCCCAGCTCCATACAGGAACACGGGACCTGATCCAAGCTCCAGACAGGAATACAGGACCCGAGCTGAGCTCCAGACAGGAACACAGGACCCAATGCGTGCTCCAGAGAGGAACACAGGACCCCTGCCGAGCTCCAGACAGGAATACAGGACCCGAGCCGAGCTCCAGACAGGAACACAGGACCCGATCCGAGATCCAGACAGGAACACAGGACCTGAGCGAACGGCTCATCCGAGCTCCAGACGGGAACAGAGGACCGAATCTGAGCTCCAGACAGGAGCGCAGGACCCGAGCCGAACTCCAGACAGGAACGCAGGACGCGAGGCCAGCTCCAGATAGGAATGCAGGACAAGATCCGAGCTCCAGACAGAAACCCAGGACACGATCCTAACTCCAGACAGGAAAACAGGACCCGAGCTGTGCTCCAGACAGGAACACAGGACTGGTGCCAGTTTCCCGACAGGAACACAGGACCCGATCGTAGCGGCTCATCCGAGCCCCAGAGAGGAACACAGACCCGAGCAGAGCTCCAGACAGCAACACAGGACCCGAGCCGAGTGGCTCACCCGAGCTCCCGACAAGAACCGATCCGTAATCCAGATAAGAACTCAGGACCCGATCCGAGCTCCAGACAGGAGCACAGGAACCGATTTGAGATCCAGACAGGAACACAGGTCCCGAGCGAGCGGCTCATCCGAGCTCCAGAAGGGAACACTGGACCGGATCCGAGCTCCAGATAAGAACGCAGGACCCGAGCCGAGCTCCTTACAGAAACACAGGACACCTTACGAGCTCCAGACAGGAAAACAGGACCCGATCCAAGCTCCAGGCAGGAACACAGGGCCTGATTCAAGCTCCAGACAGGAACACAGGACCCGAGCCGAGCGCCAGACAGGAATGCAGGACCCGATCCGAGCTCCAGTCAGGAACACGAGACCTGATCCAAGCTCCACACTGGAACACAGGACCCGAGCTGAGCTCCAGACAGGAAGACAGGACACAATCCGATCTCCAGACAGGAACACAGGACGCGAGCTGAGTTCCAGACAGGAAAGCACGACCCGATCGTAGCTCCAGACAGGGACACAGGACCCGATCCGAACTCCAGACAGGAACACAGGACCCGATCCAAGCTCCAGACAGGAACACAGTACCGGCTCCCAGCTCCATATGGGAACACAGGACCCGAGCTGAGCTCCAGGCAGAAACACAGGACCCGATCCGAGCTCCATACAGGAATACAGGACCCGAGCTCAGCTCCAGACAGGAACACAGGACCCGATCCGAGCTCCATACAGGAACACGGGACCTGATCCAAGCTCCAGACAGGAATACAGGACCCGAGCTGAGCTCCAGACAGGAACACAGGACCCAATGCGTGCTCCAGACAGGAACACAGGACCCCTGCCGAGCTCCAGACAGGAACACAGGACCCGAGCCGAGCTCCAGACAGGAACACAGGACCTGATCCGAGCTCCAGACAGGGTCACAGGAACCGATGCGAGCTCAAGACAGGAACACAGTTCCCGATCGGACCTCCAGACAGGAACACAGGACCCGATCCTAGAGGCTCATCCGAGCCCCAGATAGGAACACCGACCCGAGCATAGCTCCAGACAGCTACACAGGAACCGTGCCGAGTGGCTCACCCGAGCTCCCACAAGAACACAGGACCCCATCCGAACTCCAGACAGCAACACAGGACCCGATCCGAGCTCCAGACAGGAACACAGGACCCGATCCGAGATCCAGACAGGAACACAGGACTGGTGCCAGTTTCCCGACAGGAACACAGGACCCGATCGTAGCGGCTCATCCGAGCCCCAGAGAGGAACACAGACCCGAGCAGAGCTCCAGACAGCAACACAGGACCCGAGCCGAGTGGCTCACCCGAGCTCCCGACAAGAACCGATCCGTAATCCAGATAAGAACTCAGGACCCGATCCGAGCTCCAGACAGGAGCACAGGAACCGATTTGAGATCCAGACAGGAACACAGGTCCCGAGCGAGCGGCTCATCCGAGCTCCAGAAGGGAACACTGGACCGGATCCGAGCTCCAGATAAGAACGCAGGACCCGAGCCGAGCTCCTTACAGAAACACAGGACACCTTACGAGCTCCAGACAGGAAAACAGGACCCGATCCAAGCTCCAGGCAGGAACACAGGGCCTGATTCAAGCTCCAGACAGGAACACAGGACCCGAGCCGAGCGCCAGACAGGAATGCAGGACCCGATCCGAGCTCCAGTCAGGAACACGAGACCTGATCCAAGCTCCACACTGGAACACAGGACCCGAGCTGAGCTCCAGACAGGAAGACAGGACACAATCCGATCTCCAGACAGGAACACAGGACGCGAGCTGAGTTCCAGACAGGAAAGCACGACCCGATCGTAGCTCCAGACAGGGACACAGGACCCGATCCGAACTCCAGACAGGAACACAGGACCCGATCCAAGCTCCAGACAGGAACACAGTACCGGCTCCCAGCTCCATATGGGAACACAGGACCCGAGCTGAGCTCCAGGCAGAAACACAGGACCCGATCCGAGCTCCATACAGGAATACAGGACCCGAGCTCAGCTCCAGACAGGAACACAGGACCCGATCCGAGCTCCATACAGGAACACGGGACCTGATCCAAGCTCCAGACAGGAATACAGGACCCGAGCTGAGCTCCAGACAGGAACACAGGACCCAATGCGTGCTCCAGACAGGAACACAGGACCCCTGCCGAGCTCCAGACAGGAACACAGGACCCGAGCCGAGCTCCAGACAGGAACACAGGACCTGATCCGAGCTCCAGACAGGGTCACAGGAACCGATGCGAGCTCAAGACAGGAACACAGTTCCCGATCGGACCTCCAGACAGGAACACAGGACCCGATCCTAGAGGCTCATCCGAGCCCCAGATAGGAACACCGACCCGAGCATAGCTCCAGACAGCTACACAGGAACCGTGCCGAGTGGCTCACCCGAGCTCCCACAAGAACACAGGACCCCATCCGAACTCCAGACAGCAACACAGGACCCGATCCGAGCTCCAGACAGGAACACAGGACCCGATCCGAGATCCAGACAGGAAAACAGGACCCGAGCTGTGCTCCAGTCAGGAACACGAGACCTGATCCAAGCTCCACACTGGAAAACAGGACCCGAGCTGTGCTCCAGGTAGGAACGCAGGACCCGATCCGAGCTCCAGACAGGATCACAGGACCCGATCCGAGATCCAGACAGGAACACAGGACCTGAGCGTACGGCTCATCCGAGCTCCAGACGGGAACAGAGGACCGAATCTGAGCTCCAGACAGGAGCGCAGGACCCGAGCCGAACTCCAGACAGGAACGCAGGACGCGAGGCCAGCTCCAGATAAGAATGCAGGACAAGATCCGAGCTCCAGACAGGATCACAGGACCCGATCCGAGATCCAGACAGGAACACAGGACCTGAGCGTACGGCTCATCCGAGCTCCAGACGGGAACAGAGGACCGAATCTGAGCTCCAGACAGGAGCGCAGGACCCGAGCCGAACTCCAGACAGGAACGCAGGACGCGAGGCCAGCTCCAGATAAGAATGCAGGACAAGATCCGAGCTCCAGACAGAAACCCAGGACACGATCCTAACTCCAGACAGGAAAACAGGACCCGAGCTGTGCTCCAGACAGGAACACAGGACCGGTGCCAGGTTCCCGACAGGAACACAGGACCCGATCGTAGCGGCTCATCCGAGCCCCAGAGAGGAACACAGACCCGAGCAGAGCTCCAGGTGGGAACGCAGGACCCCATTCAAAATTCAGACAGGAACACAGGACCAGAGCGAGCGGCTTATCCGAGCTCCATACGGGAACACAGGACCGGATCTGAGCTCCAGACAGGAGCGCAGGACCCGAGCCGAACTCCAGACAGGAACGCAGGACGCGAGGCCAGCTCCAGATAGGAATGCAGGACAAGATCCGAGCTCCAGACAGAAACCCTGGACACAATCCAAACTCCAGACAGGAAAATAGGACCCGAGCTGTGCTCCAGACAGGAACACAGGACTGGTGCCAGGTTCCCGACAGGAACACAGGACCCGATCGTAGCGGCTCATCCGAGCCCCACAGAGGAACACAGACCCGAGCAGAGCTCCAGACAGCAACACAGGACCCGAGCCGAGTGGCTCACCCGAGCTCCCGACAAGAACACAGGACCCGATCCGTAATCCAGTTAAGAACTCAGGACCCGATCCGAGCTCCAGACAGGAGCACAGGAACCGATCTGAGATCCAGACAAGAACACAGGTCCCGAGCGAGCGGCTCATCCGAGCTCCAGAAGGGAACACAGGACCGGATCCGAGCTCCAGACAAGAACGCAGGACCCGAGCCGAGCTCCTTACAGAAACACAGGACAGCTTACGAGCTCCAGACAGGAAAACAGGACCCGATCCAAGCTCCAGGCAGGAACACAGGGCCTGATTCAAGCTCCAGACAGGAACACAGGACCCGAGCCGAGCGCCAGACAGGAATGCAGGACCCGATCCGAGCTCCAGTCAGGAACACGAGACCTGATCCAAGCTCCACACTGGAACACAGGACCCGAGCTGAGCTCCAGACAGGAAGACAGGACACAATCCGATCTCCAGACAGGAACACAGGACGCGAGCTGAGTTCCAGACAGGAAAGCACGACCCGATCGTAGCTCCAGACAGGGACACAGGACCCGATCCGAACTCCAGACAGGAACACAGGACCCGATCCAAGCTCCAGACAGGAACACGGGACCTGATCCAAGCTCCAGACAGGAATACAGGACCCGAGCTGAGCTCCAGACAGGAACACAGGACCCAATGCGTGCTCCAGACAGGAACACAGGACCCCTGCCGAGATCCAGACAGGAACACAGGACCCGAGCCGAGCTCCAGACAGGAACACAGGACCCGATCCGAGCTCCAGACAGGGTCACAGGAACCGATGCGAGCTCAAGACAGGAACACAGTTCCCGATCGGACCTCCAGACAGGAACACAGGACCCGATCCTAGAGGCTCATCCGAGCCCCAGATAGGAACACCGACCCGAGCATAGCTCCAGACAGCTACACAGGAACCGTGCCGAGTGGCTCACCCGAGCTCCCGACAAGAGCACAGGACCCCATCCGAACTCCAGACAGGAACACAGAACCCGATCCGAGCTCCAGACAGGAACACAGGACCCGATCCGAGATCCAGACAGGAACACAGGACCTGAGCGAACGGCTCATCCGAGCTCCAGACGGGAACAGAGGACCGAATCTGAGCTCCAGACAGGAGCGCAGGACCCGAGCCGAACTCCAGACAGGAACGCAGGACGCGAGGCCAGCTCCAGATAGGAATGCAGGACAAGATCCGAGCTCCAGACAGAAACCCAGGACACGATCCTAACTCCAGACAGGAAAACAGGACCCGAGCTGTGCTCCAGTCAGGAACACGAGACCTGATCCAAGCTCCACACTGGAAAACAGGACCCGAGCTGTGCTCCAGACAGGAACACAGGACCGGTGCCAGGTTCCCGACAGGAACACAGGACCCGATCGTAGCGGCTCATCCGAGCCCCAGAGAGGAACACAGACCCGAGCAGAGCTCCAGGTAGGAACGCAGGACCCGATCCGAAATTCAGACAGGAACACAGGACCAGAGCGAGCGGCTCATCCGAGCTCCATACGGGAACACAGGACCGGATCTGAGCTCCAGACAGGAGCGCAGGACCCGAGCCGAACTCCAGACAGGAAAACAGGACCCGAGCTGTGCTCCAGACAGGAACACAGGACTGGTGCCAGGTTCCCGACAGTAACACAGGACCCGATCGTAGCGGCTCATCCGAGCCCCAGAGAGGAACACAGACCCGAGCAGAGCTCCAGACAGCAACACAGGACCCGAGCCGAGTGGCTCACCCGAGCTCCCGACAGGAACACAGGACCCGATCCGTAATCCAGATAAGAACTCAGGACCCGATCCGAGCTCCAGACAGGAGCACAGGAACCGATTTGAGATCCAGACAGGAACACAGGTCCCGAGCGAGCGGCTCATCCGAGCTCCAGAAGGGAACACAGGACCGGATCCGAGCTCCAGACAAGAACGCAGGACCCGAGCCGAGCTCCTTACAGAAACACAGGACACCTTACGAGCTCCAGACAGGAAAACAGGACCCGATCCAAGCTCCAGGCAGGAACACAGGGCCTGATTCAAGCTCCAGACAGGAACACAGGACCCGAGCCGAGCGCCAGACAGGAATGCAGGACCCGATCCGAGCTCCAGTCAGGAACACGAGACCTGATCCAAGTTCCACACTGGAACACAGGACCCGAGCTGAGCTCCAGACAGGAAGACAGGACACAATCCGATCTCCAGACAGGAACACAGGACGCGAGCTGAGTTCCAGACAGGAAAGCACGACCCGATCGTAGCTCCAGACAGGGACACAGGACCCGATCCGAACTCCAGACAGGAACACAGGACCCGATCCAAGCTCCAGATAGGAACACAGTACCGGCTCCCAGCTCCATATGGGAACACAGGACCCGAGCTGAGCTCCAGGCAGAAACACAGGACCCAATCCGAGCTCCATACAGGAATACAGGACCCGAGCTCAGCTCCAGACAGGAACACAGGACCCGATCCGAGCTCCATACAGGAACACGGGACCTGATCCAAGCTCCAGACAGGAATACAGGACCCGAGCTGAGCTCCAGACAGGAACACAGGACCCAATGCGTGCTCCAGACAGGAACACAGGACCCCTGCCGAGCTCCAGACAGGAACACAGGACCCGAGCCGAGCTCCAGACAGGAACACAGGATCCGATCCGAGCTCCAGACAGGGTCACAGGAACCGATGCGAGCTCAAGACAGGAACACAGTTCCCGATCGGACCTCCAGACAGGAACACAGGACCCGATCCCAGAGGCTCATCCGAGCCCCAGATAGGAACACCGACCCGAGCATAGCTCCAGACAGCTACACAGGAACCGTGCCGAGTGGCTCACCCGAGCTCCCACAAGAACACAGGACCCCATCCGAACTCCAGACAGGAACAGAGGACCCGATTCGAGCTCCAGACAGGAACACAGGACCCGATCCGAGATCCAGACAGGAACACAGGACCTGAGCGAACGGCTCATCCGAGCTCCAGACGGGAACAGAGGACCGAATCTGAGCTCCAGACAGGAGCGCAGGACCCGAGCCGAACTCCAGACAGGAACGCAGGACGCGAGGCCAGCTCCAGATAGGAATGCAGGACAAGATCCGAGCTCCAGACAGAAACCCAGGACACGATCCTAACTCCAGACAGGAAAACAGGACCCGAGCTGTGCTCCAGACAGGAACACAGGACCGGTGCCAGGTTCCCGACAGGAACACAGGACCCGATCGTAGCGGCTCATCCGAGCCCCAGAGAGGAACACAGACCCGAGCAGAGCTCCAGGTAGGAACGCAGGACCCGATCCGAAATCCAGACAGGAACACAGGACCAGAGCGAGCGGCTCATCCGAGCTCCATACGGGAACACAGGACCGGATCTGAGCTCCAGACAGGAGCGCAGGACCCGAGCCGTACTCCAGACAAGAACGCAGGACGCGAGGCCAGCTCCAGATAGGAATGCAGGACAAGATCCGAGCTCCAGACAAAAACCCTGGACACGATCCAAACTCCAGACAGGAAAACAGGACCCGAGCTGTGCTCCAGACAGGAACACAGGACTGGTGCCAGGTTCCCGACAGGAACACAGGACCCGATCTTAGCGGCTCATCCGAGCCCCAGAGAAAAACACAGACCCGAGCAGAGCTCCAGACAGCTACACAGGACCCGAGCCGAGTGGCTCACCCGAGCTCCCGACAGGAACACAGGACCCGATCCGTAATCCAGATAAGAACTCAGGACCCGATCCGAGCTCCAGACAGGAACACGAGACCTGATCCAAGTTCCACACTGGAACACAGGACCCGAGCTGAGCTCCAGACAGGAAGACAGGACACAATCCGATCTCCAGACAGGAACACAGGACGCGAGCTGAGTTCCAGACAGGAAAGCACGACCCGATCGTAGCTCCAGACAGGTACACAGGACCCGATCCGAACTCCAGACAGGAACACAGGACCCGATCCAAGCTCCAGACAGGAACACAGTACCGGCTCCCAGCTCCATATGGGAACACAGGACCCGAGCTGAGCTCCAGGCAGAAACACAGGACCCGATCCGAGCTCCATACAGGAATACAGGACCCGAGCTGAGCTCCAGACAGGAACACAGGACCCGATCCGAGCTCCAGACAGGGTCACAGGAACCGATCCGAGCGCAAGACAGAACACATTTCCCGATCGGACCTCCAGACAGGAACACAGGACATGTTCCGAGCTCCAGACAGCAACACAGGACCCGAGCCGAGTGGCTCACCCGAGCTCCAGACGGGAACACAGGGCCCGATCCGAGCTCCAGACAGGAACACAGGACCCGATCGTAGCTCCTCCAGACAGGAAAACAGGACCCCAGCGAGCGGCTCATCCGAGCTCCAGCCTGGAACACAGAACCCAAGCCGATCTCCAGGTAGGAACGCAGGACCCGATCCGAAATCCAGACAGGAACACAGGACAGGAGTAAAGCTCCAGACAGGAGCACAGGACCCTATCCAATCTCCAGACAGGAACACAGGACCCAATCCAATCTCCAGACAGGAACACAGGACCCGAACAGAGCTCCAGACAAAAATACCGGCCCCACCTGAGCGGCTCATCCAAGCTCCACAGGAACACAGGACCCGAGCCGAACTCCAGACAGGAACACAGGACCCGATCCTAGAGGCTCATCCGATCCCAGATAGGAACACCGACCCGAGCAGAGCTCCAGACAGCTACACAGGACCCGTGCCGAGTGGCTCACCCGAGCTCCCGACAAGAACACAGGACCCGATCCGAACTCCAGGCAGAAACACAGGACCCGATCCCAGCTCCATAAAGGAACACGGGACCTGATCCAAGCTCCAGACAGGAATACAGGACCCGAGCTGAGCTCCAGACAGGAATACAGGACCCGAGCCGAGCTCCAGAGAGGAACACAGGACCCGATCCGAGATCCAGACAGGAACACAGGACCTGAGCGAACGGCTCATCCGAGCTCCAGACGGGAACAGAGGACCGAATCTGAGCTCCAGACAGGAGCGCAGGACCCGAGCCGAACTCCAGACAGGAACGCAGGACGCGAGGCCAGCTCCAGATAGGAATGCAGGACAAGATCCGAGCTCCAGACAGAAACCCAGGACACGATCCTAACTCCAGACAGGAAAACAGGACCCGAGCTGTGCTCCAGTCAGGAACACGAGACCTGATCCAAGCTCCACACTGGAAAACAGGACCCGATCCAAGCTCCAGACAGGAACACAGTACCGGCTCCCAGCTCCATATGGGAACACAGGACCCGAGCTGAGCTCCAGGCAGAAACACAGGACCCGATCCGAGCTCCATACAGGAATACAGGACCCGAGCTCAGCTCCAGACAGGAACACAGGACCCGATCCGAGCTCCATACAGGAACACGGGACCTGATCCAAGCTCCAGACAGGAATACAGGACCCGAGCTGAGCTCCAGACAGGAACACAGGACCCAATGCGTGCTCCAGACAGGAACACAGGACCCCTGCCGAGCTCCAGACAGGAACACAGGACCCGAGCCGAGCTCCAGACAGGAACACAGGACCTGATCCGAGCTCCAGACAGGGTCACAGGAACCGATGCGAGCTCAAGACAGGAACACAGTTCCCGATCGGACCTCCAGACAGGAACACAGGACCCGATCCTAGAGGCTCATCCGAGCCCCAGATAGGAACACCGACCCGAGCATAGCTCCAGACAGCTACACAGGAACCGTGCCGAGTGGCTCACCCGAGCTCCCACAAGAACACAGGACCCCATCCGAACTCCAGACAGCAACACAGGACCCGATCCGAGCTCCAGACAGGAACACAGGACCCGATCCGAGATCCAGACAGGAAAACAGGACCCGAGCTGTGCTCCAGTCAGGAACACGAGACCTGATCCAAGCTCCACACTGGAAAACAGGACCCGAGCTGTGCTCCAGACAGGAACACAGGACCGGTGTCACGTTCCCGACAGGAACACAGGACCCGATCGTAGCGGCTCATCCGAGCCCCAGAGAGGAACACAGACCCGAGCAGAGCTCCAGGTAGGAACGCAGGACCCGATCCGAAATCCAGACAGGAACACAGGACCAGAGCGAGCGGCTCATCCGAGCTCCATACGGGAACACAGGACCGGATCTGAGCTCCAGACAGGAGCGCAGGACCCGAGCCGTACTCCAGACAAGAACGCAGGACGCGAGGCCAGCTCCAGATAGGAATGCAGGACAAGATCCGAGCTCCAGACAGAAACCCTGGACACGATCCAAACTCCAGACAGGAAAACAGGACCCGAGCTGTGCTCCAGACAGGAACACAGGACTGGTGCCAGGTTCCCGACAGGAACACAGGACCCGATCGTAGCGGCTCATCCGAGCCCCAGAGAAAAACACAGACCCGAGCAGAGCTCCAGACAGCAACACAGGACCCGAGCCGAGTGGCTCACCCGAGCTCCCGACAGGAACACAGGACCCGATCCGTAATCCAGATAAGAACTCAGGACCCGATCCGAGCTCCAGACAGGAGCACAGGAACCGATCTGAGATCCAGACAGGAACACAGGTCCCGAGCGAGCGGCTCATCCGAGCTCCAGAAGGGAACACAGGACCCGATCCAAGCTCCAGGCAGGAACACAGGACCTGATTCAAGCTCCAGACAGGAACACAGGACCCGAGCCGAGCGCCAGACAGGAATGCAGGACCCGATCCGAGCTCCAGTCAGGAACACGAGACCTGATCCAAGTTCCACACTGGAACACAGGACCCGAGCTGAGCTCCAGACAGGAAGACAGGACACAATCCGATCTCCAGACAGGAACACAGGACGCGAGCTGAGTTCCAGACAGGAAAGCACGACCCGATCGTAGCTCCAGACAGGTACACAGGACCCGATCCGAACTCCAGACAGGAACACAGGACCCGATCCAAGCTCCAGACAGGAACACAGTACCGGCTCCCAGCTCCATATGGGAACACAGGACCCGAGCTGAGCTCCAGGCAGAAACACAGGACCCGATCCGAGCTCCATACAGGAATACAGGACCCGAGTTGAGCTCCAGACAGGAACACAGGACCCGATCCGAGCTCCAGACAGGGTCACAGGAACCGATCCGAGCGCAAGACAGAACACATTTCCCGATCGGACCTCCAGACAGGAACACAGGACATGTTCCGAGCTCCAGACAGCAACACAGGACCCGAGCCGAGTGGCTCACCCGAGCTCCAGACGGGAACACAGGGCCCGATCCGAGCTCCAGACAGGAACACAGGACCCGATCGTAGCTCCTCCAGACAGGAAAACAGGACCCCAGCGAGCGGCTCATCCGAGCTCCAGCCTGGAACACAGAACCCAAGCCGATCTCCAGGTAGGAACGCAGGAACCGATCCGAAATCCAGACAGGAACACAGGACAGGAGTAAAGCTCCAGACAGGAGCACAGGACCCTATCCAATCTCCAGACAGGAACACAGGACCCAATCCAATCTCCAGACAGGAACACAGGACCCGAACAGAGCTCCAGACAAAAATACCGGCCCCACCTGAGCGGCTCATCCAAGCTCCACAGAAACACAGGACCCGAGCCGAACTCCAGACAGGAACACAGGACCCGATCCTAGAGGCTCATCCGATCCCAGATAGGAACACCGACCCGAGCAGAGCTCCAGACAGCTACACAGGACCCGTGCCGAGTGGCTCACCCGAGCTCCCGACAAGAACACAGGACCCGATCCGAACTCCAGACAGGAACACAGGACCCGATCCAAGCTCCAGACAGGAACACAGTACCGGATCCCAGCTCCAGATGGGAACACAGGACCCGAGCTGAGCTCCAGGCAGAAACACAGGACCCGATCCCAGCTCCATACAGGAACACGGGACCTGATCCAAGCTCCAGACAGGAATACAGGACCCGAGCTGAGCTCCAGACAGGAACACAGGACCCAATGCGTGCTCCAGAGAGGAACACAGGACCCCTGCCGAGCTCCAGACAGGAATACAGGACCCGAGCCGAGCTCCAGACAGGAACACAGGACCCGATCCGAGATCCAGACAGGAACACAGGACCTGAGCGAACGGCTCATCCGAGCTCCAGACGGGAACAGAGGACCGAATCTGAGCTCCAGACAGGAGCGCAGGACCCGAGCCGAACTCCAGACAGGAACGCAGGACGCGAGGCCAGCTCCAGATAGGAATGCAGGACAAGATCCGAGCTCCAGACAGAAACCCAGGACACGATCCTAACTCCAGACAGGAAAACAGGACCCGAGCTGTGCTCCAGTCAGGAACACGAGACCTGATCCAAGCTCCACACTGGAAAACAGGACCCGAGCTGTGCTCCAGACAGGAACACAGGACCGGTGTCAGGTTCCCGACAGGAACACAGGACCCGATCGTAGCGGCTCATCCGAGCCCCAGAGAGGAACACAGACCCGAGCAGAGCTCCAGGTAGGAACGCAGGACCCGATCCGAAATTCAGACAGGAACACAGGACCAGAGCGAGCGGCTCATCCGAGCTCCATACGGGAACACAGGACCGGATCTGAGCTCCAGACAGGAGCGCAGGACCCGAGCCGAACTCCAGACAGGAACGCAGAACGCGAGGCCAGCTCCAGATAGGAATGCAGGACAAGATCCGAGCTCCAGACAGAAACCCTGGACACGATCCAAACTCCAGACAGGAAAACAGGACCCGAGCTGTGCTCCAGACAGGAACACAGGACTGGTGCCAGGTTCCCGACAGGAACACAGGACCCGATCGTAGCGGCTCATCCGAGCCCCAGAGAAAAACACAGACCCGAGCAGAGCTCCAGACAGCAACACAGGACCCGAGCCGAGTGGCTCACCCGAGCTCCCGACAGGAACACAGGACCCGATCCGTAATCCAGATAAGAACTCAGGACCCGATCCGAGCTCCAGACAGGAGCACAGGAACCGATCTGAGATCCAGACAGGAACACAGGTCCTGAGCGAGCGGCTCATCCGAGCTCCAGAAGGGAACACAGGACCGGATCCGAGCTCCAGACAAGAACGCAGGACCCGAGCCGAGCTCCTTACAGAAACACAGGACACCTTACGAGCTCCAGACAGGAAAACAGGACCCGATCCAAGCTCCAGGCAGGAACACAGGGCCTGATTCAAGCTCCAGACAGGAACACAGGACCCGAGCCGAGCGCCAGACAGGAATGCAGGACCCGATCCGAGCTCCAGTCAGGAACACGAGACCTGATCCAAGCTCCACACTGGAACACAGGACCCGAGCTGAGCTCCAGACAGGAAGACAGGACACAATCCGATCTCCAGACAGGAACACGGGACGCGAGCTGAGTTCCAGACAGGAAAGCACGACCCGATCGTAGCTAAACAAAGGGACACAGGACCCGATCCGAACTCCAGACAGGAACACAGGACCCGATCCAAGCTCCAGACAGGAACACAGTACCGGCTCCCAGCTCCATATGGGAACACAGGACCCGAGCTGAGCTCCAGGCAGAAACACAGGACCCGATCCGAGCTCCATACAGGAATACAGGACCCGAGCTCAGCTCCAGACAGGAACACAGGACCCGATCCGAGCTCCATACAGGAACACGGGACCTGATCCAAGCTCCAGACAGGAATACAGGACCCGAGCTGAGCTCCAGACAGGAACACAGGACCCAATGCGTGCTCCAGACAGGAACACAGGACCCCTGCCGAGCTCCAGACAGGAACACAGGACCCGAGCCGAGCTCCAGACAGGAACACAGGACCTGATCCGAGCTCCAGACAGGGTCACAGGAACCGATGCGAGCTCAAGACAGGAACACAGTTCCCGATCGGACCTCCAGACAGGAACACAGGACCCGATCCTAGAGGCTCATCCGAGCCCCAGATAGGAACACCGACCCGAGCATAGCTCCAGACAGCTACACAGGAACCGTGCCGAGTGGCTCACCCGAGCTCCCACAAGAACACAGGACCCCATCCGAACTCCAGACAGCAACACAGGACCCGATCCGAGCTCCAGACAGGAACACAGGACCCGATCCGAGATCCAGACAGGAAAACAGGACCCGAGCTGTGCTCCAGTCAGGAACACGAGACCTGATCCAAGCTCCACACTGGAAAACAGGACCCGAGCTGTGCTCCAGACAGGAACACAGGACCGGTGTCACGTTCCCGACAGGAACACAGGACCCGATCGTAGCGGCTCATCCGAGCCCCAGAGAGGAACACAGACCCGAGCAGAGCTCCAGGTAGGAACGCAGGACCCGATCCGAAATCCAGACAGGAACACAGGACCAGAGCGAGCGGCTCATCCGAGCTCCATACGGGAACACAGGACCGGATCTGAGCTCCAGACAGGAGCGCAGGACCCGAGCCGTACTCCAGACAAGAACGCAGGACGCGAGGCCAGCTCCAGATAGGAATGCAGGACAAGATCCGAGCTCCAGACAGAAACCCTGGACACGATCCAAACTCCAGACAGGAAAACAGGACCCGAGCTGTGCTCCAGACAGGAACACAGGACTGGTGCCAGGTTCCCGACAGGAACACAGGACCCGATCGTAGCGGCTCATCCGAGCCCCAGAGAAAAACACAGACCCGAGCAGAGCTCCAGACAGCAAACAGGACCCGAGCCGAGTGGCTCACCCGAGCTCCCGACAGGAACACAGGACCCGATCCGTAATCCAGATAAGAACTCAGGACCCGATCCGAGCTCCAGACAGGAGCACAGGAACCGATCTGAGATCCAGACAGGAACACAGGTCCCGAGCGAGCGGCTCATCCGAGCTCCAGAAGGGAACACAGGACCCGATCCAAGCTCCAGGCAGGAACACAGGACCTGATTCAAGCTCCAGACAGGAACACAGGACCCGAGCCGAGCGCCAGACAGGAATGCAGGACCCGATCCGAGCTCCAGTCAGGAACACGAGACCTGATCCAAGTTCCACACTGGAACACAGGACCCGAGCTGAGCTCCAGACAGGAAGACAGGACACAATCCGATCTCCAGACAGGAACACAGGACGCGAGCTGAGTTCCAGACAGGAAAGCACGACCCGATCGTAGCTCCAGACAGGTACACAGGACCCGATCCGAACTCCAGACAGGAACACAGGACCCGATCCAAGCTCCAGACAGGAACACAGTACCGGCTCCCAGCTCCATATGGGAACACAGGACCCGAGCTGAGCTCCAGGCAGAAACACAGGACCCGATCCGAGCTCCATACAGGAATACAGGACCCGAGTTGAGCTCCAGACAGGAACACAGGACCCGATCCGAGCTCCAGACAGGGTCACAGGAACCGATCCGAGCGCAAGACAGAACACATTTCCCGATCGGACCTCCAGACAGGAACACAGGACATGTTCCGAGCTCCAGACAGCAACACAGGACCCGAGCCGAGTGGCTCACCCGAGCTCCAGACGGGAACACAGGGCCCGATCCGAGCTCCAGACAGGAACACAGGACCCGATCGTAGCTCCTCCAGACAGGAAAACAGGACCCCAGCGAGCGGCTCATCCGAGCTCCAGCCTGGAACACAGAACCCAAGCCGATCTCCAGGTAGGAACGCAGGAACCGATCCGAAATCCAGACAGGAACACAGGACAGGAGTAAAGCTCCAGACAGGAGCACAGGACCCTATCCAATCTCCAGACAGGAACACAGGACCCAATCCAATCTCCAGACAGGAACACAGGACCCGAACAGAGCTCCAGACAAAAATACCGGCCCCACCTGAGCGGCTCATCCAAGCTCCACAGAAACACAGGACCCGAGCCGAACTCCAGACAGGAACACAGGACCCGATCCTAGAGGCTCATCCGATCCCAGATAGGAACACCGACCCGAGCAGAGCTCCAGACAGCTACACAGGACCCGTGCCGAGTGGCTCACCCGAGCTCCCGACAAGAACACAGGACCCGATCCGAACTCCAGACAGGAACACAGGACCCGATCCAAGCTCCAGACAGGAACACAGTACCGGATCCCAGCTCCAGATGGGAACACAGGACCCGAGCTGAGCTCCAGGCAGAAACACAGGACCCGATCCCAGCTCCATACAGGAACACGGGACCTGATCCAAGCTCCAGACAGGAATACAGGACCCGAGCTGAGCTCCAGACAGGAACACAGGACCCAATGCGTGCTCCAGAGAGGAACACAGGACCCCTGCCGAGCTCCAGACAGGAATACAGGACCCGAGCCGAGCTCCAGACAGGAACACAGGACCCGATCCGAGATCCAGACAGGAACACAGGACCTGAGCGAACGGCTCATCCGAGCTCCAGACGGGAACAGAGGACCGAATCTGAGCTCCAGACAGGAGCGCAGGACCCGAGCCGAACTCCAGACAGGAACGCAGGACGCGAGGCCAGCTCCAGATAGGAATGCAGGACAAGATCCGAGCTCCAGACAGAAACCCAGGACACGATCCTAACTCCAGACAGGAAAACAGGACCCGAGCTGTGCTCCAGTCAGGAACACGAGACCTGATCCAAGCTCCACACTGGAAAACAGGACCCGAGCTGTGCTCCAGACAGGAACACAGGACCGGTGTCAGGTTCCCGACAGGAGCACAGGACCCGATCGTAGCGGCTCATCCGAGCCCCAGAGAAAAACACAGACCCGAGCAGAGCTCCAGACAGCAACACAGGACCCGAGCCGAGTGGCTCGCCCGAGCTCCCGACAGGAACACAGGACCCGATCCGTAATCCAGATAAGAACTCAGGACCCGATCCGAGCTCCAGACAGGAGCACAGGAACCGATCTGAGATCCAGACAGGAACACAGGTCCTGAGCGAGCGGCTCATCCGAGCTCCAGAAGGGAACACAGGACCGGATCCGAGCTCCAGACAAGAACGCAGGACCCGAGCCGAGCTCCTTACAGAAACACAGGACACCTTACGAGCTCCAGACAGGAAAACAGGACCCGATCCAAGCTCCAGGCAGGAACACAGGGCCTGATTCAAGCTCCAGACAGGAACACAGGACCCGAGCCGAGCGCCAGACAGGAATGCAGGACCCGATCCGAGCTCCAGTCAGGAACACGAGACCTGATCCAAGCTCCACACTGGAACACAGGACCCGAGCTGAGCTCCAGACAGGAAGACAGGACACAATCCGATCTCCAGACAGGAACACGGGACGCGAGCTGAGTTCCAGACAGGAAAGCACGACCCGATCGTAGCTCCAGACAGGGACACAGGACCCGATCCGAACTCCAGACAGGAACACAGGACCCGATCCAAGCTCCAGACAGGAACACAGTACCGGCTCCCAGCTCCATATGGGAACACAGGACCCGAGCTGAGCTCCAGGCAGAAACACAGGACCCGATCCGAGCTCCATACAGGAATACAGGACCCGAGCTCAGCTCCAGACAGGAACACAGGACCCGATCCGAGCTCCATACAGGAACACGGGACCTGATCCAAGCTCCAGACAGGAATACAGGACCCGAGCTGAGCTCCAGACAGGAACACAGGACCCAATGCGTGCTCCAGACAGGAACACAGGACCCCTGCCGAGCTCCAGACAGGAACACAGGACCCGAGCCGAGCTCCAGACAGGAACACAGGACCTGATCCGAGCTCCAGACAGGGTCACAGGAACCGATGCGAGCTCAAGACAGGAACACAGTTCCCGATCGGACCTCCAGACAGGAACACAGGACCCGATCCTAGAGGCTCATCCGAGCCCCAGATAGGAACACCGACCCGAGCATAGCTCCAGACAGCTACACAGGAACCGTGCCGAGTGGCTCACCCGAGCTCCCACAAGAACACAGGACCCCATCCGAACTCCAGACAGCAACACAGGACCCGATCCGAGCTCCAGACAGGAACACAGGACCCGATCCGAGATCCAGACAGGAAAACAGGACCCGAGCTGTGCTCCAGTCAGGAACACGAGACCTGATCCAAGCTCCACACTGGAAAACAGGACCCGAGCTGTGCTCCAGACAGGAACACAGTACCGGCTCCCAGCTCCATATGGGAACACAGGACCCGAGCTGAGCTCCAGGCAGAAACACAGGACCCGATCCGAGCTCCATACAGGAATACAGGACCCGAGCTCAGCTCCAGACAGGAACACAGGACCCGATCCGAGCTCCATACAGGAACACGGGACCTGATCCAAGCTCCAGACAGGAATACAGGACCCGAGCTGAGCTCCAGACAGGAACACAGGACCCAATGCGTGCTCCAGACAGGAACACAGGACCCCTGCCGAGCTCCAGACAGGAACACAGGACCCGAGCCGAGCTCCAGACAGGAACACAGGACCTGATCCGAGCTCCAGACAGGGTCACAGGAACCGATGCGAGCTCAAGACAGGAACACAGTTCCCGATCGGACCTCCAGACAGGAACACAGGACCCGATCCTAGAGGCTCATCCGAGCCCCAGATAGGAACACCGACCCGAGCATAGCTCCAGACAGCTACACAGGAACCGTGCCGAGTGGCTCACCCGAGCTCCCACAAGAACACAGGACCCCATCCGAACTCCAGACAGCAACACAGGACCCGATCCGAGCTCCAGACAGGAACACAGGACCCGATCCGAGATCCAGACAGGAAAACAGGACCCGAGCTGTGCTCCAGTCAGGAACACGAGACCTGATCCAAGCTCCACACTGGAAAACAGGACCCGAGCTGTGCTCCAGACAGGAACACAGGACCGGTGTCACGTTCCCGACAGGAACACAGGACCCGATCGTAGCGGCTCATCCGAGCCCCAGAGAGGAACACAGACCCGAGCAGAGCTCCAGGTAGGAACGCAGGACCCGATCCGAAATCCAGACAGGAACACAGGACCAGAGCGAGCGGCTCATCCGAGCTCCATACGGGAACACAGGACCGGATCTGAGCTCCAGACAGGAGCGCAGGACCCGAGCCGTACTCCAGACAAGAACGCAGGACGCGAGGCCAGCTCCAGATAGGAATGCAGGACAAGATCCGAGCTCCAGACAGAAACCCTGGACACGATCCAAACTCCAGACAGGAAAACAGGACCCGAGCTGTGCTCCAGACAGGAACACAGGACTGGTGCCAGGTTCCCGACAGGAACACAGGACCCGATCGTAGCGGCTCATCCGAGCCCCAGAGAAAAACACAGACCCGAGCAGAGCTCCAGACAGCAACACAGGACCCGAGCCGAGTGGCTCACCCGAGCTCCCGACAGGAACACAGGACCCGATCCGTAATCCAGATAAGAACTCAGGACCCGATCCGAGCTCCAGACAGGAGCACAGGAACCGATCTGAGATCCAGACAGGAACACAGGTCCCGAGCGAGCGGCTCATCCGAGCTCCAGAAGGGAACACAGGACCCGATCCAAGCTCCAGGCAGGAACACAGGACCTGATTCAAGCTCCAGACAGGAACACAGGACCCGAGCCGAGCGCCAGACAGGAATGCAGGACCCGATCCGAGCTCCAGTCAGGAACACGAGACCTGATCCAAGTTCCACACTGGAACACAGGACCCGAGCTGAGCTCCAGACAGGAAGACAGGACACAATCCGATCTCCAGACAGGAACACAGGACGCGAGCTGAGTTCCAGACAGGAAAGCACGACCCGATCGTAGCTCCAGACAGGTACACAGGACCCGATCCGAACTCCAGACAGGAACACAGGACCCGATCCAAGCTCCAGACAGGAACACAGTACCGGCTCCCAGCTCCATATGGGAACACAGGACCCGAGCTGAGCTCCAGGCAGAAACACAGGACCCGATCCGAGCTCCATACAGGAATACAGGACCCGAGTTGAGCTCCAGACAGGAACACAGGACCCGATCCGAGCTCCAGACAGGGTCACAGGAACCGATCCGGGCGCAAGACAGAACACATTTCCCGATCGGACCTCCAGACAGGAACACAGGACATGTTCCGAGCTCCAGACAGCAACACAGGACCCGAGCCGAGTGGCTCACCCGAGCTCCAGACGGGAACACAGGGCCCGATCCGAGCTCCAGACAGGAACACAGGACCCGATCGTAGCTCCTCCAGACAGGAAAACAGGACCCCAGCGAGCGGCTCATCCGAGCTCCAGCCTGGAACACAGAACCCAAGCCGATCTCCAGGTAGGAACGCAGGAACCGATCCGAAATCCAGACAGGAACACAGGACAGGAGTAAAGCTCCAGACAGGAGCACAGGACCCTATCCAATCTCCAGACAGGAACACAGGACCCAATCCAATCTCCAGACAGGAACACAGGACCCGAACAGAGCTCCAGACAAAAATACCGGCCCCACCTGAGCGGCTCATCCAAGCTCCACAGAAACACAGGACCCGAGCCGAACTCCAGACAGGAACACAGGACCCGATCCTAGAGGCTCATCCGATCCCAGATAGGAACACCGACCCGAGCAGAGCTCCAGACAGCTACACAGGACCCGTGCCGAGTGGCTCACCCGAGCTCCCGACAAGAACACAGGACCCGATCCGAACTCCAGACAGGAACACAGGACCCGATCCAAGCTCCAGACAGGAACACAGTACCGGATCCCAGCTCCAGATGGGAACACAGGACCCGAGCTGAGCTCCAGGCAGAAACACAGGACCCGATCCCAGCTCCATACAGGAACACGGGACCTGATCCAAGCTCCAGACAGGAATACAGGACCCGAGCTGAGCTCCAGACAGGAACACAGGACCCAATGCGTGCTCCAGAGAGGAACACAGGACCCCTGCCGAGCTCCAGACAGGAATACAGGACCCGAGCCGAGCTCCAGACAGGAACACAGGACCCGATCCGAGATCCAGACAGGAACACAGGACCTGAGCGAACGGCTCATCCGAGCTCCAGACGGGAACAGAGGACCGAATCTGAGCTCCAGACAGGAGCGCAGGACCCGAGCCGAACTCCAGACAGGAACGCAGGACGCGAGGCCAGCTCCAGATAGGAATGCAGGACAAGATCCGAGCTCCAGACAGAAACCCAGGACACGATCCTAACTCCAGACAGGAAAACAGGACCCGAGCTGTGCTCCAGTCAGGAACACGAGACCTGATCCAAGCTCCACACTGGAAAACAGGACCCGAGCTGTGCTCCAGACAGGAACACAGGACCGGTGTCAGGTTCCCGACAGGAACACAGGACCCGATCGTAGCGGCTCATCCGAGCCCCAGAGAGGAACACAGACCCGAGCAGAGCTCCAGGTAGGAACGCAGGACCCGATCCGAAATTCAGACAGGAACACAGGACCAGAGCGAGCGGCTCATCCGAGCTCCATACGGGAACACAGGACCGGATCTGAGCTCCAGACAGGAGCGCAGGACCCGAGCCGAACTCCAGACAGGAACGCAGAACGCGAGGCCAGCTCCAGATAGGAATGCAGGACAAGATCCGAGCTCCAGACAGAAACCCTGGACACGATCCAAACTCCAGACAGGAAAACAGGACCCGAGCTGTGCTCCAGACAGGAACACAGGACTGGTGCCAGGTTCCCGACAGGAACACAGGACCCGATCGTAGCGGCTCATCCGAGCCCCAGAGAAAAACACAGACCCGAGCAGAGCTCCAGACAGCAACACAGGACCCGAGCCGAGTGGCTCACCCGAGCTCCCGACAGGAACACAGGACCCGATCCGTAATCCAGATAAGAACTCAGGACCCGATCCGAGCTCCAGACAGGAGCACAGGAACCGATCTGAGATCCAGACAGGAACACAGGTCCTGAGCGAGCGGCTCATCCGAGCTCCAGAAGGGAACACAGGACCGGATCCGAGCTCCAGACAAGAACGCAGGACCCGAGCCGAGCTCCTTACAGAAACACAGGACACCTTACGAGCTCCAGACAGGAAAACAGGACCCGATCCAAGCTCCAGGCAGGAACACAGGGCCTGATTCAAGCTCCAGACAGGAACACAGGACCCGAGCCGAGCGCCAGACAGGAATGCAGGACCCGATCCGAGCTCCAGTCAGGAACACGAGACCTGATCCAAGCTCCACACTGGAACACAGGACCCGAGCTGAGCTCCAGACAGGAAGACAGGACACAATCCGATCTCCAGACAGGAACACGGGACGCGAGCTGAGTTCCAGACAGGAAAGCACGACCCGATCGTAGCTCCAGACAGGGACACAGGACCCGATCCGAACTCCAGACAGGAACACAGGACCCGATACAAGCTCCAGACAGGAACACAGTACCGGCTCCCAGCTTCATATGGGAACACAGGACCCGAGCTGAGCTCCAGGCAGAAACACAGGACCCGATCCGAGCTCCATACAGGAATACAGGACCCGAGCTCAGCTCCAGACAGGAACACAGGACCCGATCCGAGCTCCATACAGGAACACGGGACCTGATCCAAGCTCCAGACAGGAATACAGGACCCGAGCTGAGCTCCAGACAGGAACACAGGACCCAATGCGTGCTCCAGACAGGAACACAGGACCCCTGCCGAGCTCCAGACAGGAACACAGGACCCGAGCCGAGCTCCAGACAGGAACACAGGACCTGATCCGAGCTCCAGACAGGGTCACAGGAACCGATGCGAGCTCAAGACAGGAACACAGTTCCCGATCGGACCTCCAGACAGGAACACAGGACCCGATCCTAGAGGCTCATCCGAGCCCCAGATAGGAACACCGACCCGAGCATAGCTCCAGACAGCTACACAGGAACCGTGCCGAGTGGCTCACCCGAGCTCCCACAAGAACACAGGACCCCATCCGAACTCCAGACAGCAACACAGGACCCGATCCGAGCTCCAGACAGGAACACAGGACCCGATCCGAGATCCAGACAGGAAAACAGGACCCGAGCTGTGCTCCAGTCAGGAACACGAGACCTGATCCAAGCTCCACACTGGAAAACAGGACCCGAGCTGTGCTCCAGACAGGAACACAGGACCGGTGTCACGTTCCCGACAGGAACACAGGACCCGATCGTAGCGGCTCATCCGAGCCCCAGAGAGGAACACAGACCCGAGCAGAGCTCCAGGTAGGAACGCAGGACCCGATCCGAAATCCAGACAGGAACACAGGACCAGAGCGAGCGGCTCATCCGAGCTCCATACGGGAACACAGGACCGGATCTGAGCTCCAGACAGGAGCGCAGGACCCGAGCCGTACTCCAGACAAGAACGCAGGACGCGAGGCCAGCTCCAGATAGGAATGCAGGACAAGATCCGAGCTCCAGACAGAAACCCTGGACACGATCCAAACTCCAGACAGGAAAACAGGACCCGAGCTGTGCTCCAGACAGGAACACAGGACTGGTGCCAGGTTCCCGACAGGAACACAGGACCCGATCGTAGCGGCTCATCCGAGCCCCAGAGAAAAACACAGACCCGAGCAGAGCTCCAGACAGCAACACAGGACCCGAGCCGAGTGGCTCACCCGAGCTCCCGACAGGAACACAGGACCCGATCCGTAATCCAGATAAGAACTCAGGACCCGATCCGAGCTCCAGACAGGAGCACAGGAACCGATCTGAGATCCAGACAGGAATACAGGTCCCGAGCGAGCGGCTCATCCGAGCTCCAGAAGGGAACACAGGACCCGATCCAAGCTCCAGGCAGGAACACAGGACCTGATTCAAGCTCCAGACAGGAACACAGGACCCGAGCCGAGCGCCAGACAGGAATGCAGGACCCGATCCGAGCTCCAGTCAGGAACACGAGACCTGATCCAAGTTCCACACTGGAACACAGGACCCGAGCTGAGCTCCAGACAGGAAGACAGGACACAATCCGATCTCCAGACAGGAACACAGGACGCGAGCTGAGTTCCAGACAGGAAAGCACGACCCGATCGTAGCTCCAGACAGGTGCACAGGACCCGATCCGAACTCCAGACAGGAACACAGGACCCGATCCAAGCTCCAGACAGGAACACAGTACCGGCTCCCAGCTCCATATGGGAACACAGGACCCGAGCTGAGCTCCAGGCAGAAACACAGGACCCGATCCGAGCGCAAGACAGGGTCACAGGAACCGATCCGAGCGCAAGACAGAACACATTTCCCGATCGGACCTCCAGACAGGAACACAGGACATGTTCCGAGCTCCAGACAGCAACACAGGACCCGAGCCGAGTGGCTCACCCGAGCTCCAGACGGGAACACAGGGCTCGATCCGAGCTCCAGACAGGAACACAGGACCCGATCGTAGCTCCTCCAGACAGGAAAACAGGACCCCAGCGAGCGGCTCATCCGAGCTCCAGCCTGGAACACAGAACCCAAGCCGATCTCCAGGTAGGAACGCAGGACCCGATCCGAAATCCAGACAGGAACACAGGACAGGAGTAAAGCTCCAGACAGGAGCACAGGACCCTATCCAATCTCCAGACAGGAACACAGGACCCAATCCAATCTCCAGACAGGAACACAGGACCCGAACAGAGCTCCAGACAAAAATACCGGCCCCACCTGAGCGGCTCATCCAAGCTCCACAGAAACACAGGACCCGAGCCGAACTCCAGACAGGAACACAGGACCCGATCCTAGAGGCTCATCCGATCCCAGATAGGAACACCGACCCGAGCAGAGCTCCAGACAGCTACACAGGACCCGTGCCGAGTGGCTCACCCGAGCTCCCGACAAGAACACAGGACCCGATCCGAACTCCAGACAGGAACACAGGACCCGATCCAAGCTCCAGACAGGAACACAGTACCGGATCCCAGCTCCAGATGGGAACACAGGACCCGAGCTGAGCTCCAGGCAGAAACACAGGACCCGATCCCAGCTCCATACAGGAACACGGGACCTGATCCAAGCTCCAGACAGGAATACAGGACCCGAGCTGAGCTCCAGACAGGAACACAGGACCCAATGCGTGCTCCAGAGAGGAACACAGGACCCCTGCCGAGCTCCAGACAGGAATACAGGACCCGAGCCGAGCTCCAGACAGGAACACAGGACCCGATCCCAGATCCAGACAGGAACACAGGACCTGAGCGAACGGCTCATCCGAGCTCCAGACGGGAACAGAGGACCGAATCTGAGCTCCAGACAGGAGCGCAGGACCCGAGCCGAACTCCAGACAGGAACGCAGGACGCGAGGCCAGCTCCAGATAGGAATGCAGGACAAGATCCGAGCTCCAGACAGAAACCCAGGACACGATCCTAACTCCAGACAGGAAAACAGGACCCGAGCTGTGCTCCAGTCAGGAACACGAGACCTGATCCAAGCTCCACACTGGAAAACAGGACCCGAGCTGTGCTCCAGACAGGAACACAGGACCGGTGTCAGGTTCCCGACAGGAACACAGGACCCGATCGTAGCGGCTCATCCGAGCCCCAGAGAGGAACACAGACCCGAGCAGAGCTCCAGGTAGGAACGCAGGACCCGATCCGAAATCCAGACAGGAACACAGGACCAGAGCGAGCGGCTCATCCGAGCTCCATACGGGAACACAGGACCGGATCTGAGCTCCAGACAGGAGCGCAGGACCCGAGCCGTACTCCAGACAAGAACGCAGGACGCGAGGCCAGCTCCAGATAGGAATGCAGGACAAGATCCGAGCTCCAGACAAAAACCCTGGACACGATCCAAACTCCAGACAGGAAAACAGGACCCGAGCTGTGCTCCAGACAGGAACACAGGACTGGTGCCAGGTTCCCGACAGGAACACAGGACCCGATCGTAGCGGCTCATCCGAGCCCCAGAGAAAAACACAGACCCGAGCAGAGCTCCAGACAGCAACACAGGACCCGAGCCGAGTGGCTCACCCGAGCTCCCGACAGGAACACAGGACCCGATCCGTAATCCAGATAAGAACTCAGGACCCGATCCGAGCTCCAGACAGGAGCACAGGAACCGATCTGAGATCCAGACAGGAACACAGGTCCCGAGCGAGCGGCTCATCCGAGCTCCAGAAGGGAACACAGGACCGGATCCGAGCTCCAGACAAGAACGCAGGACCCGAGCCGAGCTACTTACAGAAACACCGGACACGTTACGAGCTCCAGACAGGAAAACAGGACCCGATCCAAGCTCCAGGCAGGAACACAGGACCTGATTCAAGCTCCAGACAGGAACACAGGACCCGAGCCGAGCGCCAGACAGGAATGCAGGACCCGATCCGAGCTCCAGTCAGGAACACGAGACCTGATCCAAGTTCCACACTGGAACACAGGACCCGAGCTGAGCTCCAGACAGGAAGACAGGACACAATCCGATCTCCAGACAGGAACACAGGACGCGAGCTGAGTTCCAGACAGGAAAGCACGACCCGATCGTAGCTCCAGACAGGTACACAGGACCCGATCCGAACTCCAGACAGGAACACAGGACCCGATCCAAGCTCCAGACAGGAACACAGTACCGGCTCCCAGCTCCATATGGGAACACAGGACCCGAGCTGAGCTCCAGGCAGAAACACAGGACCCGATCCGAGCTCCATACAGGAATACAGGACCCGAGCTGAGCTCCAGACAGGAACACAGGACCCGATCCGAGTTCCAGACAGGGTCACAGGAACCGATCCGAGCGCAAGACAGAACACATTTCCCGATCGGACCTCCAGACAGGAACACAGGACATGTTCCGAGCTCCAGACAGCAACACAGGACCCGAGCCGAGTGGCTCACCCGAGCTCCAGACGGGAACACAGGGCCCGATCCGAGCTCCAGACAGGAACACAGGACCCGATCGTAGCTCCTCCAGACAGGAAAACAGGACCCCAGCGAGCGGCTCATCCGAGCTCCAGCCTGGAACACAGAACCCAAGCCGATCTCCAGGTAGGAACGCAGGACCCGATCCGAAATCCAGACAGGAACACAGGACAGGAGTAAAGCTCCAGACAGGAGCACAGGACCCTATCCAATCTCCAGACAGGAACACAGGACCCAATCCAATCTCCAGACAGGAACACAGGACCCGAACAGAGCTCCAGACAAAAATACCGGCCCCACCTGAGCGGCTCATCCAAGCTCCACAGAAACACAGGACCCGAGCCGAACTCCAGACAGGAACACAGGACCCGATCCTAGAGGCTCATCTGATCCCAGATAGGAACACCGACCCGAGCAGAGCTCCAGACAGCTACACAGGACCCGTGCCGAGTGGCTCACCCGAGCTCCCGACAAGAACACAGCACCCGATCCGAACTCCAGACAGGAACACAGGACCCGATCCAAGCTCCAGACAGGAACACAGTACCGGATCCCAGCTCCAGATGGGAACACAGGACCCGAGCTGAGCTCCAGGCAGAAACACAGGACCCGATCCCAGCTCCATACAGGAACACGGGACCTGATCCAAGCTGCAGACAGGAATACAGGACCCGAGCTGAGCTCCAGACAGGAACACAGGACACAATGCGTGCTCCAGAGAGGAACACAGGACCCCTGCCGAGCTCCAGACAGGAATACAGGACCCGAGCCGAGCTCCAGACAGGAACACAGGACCCGATCCGAGATCCAGACAGGAACACAGGACCTGAGCGAACGGCTCATCCGAGCTCCAGACGGGAACAGAGGACCGAATCTGAGCTCCAGACAGGAGCGCAGGACCCGAGCCGAACTCCAGACAGGAACGCAGGACGCGAGGCCAGCTCCAGATAGGAATGCAGGACAAGATCCGAGCTCCAGACAGAAACCCAGGACACGATCCTAACTCCAGACAGGAAAACAGGACCCGAGCTGTGCTCCAGTCAGGAACACGAGACCTGATCCAAGCTCCAGACAAGAACGCAGGACCCGAGCCGAGCTCCTTACAGAAACACAGGACACCTTACGAGCTCCAGACAGGAAAACAGGACCCGATCCAAGCTCCAGGCAGGAACACAGGACATGTTCCGAGCTCCAGACAGCAACACAGGACCCGAGCCGAGTGGCTCACCCGAGCTCCAGACGGGAACACAGGGCCCGATCCGAGCTCCAGACAGGAACACAGGACCCGATCGTAGCTCCTCCAGACAGGAAAACAGGACCCCAGCGAGCGGCTCATCCGAGCTCCAGCCTGGAACACAGAACCCAAGCCGATCTCCAGGTAGGAACGCAGGACCCGATCCGAAATCCAGACAGGAACACAGGACAGGAGTAAAGCTCCAGACAGGAGCACAGGACCCTATCCAATCTCCAGACAGGAACACAGGACCCAATCCAATCTCCAGACAGGAATACAGGACCCGAACAGAGCTCCAGACAAAAATACCGGCATCACCTGAGCGGCTCATCCAAGCTCCACAGAAACACAGGACCCGAGCCGAACTCCAGACAGGAACACAGGACCCGATCCTAGAGGCTCATCCGATCCCAGATAGGAACACCGACCCGAGCAGAGCTCCAGACAGCTACACAGGACCCGTGCCGAGTGGCTCACCCGAGCTCCCGACAAGAACACAGGACCCGATCCGAACTCCAGACAGGAACACAGGACCCGATCCAAGCTCCAGACAGGAACACAGTACCGGATCCCAGCTCCAGATGGGAACACAGGACCCGAGCTGAGCTCCAGGCAGAAACACAGGACCCGATCCCAGCTCCATACAGGAACACGGGACCTGATCCAAGCTGCAGACAGGAATACAGGACCCGAGCTGAGCTCCAGACAGGAACACAGGACCCAATGCGTGCTCCAGAGAGGAACACAGGACCCCTGCCGAGCTCCAGACAGGAATACAGGACCCGAGCCGAGCTCCAGACAGGAACACAGGACCCGATCCGAGATCCAGACAGGAACACAGGACCTGAGCGAACGGCTCATCCGAGCTCCAGACGGGAACAGAGGACCGAATCTGAGCTCCAGACAGGAGCGCAGGACCCGAGCCGAGCTCCAGACAGAAACCCAGGACACGATCCTAACTCCAGACAGGAAAACAGGACCCGAGCTGTGCTCCAGTCAGGAACACGAGACCTGATCCAAGCTCCACACTGGAAAACAGGACCCGAGCTGTGCTCCAGACAGGAACACAGGACCGGTGTCAGGTTCCCGACAGGAACACAGGACCCGATCGTAGCGGCTCATCCGAGCCCCAGAGAGGAACACAGACCCGAGCAGAGCTCCAGGTAGGAACGCAGGACCCGATCCGAAATTCAGACAGGAACACAGGACCAGAGCGAGCGGCTCATCCGAGCTCCATACGGGAACACAGGACCGGATCTGAGCTCCAGACAGGAGCGCAGGACCCGAGCCGAACTCCAGACAGGAACGCAGAACGCGAGGCCAGCTCCAGATAGGAATGCAGGACAAGATCCGAGCTCCAGACAGAAACCCTGGACACGATCCAAACTCCAGACAGGAAAACAGGACCCGAGCTGTGCTCCAGACAGGAACACAGGACTGGTGCCAGTTTCCCGACAGGAACACAGGACCCGATCGTAGCGGCTCATCCGAGCCCCAGAGAGGAACACAGACCCGAGCAGAGCTCCAGACAGCAACACAGGACCCGAGCCGAGTGGCTCACCCGAGCTCCCGACAGGAGCACAGGACCCGATCCGTAATCCAGATAAGAACTCAGGACCCGTTCCGAGCTCCAGACAGGAGCACAGGAACCGATTTGAGATCCAGACAGGAACACAGGTCCCGAGCGAGCGGCTCATCCGAGCTCCAGAAGGGAACACAGGACCGGATCCGAGCTCCAGACAAGAACGCAGGACCCGAGCCGAGCTCCTTACAGAAACACAGGACACCTTACGAGCTCCAGACAGGAAAACAGGACCCGATCCAAGCTCCAGGCAGGAACACAGGGCCTGATTCAAGCTCCAGACAGGAACACAGGACCCGAGCCGAGCGCCAGACAGGAATGCAGGACCCGATCCGAGCTCCAGTCAGGAACACGAGACCTGATCCAAGCTCCACACTGGAACACAGGACCCGAGCTGAGCTCCAGACAGGAAGACAGGACACAATCCGATCTCCAGACAGGAACACAGGACGCGAGCTGAGTTCCAGACAAAAAAGCACGACCCGATCGTAGCTCCAGACAGGGACACAGGACCCGATCCGAACTCCAGACAGGAACACAGGACCCGATCCAAGCTCCAGACAGGAACACAGTACCGGCTCCCAGCTCCATATGGGAACACAGGACCCGAGCTGAGCTCCAGGCAGAAACACAGGACCCGATCCGAGCTCCATACAGGAATACAGGACCCGAGCTCAGCTCCAGACAGGAACACAGGACCCGATCCGAGCTCCATACAGGAACACGGGACCTGATCCAAGCTCCAGACAGGAATACAGGACCCGAGCTGAGCTCCAGACAGGAACACAGGACCCAATGCGTGCTCCAGACAGGAACACAGGACCCCTGCCGAGCTCCAGACAGGAACACAGGACATGATCCGAGCTCCAGACAGGAACACAGGACCCGATCCGAGATCCAGACAGGAAAACAGGACCCGAGCTGTGCTCCAGTCAGGAACACGAGACCTGATCCAAGCTCCACACTGGAAAACAGGACCCGAGCTGTGCTCCAGACAGGAACACAGGACCGGTGTCAGGTTCCCGACAGGAACACAGGACCCGATCGTAGCGGCTCATCCGAGCCCCAGAGAGGAACACAGACCCGAGCAGAGCTCCAGGTAGGAACGCAGGACCCGATCCGAAATCCAGACAGGAACACAGGACCAGAGCGAGCGGCTCATCCGAGCTCCATACGGGAACACAGGACCGGATCTGAGCTCCAGACAGGAACGCAGGACCCGAGCCGTACTCCAGACAAGAACTCAGGACCCGATCCGAGCTCCAGACAGGAGCACAGGAACCGATCTGAGATCCAGACTGGAACACAGGTCCCGAGCGAGCGGCTCATCCGAGCTCCATAAGGGAACACAGGACCCGATCCAAGCTCCAGGCAGGAACACAGGACCTGATTCAAGCTCCAGACAGGAACACAGGACCCGAGCCGAGCGCCAGACAGGAATGCAGGACCCGATCCGAGCTCCAGTCAGGAACACGAGACCTGATCCAAGTTCCACACTGGAAAACAGGACCCGAGCTGAGCTCCAGACAGGAAGACAGGACACAATCCGATCTCCAGACAGGAACACAGGACGCGAGCTGAGTTTCAGACAGGAAAGCACGACCCGATCGTAGCTCCAGACAGGTACACAGGACCCGATCCGAACTCCAGACAGGAACACAGGACCCGATCCAAGCTCCAGACAGGAACACAGTACCGGCTCCCAGCTCCATATGGGAACACAGGACCCGAGCTGAGCTCCAGGCAGGAACACAGGACCCGATCCAAGCTCCAGACAGGAACACAGTACCGGCTCCCAGCTCCATATGGGAACACAGGACCCGAGCTGAGCTCCAGGCAGAAACACAGGACCCGATCCGAGCTCCATACAGGAATACAGGACCCGAGCTGAGCTCCAGACAGGAACACAGGACCCGATCCGAGCTCCAGACAGGGTCACAGGAACCGATCCGAGCGCAAGACAGAACACATTTCCCGATCGGACCTCCAGACAGGAACACAGGACATGTTCCGAGCTCCAGACAGCAACACAGGACCCGAGCCGAGTGGCTCACCCGAGCTCCAGACGGGAACACAGGGCCCGATCCGAGCTCCAGACAGGAACACAGGACCCGATCGTAGCTCCTCCAGACAGGAAAACAGGACCCCAGCGAGCGGCTCATCCGAGCTCCAGCCTGGAACACAGAACCCAAGCCGATCTCCAGGTAGGAACGCAGGACCCGATCCGAAATCCAGACAGGAACACAGGACAGGAGTAAAGCTCCAGACAGGAGCACAGGACCCTATCCAATCTCCAGACAGGAACACAGGACCCAATCCAATCTCCAGACAGGAACACAGGACCCGAACAGAGCTCCAGACAAAAATACCGGCACCACCTGAGCGGCTCATCCAAGCTCCACAGAAACACAGGACCCGAGCCGAACTCCAGACAGGAACACAGGACCCGATCCTAGAGGCTCATCCGATCCCAGATAGGAACACCGACCCGAGCAGAGCTCCAGACAGCTACACAGGACCCGTGCCGAGTGGCTCACCCGAGCTCCCGACAAGAACACAGGACCCGATCCGAACTCCAGACAGGAACACAGGACCCGATCCAAGCTCCAGACAGGAACACAGTACCGGATCCCAGCTCCAGATGGGAACACAGGACCCGAGCTGAGCTCCAGGCAGAAACACAGGACCCGATCACAGCTCCATACAGGAACACGGGACCTGATCCAAGCTCCAGACAGGAATACAGGACCCGAGCTGAGCTCCAGACAGGAACACAGGACCCAATGCGTGCTCCAGAGAGGAACACAGGACCCCTGCCGAGCTCCAGACAGGAATACAGGACCCGAGCCGAGCTCCAGACAGGAACACAGGACCCGATCCGAGATCCAGACAGGAACACAGGACCTGAGCGAACGGCTCATCCGAGCTCCAGACGGGAACAGAGGACCGAATCTGAGCTCCAGACAGGAGCGCAGGACCCGAGCCGAACTCCAGACAGGAACGCAGGACGCGAGGCCAGCTCCAGATAGGAATGCAGGACAAGATCCGAGCTCCAGACAGAAACCCAGGACACGATCCTAACTCCAGACAGGAAAACAGGACCCGAGCTGTGCTCCAGACAGGAACACAGGACTGGTGCCAGTTTCCCGACAGGAACACAGGACCCGATCGTAGCGGCTCATCCGAGCCCCAGAGAGGAACACAGACCCGAGCAGAGCTCCAGACAGCAACACAGGACCCGAGCCGAGTGGCTCACCCGAGCTCCCGACAAGAACACAGGACCCGATCCGTAATCCAGATAAGAACTCAGGACCCGATCCGAGCTCCAGACAGGAGCACAGGAACCGATTTGAGATCCAGACAGGAACACAGGTCCCGAGCGAGCGGCTCATCCGAGCTCCAGAAGGGAACACAGGACCGGATCCGAGCTCCAGACAAGAACGCAGGACCCGAGCCGAGCTCCTTACAGAAACACAGGACACCTTACGAGCTCCAGACAGGAAAACAGGACCCGATCCAAGCTCCAGGCAGGAACACAGGGCCTGATTCAAGCTCCAGACAGGAACACAGGACCCGAGCCGAGCGCCAGACAGGAACACGGGACCTGATCTGAGCTCCAGGCAGAAACACAGGACCCGATCCGAGCTCCATACAGGAACACGGGACCTGATCCAGGCTCCAGACAGGAATACAGGACCCGAGCTGAGCTCCAGACAGGAACACAGGACCCAATGCGTGCTCCAGACAGGAACACAGGACCCCTGCCGAGCTCCAGACAGGAACACAGGACCCGAGCCGAGCTCCAGACAGGAACACAGGATCCGATCCGAGCTCCAGACAGGGTCACAGGAACCGATGCGAGCTCAAGACAGGAACACAGTTCCCGATCGGACCTCCAGACAGGAACACAGGACCCGATCCTAGAGGCTCATCCGAGCCCCAGATAGGAACACCGACCCGAGCATAGCTCCAGACAGCTACACAGGAACCGTGCCGAGTGGCTCACCCGAGCTCCCGACAAGAACACAGGACCCCATCCGAACTCCAGACAGGAACACAGGACCCGATCCGAGCTCCAGACAGGATCACAGGACCCGATCCGAGATCCAGACAGGAACACAGGACCTGAGCGTACGGCTCATCCGAGCTCCAGACGGGAACAGAGGACCGAATCTGAGCTCCAGACAGGAGCGCAGGACGCGAGGCCAGCTCCAGATAAGAATGCAGGACAAGATCCGAGCTCCAGACAGAAACCCAGGACACGATCCTAACTCCAGACAGGAAAACAGGACCCGAGCTGTGCTCCAGACAGGAACACAGGACCGGTGCCAGGTTCCCGACAGGAACACAGGACCCGATCGTAGCGGCTCATCCGAGCCCCAGAGAGGAACACAGACCCGAGCAGAGCTCCAGGTAGGAACGCAGGACCCCATCCAAAATTCAGACAGGAACACAGGACCAGAGCGAGCGGCTTATCCGAGCTCCATACGGGAACACAGGACCGGATCTGAGCTCCAGACAGGAGCGCAGGACCCGAGCCGAACTCCAGACAGGAACGCAGGACGCGAGGCCAGCTCCAGATAGGAATGCAGGACAAGATCCGAGCTCCAGACAGAAACCCTGGACACGATCCAAACTCCAGACAGGAAAACAGGACCCGAGCTGTGCTCCAGACAGGAACACAGGACTGGTGCCAGGTTCCCGACAGGAACACAGGACCCGATCGTAGCGGCTCATCCGAGCCCCAGAGAAAAACACAGACCCGAGCAGAGCTCCAGACAGCAACACAGGACCCGAGCCGAGTGGCTCACCCGAGCTCCCGACAAGAACACAGGACCCGATCCGTAATCCAGATAAGAACTCAGGACCCGATCCGAGCTCCAGACAGGAGCACAGGAACCGATCTGAGATCCAGACAGGAACACAGGTCCCGAGCGAGCGGCTCATCCGAGCTCCAGAAGGGAACACAGGACCGGATCCGAGCTCCAGACAAGAACGCAGGACCCGAGCCGAGCTCCTTACAGAAACACAGGACAGCTTACGAGCTCCAGACAGGAAAACAGGACCCGATCCAAGCTCCAGGCAGGAACACAGGGCCTGATTCAAGCTCCAGACAGGAACACAGGACCCGAGCCGAGCGCCAGACAGGAATGCAGGACCCGATCCGAGCTCCAGTCAGGAACACGAGACCTGATCCAAGCTCCACACTGGAACACAGGACCCGAGCTGAGCTCCAGACAGGAAGACAGGACACAATCCGATCTCCAGACAAGAACACAGGACGCGAGCTGAGTTCCAGACAGGAAAGCAGGACCCGATCGTAGCTCCAGACAGGGACACAGGACCCGATCCGAACTCCAGACAGGAACACAGGACCCGATCCAAGCTCCAGACAGGAACACAGTACCGGCTCCCAGCTCCATATGGGAACACAGGACCCGAGCTGAGCTCCAGGCAGAAACACAGGACCCGATCCGAGCTCCATACAGGAATACAGGACCCGAGCTCAGCTCCAGTCAGGAACACAGGACCCGATCCGAGCTCCATACAGGAACACGGGACCTGATCCAAGCTCCAGACAGGAATACAGGACCCGAGCTGTGCTCCAGACAGGAACACAGGACCCAATGCGTGCTCCAGACAGGAACACAGGACCCCTGCCGAGATCCAGACAGGAACACAGGACCCGAGCCGAGCTCCAGACAGGAACACAGGACCCTATCCGAGCTCCAGACAGGGTCACAGGAACCGATGCGAGCTCAAGACAGCAACACAGTTCCCGATCGGACCTCCAGACAGGAACACAGGACCCGATCCTAGAGGCTCATCCGAGCCCCAGATAGGAACACCGACCCGAGCATAGCTCCAGACAGCTACACAGGAACCGTGCCGAGTGGCTCACCCGAGCTCCCGACAAGAGCACAGGACCCCATCCGAACTCCAGACAGGAACACAGAACCCGATCCGAGCTCCAGACAGGAACACAGGACCCGATCCGAGATCCAGACAGGAACACAGGACCTGAGCGAACGGCTCATCCGAGCTCCGGACGGGAACAGAGGACCGAATCTGAGCTCCAGACAGGAGCGCAGGACCCGAGCCGAACTCCAGACAGGAACGCAGGACGCGAGGCCAGCTCCAGATAGGAATGCAGGACAAGATCCGAGCTCCAGGCAGAAACCCAGGACACGATCCTAACTCCAGACAGGAAAACAGGACCCGAGCTGTGCTCCAGTCAGGAACACGAGACCTGATCCAAGCTCCACACTGGAAAACAGGACCCGAGCTGTGCTCCAGACAGGAACACAGGACCGGTGCCAGGTTCCCGACAGGAACACAGGACCCGATCGTAGCGGCTCATCCGAGCCCCAGAGAGGAACACAGACCCGAGCAGAGCTCCAGGTAGGAACGCAGGACCCGATCCGAAATTCAGACAGGAACACAGGACCAGAGCGAGCGGCTCATCCGAGCTCCATACGGGAACACAGGACCGGATCTGAGCTCCAGACAGGAGCGCAGGACCCGAGCCGAACTCCAGACAGGAAAACAGGACCCGAGCTGTGCTCCAGACAGGAACACAGGACTGGTGCCAGGTTCCCGACAGGAACACAGGACCCGATCGTAGCGGCTCATCCGAGCCCCAGAGAGGAACACAGACCCGAGCAGAGCTCCAGACAGCAACACAGGACCCGAGCCGAGTGGCTCACCCGAGCTCCCGACAGGAACACAGGACCCGATCCGTAATCCAGATAAGAACTCAGGACCCGATCCGAGCTCCAGACAGGAGCACAGGAACCGATTTGAGATCCAGACAGGAACACAGGTCCCGAGCGAGCGGCTCATCCGAGCTCCAGAAGGGAACACAGGACCGGATCCGAGCTCCAGACAAGAACGCAGGACCCGAGCCGAGCTCCTTACAGAAACACAGGACACCTTACGAGCTCCAGACAGGAAAACAGGACCCGATCCAAGCTCCAGGCAGGAACATAGGGCCTGATTCAAGCTCCAGACAGGAACACAGGACCCGAGCCGAGCGCCAGACAGGAATGCAGGACCCGATCCGAGCTCCAGTCAGGAACACGAGACCTGATCCAAGTTCCACACTGGAACACAGGACCCGAGCTGAGCTCCAGACAGGAAGACAGGACACAATCCGATCTCCAGACAGGAACACAGGACGCGAGCTGAGTTCCAGACAGGAAAGCACGACCCGATCGTAGCTCCAGACAGGGACACAGGACCCGATCCGAGTGGCTCACCCGAGCTCCCGACAGGAACACAGGACCCGATCCGTAATCCAGATAAGAACTCAGGACCCGATCCGAGCTCCAGACAGGAGCACAGGAACCGATTTGAGATCCAGACAGGAACACAGGTCCCGAGCGAGCGGCTCATCCGAGCTCCAGAAGGGAACACAGGACCGGATCCGAGCTCCAGACAAGAACGCAGGACCCGAGCCGAGCTCCTTACAGAAACACAGGACACCTTACGAGCTCCAGACAGGAAAACAGGACCCGATCCAAGCTCCAGGCAGGAACATAGGGCCTGATTCAAGCTCCAGACAGGAACACAGGACCCGAGCCGAGCGCCAGACAGGAATGCAGGACCCGATCCGAGCTCCAGTCAGGAACACGAGACCTGATCCAAGTTCCACACTGGAACACAGGACCCGAGCTGAGCTCCAGACAGGAAGACAGGACACAATCCGATCTCCAGACAGGAACACAGGACGCGAGCTGAGTTCCAGACAGGAAAGCACGACCCGATCGTAGCTCCAGACAGGGACACAGGACCCGATCCGAACTCCAGACAGGAACACAGGACCCGATCCAAGCTCCAGACAGGAACACAGTACCGGCTCCCAGCTCCATATGGGAACACAGGACCCGAGCTGAGCTCCAGGCAGAAACACAGGACCCAATCCGAGCTCCATACAGGAATACAGGACCCGAGCTCAGCTCCAGACAGGAACACAGGACCCGATCCGAGCTCCATACAGGAACACGGGACCTGATCCAAGCTCCAGACAGGAATACAGGACCCGAGCTGAGCTCCAGACAGGAACACAGGACCCAATGCGTGCTCCAGACAGGAACACAGGACCCCTGCCGAGATCCAGACAGGAACACAGGACCCGAGCCGAGCTCCAGACAGGAACACAGGACCCGATCCGAGCTCCAGACAGGGTCACAGGAACCGATGCGAGCTCAAGACAGGAACACAGTTCCCGATCGGACCTCCAGACAGGAACACAGGACCCGATCCTAGAGGCTCATCCGAGCCCCAGATAGGAACACCGACCCGAGCATAACTCCAGACAGCTACACAGGAACCGTGCCGAGTGGCTCACCCGAGCTCCCACAAGAACACAGGACCCCATCCGAACTCCAGACAGGAACACAGGACCCGATCCGAGCTCCAGACAGGAACACAGGACCCGATCCGAGATCCAGACAGGAACACAGGACCTGAGCTAACGGCTCATCCGAGCTCCAGACGGGAACAGAGGACCGAATCTGAGCTCCAGACAGGAGCGCAGGACCCGAGCCGAACTCCAGACAGGAACGCAGGACGCGAGGCCAGCTCCAGATAGGAATGCAGGACAAGATCCGAGCTCCAGACAGAAACCCAGGACACGATCCTAACTCCAGACAGGAAAACAGGACCCGAGCTGTGCTCCAGACAGGAACACAGGACCGGTGCCAGGTTCCCGACAGGAACACAGGACCCGATCGTAGCGGCTCATCCGAGCCCCAGAGAGGAACACAGACCCGAGCAGAGCTCCAGGTAGGAACGCAGGACCCGATCCGAAATTCAGACAGGAACACAGGACCAGAGCGAGCGGCTCATCCGAGCTCCATACGGGAACACAGGACCGGATCTGAGCTCCAGACAGGAGCGCAGGACCCGAGCCGAACTCCAGACAGGAAAACAGGACCCGAGCTGTGCTCCAGACAGGAACACAGGACTGGTGCCAGGTTCCCGACAGGAACACAGGACCCGATCGTAGCGGCTCATCCGAGCCCCAGAGAGGAACACAGACCCGAGCAGAGCTCCAGACAGCAACACAGGACCCGAGCCGAGTGGCTCACCCGAGCTCCCGACAGGAACACAGGACCCGATCCGTAATCCAGATAAGAACTCAGGACCCGATCCGAGCTCCAGACAGGAGCACAGGAACCGATTTGAGATCCAGACAGGAACACAGGTCCCGAGCGAGCGGCTCATCCGAGCTCCAGAAGGGAACACAGGACCGGATCCGAGCTCCAGACAAGAACGCAGGACCCGAGCCGAGCTCCTTACAGAAACACAGGACACCTTACGAGCTCCAGACAGGAAAACAGGACCCGATCCAAGCTCCAGGCAGGAACATAGGGCCTGATTCAAGCTCCAGACAGGAACACAGGACCCGAGCCTCAGCGCCAGACAGGAATGCAGGACCCGATCCGAGCTCCAGTCAGGAACACGAGACCTGATCCAAGTTCCACACTGGAACACAGGACCCGAGCTGAGCTCCAGACAGGAAGACAGGACACAATCCGATCTCCAGACAGGAACACAGGACGCGAGCTGAGTTCCAGACAGGAAAGCACGACCCGATCGTAGCTCCAGACAGGGACACAGGACCCGATCCGAACTCCAGACAGGAACACAGGACCCGATCCAAGCTCCAGACAGGAACACAGTACCGGCTCCCAGCTCCATATGGGAACACAGGACCCGAGCTGAGCTCCAGGCAGAAACACAGGACCCAATCCGAGCTCCATACAGGAATACAGGACCCGAGCTCAGCTCCAGACAGGAACACAGGACCCGATCCGAGCTCCATACAGGAACACGGGACCTGATCCAAGCTCCAGACAGGAATACAGGACCCGAGCTGAGCTCCAGACAGGAACACAGGACCCAATGCGTGCTCCAGACAGGAACACAGGACCCCTGCCGAGATCCAGACAGGAACACAGGACCCGAGCCGAGCTCCAGACAGGAACACAGGACCCGATCCGAGCTCCAGACAGGGTCACAGGAACCGATGCGAGCTCAAGACAGGAACACAGTTCCCGATCGGACCTCCAGACAGGAACACAGGACCCGATCCTAGAGGCTCATCCGAGCCCCAGATAGGAACACCGACCCGAGCATAACTCCAGACAGCTACACAGGAACCGTGCCGAGTGGCTCACCCGAGCTCCCACAAGAACACAGGACCCCATCCGAACTCCAGACAGGAACACAGGACCCGATCCGAGCTCCAGACAGGAACACAGGACCCGATCCGAGATCCAGACAGGAACACAGGACCTGAGCTAACGGCTCATCCGAGCTCCAGACGGGAACAGAGGACCGAATCTGAGCTCCAGACAGGAGCGCAGGACCCGAGCCGAACTCCAGACAGGAACGCAGGACGCGAGGCCAGCTCCAGATAGGAATGCAGGACAAGATCCGAGCTCCAGACAGAAACCCAGGACACGATCCTAACTCCAGACAGGAAAACAGGACCCGAGCTGTGCTCCAGACAGGAACACAGGACCGGTGCCAGGTTCCCGACAGGAACACAGGACCCGATCGTAGCGGCTCATCCGAGCCCCAGAGAGGAACACAGACCCGAGCAGAGCTCCAGGTAGGAACGCAGGACCCGATCCGAAATCCAGACAGGAACACAGGACCCGATCCTAGAGGCTCATCCGATCCCAGATAGGAACACCGACCCGAGCAGAGCTCCAGACAGCTACACAGGACCCGTGCCGAGTGGCTCACCCGAGCTCCCGACAAGAACACAGGACCCGATCCGAACTCCAGACAGGAACACAGGACCCGATCCAAGCTCCAGACAGGAACACAGTACCGGATCCCAGCTCCAGATGGGAACACAGGACCCGAGCTGAGCTCCAGGCAGAAACACAGGACCCGATCCCAGCTCCATACAGGAACACGGGACCTGATCCAAGCTGCAGACAGGAATACAGGACCCGAGCTGAGCTCCAGACAGGAACACAGGACCCAATGCGTGCTCCAGAGAGGAACACAGGACCCCTGCCGAGCTCCAGACAGGAATACAGGACCCGAGCCGAGCTCCAGACAGGAACACAGGACCCGATCCGAACTCCAGACAGGAACACAGGACCCGATCCAAGCTCCAGACAGGAACACAGTACCGGCTCCCAGCTCCATATGGGAACACAGGACCCGAGCTGAGCTCCAGGCAGAAACAAAGGACACGATCCGAGCTCCATACAGGAATACAGGACCCGAGCTCAGCTCCAGACAGGAACACAGGACCCGATCCGAGCTCCATACAGGAACACGGGACCTGATCCAAGCTCCAGACAGGAATACAGGACCCGAGCTGAGCTCCAGACAGGAACACAGGACCCGATCCGAGCTCCAGACAGGGTCACAGGAACCGATCCGAGCGCAAGACAGAACACATTTCCCGATCGGACCTCCAGACAGGAACACAGGACATGTTCCGAGCTCCAGACAGCAACACAGGACCCGAGCCGAGTGGCTCACCCGAGCTCCAGACGGGAACACAGGGCCCGATCCGAGCTCCAGACAGGAACACAGGACCCGATCGTAGCTCCTCCAGACAGGAAAACAGGACCCCAGCGAGCGGCTCATCCGAGCTCCAGCCTGGAACACAGAACCCAAGCCGATCTCCAGGTAGGAACGCAGGACCCGATCCGAAATCCAGACAGGAACACAGGACAGGAGTAAAGCTCCAGACAGGAGCACAGGACCCTATCCAATCTCCAGACAGGAACACAGGACCCAATCCAATCTCCAGACAGGAACACAGGACCCGAACAGAGCTCCAGACAAAAATACCGGCCCCACCTGAGCGGCTCATCCAAGCTCCACAGAAACACAGGACCCGAGCCGAACTCCAGACAGGAACACAGGACCCGATCCTAGAGGCTCATCCGATCCCAGATAGGAACACCGACCCGAGCAGAGCTCCAGACAGCTACACAGGACCCGTGCCGAGTGGCTCACCCGAGCTCCCGACAAGAACACAGGACCCGATCCGAACTCCAGACAGGAACACAGGACCCGATCCAAGCTCCAGACAGGAACACAGTACCGGATCCCAGCTCCATACAGGAACACGGGACCTGATCCAAGCTCCAGACAGGAATACAGGACCCGAGCTGAGCTCCAGACAGGAACACAGGACCCAATGCGTGCTCCAGAGAGGAACACAGGACCCCTGCCGAGCTCCAGACAGGAATACAGGACCCGAGCCGAGCTCCAGACAGGAACACAGGACCCGATCCGAGATCCAGACAGGAACACAGGACCTGAGCGAACGGCTCATCCGAGCTCCAGACGGGAACAGAGGACCGAATCTGAGCTCCAGACAGGAGCGCAGGACCCGAGCCGAACTCCAGACAGGAACGCAGGACGCGAGGCCAGCTCCAGATAGGAATGCAGGACAAGATCCGAACTCCAGACAGAAACCCAGGACACGATCCTAACTCCAGACAGGAAAACAGGACCCGAGCTGTGCTCCAGTCAGGAACACGAGACCTGATCCAAGCTCCACACTGGAAAACAGGACCCGAGCTGTGCTCCAGACAGGAACACAGGACCGGTGTCAGGTTCCCGACAGGAACACAGGACCCGATCGTAGCGGCTCATCCGAGCCCCAGAGAGGAACACAGACCCGAGCAGAGCTCCAGGTAGGAACGCAGGACCCGATCCGAAATTCAGACAGGAACACAGGACCAGAGCGAGCGGCTCATCCGAGCTCCATACGGGAACACAGGACCGGATCTGAGCTCCAGACAGGAGCGCAGGACCCGAGCCGAACTCCAGACAGGAACGCAGAACGCGAGGCCAGCTCCAGATAGGAATGCAGGACAAGATCCGAGCTCCAGACAGAAACCCTGGACACGATCCAAACTCCAGACAGGAAAACAGGACCCGAGCTGTGCTCCAGACAGGAACACAGGACTGGTGCCAGTTTCCCGACAGGAACACAGGACCCGATCGTAGCGGCTCATCCGAGCCCCAGAGAGGAACACAGACCC